>NC_086447.1:303299021-303624021 GCF_028390025.1 Pseudophryne corroboree
TTGAGCACGATATAGGAGGTGGAATGCACCTGTCTCAAGTGCAGTGGAGAATGATTTCAACGTTGTGCAAGGTTCTGATGCCCTTTGAACTTGCCACACGTGAAGTCAGTTCAGACACTGCCAGCCTGAGTCAGGTCATTCCCCTCATCAGGCTTTTGCAGAAGAAGCTGGAGGCATTGAAGAAGGAGCTAAAAGGGAGCGATTCCGCTAGGCATGTGGGACTTGTGGATGCAGCCCTTAATTCGCTTAACAAGGATTCACGGGTGGTCAATCTGTTGAAATCAGAGCACTACATTTTGGCCACCGTGCTCGATCCTAGATTTAAAGCCTACCTTGGATCTCTCTTTCCGGCAGACACAAGTCTGCTGGGGTTGAAAGACCTGCTGGTGACAAAATTGTCAAGTCAAGCGGAACGCGACCTGTCAACATCTCCTCCTTCACATTCTCCCGCAACTGGGGGTGCGAGGAAAAGGCTCAGAATTCCGAGCCCACCCGCTGGCGGTGATGCAGGGCAGTCTGGAGCGACTGCTGATGCTGACATCTGGTCCGGACTGAAGGACCTGACAACGATTACGGACATGTCGTCTACTGTCACTGCATATGATTCTCTCAACATTGATAGAATGGTGGAGGATTATATGAGTGACCGCATCCAAGTAGGCACGTCACACAGTCCGTACTTATACTGGCAGGAAAACGAGGCAATTTGGAGGCCCTTGCACAAACTGGCTTTATTCTACCTAAGTTGCCCTCCCACAAGTGTGTACTCCGAAAGAGTGTTTAGTGCCGCCGCTCACCTTGTCAGCAATCGGCGTACGAGGTTACATCCAGAAAATGTGGAGAAGATGATGTTCATTAAAATGAATTATAATCAATTCCTCCGCGGAGACATTGACCAGCAGCAATTGCCTCCACAAAGTACACAGGGAGCTGAGATGGTGGATTCCAGTGGGGACGAATTGATAATCTGTGAGGAGGGGGATGTACACGGTGATATATCGGAGGGTGAAGATGAGGTGGACATCTTGCCTCTGTAGAGCCAGTTTGTGCAAGGAGAGATTAATTGCTTCTTTTTTGGGGGGGGGTCCAAACCAACCCGTCATATCAGTCACAGTCGTGTGGCAGACCCTGTCACTGAAATGATGGGTTGGTTAAAGTGTGCATGTCCTGTTTTGTTTATACAACATAAGGGTGGGTGGGAGGGCCCAAGGACAATTCCATCTTGCACCTCTTTTTTCTTTTCTTTTTCTTTGCATCATGTGCTGATTGGGGAGGGTTTTTTGGAAGGGACATCCTGCGTGACACTGCAGTGCCACTCCTAGATGGGCCCGGTGTTTGTGTTGGCCACTAGGGTCGCTAATCTTACTCACACAGTCAGCTACCTCATTGCGCCTCTTTTTTTCTTTGCGTCATGTGCTGTTTGGGGAGGGTTTTTTGGAAGGGACATTCTGCGTGACACTGCAGTGCCACTCCTAGATGGGCCCGGTGTTTGTGTCGGCCACTAGGGTCGCTAATCTTACTCACACAGCTACCTCATTGCGCCTCTTTTTTTCTTTGCGTCATGTGCTGTTTGGGGAGGGTTTTTTGGAAGGGCCATCCTGCGTGACACTGCAGTGCCACTCCTAGATGGGCCCGGTGTTTGTGTCGGCCACTAGGGTCGCTTATCTTACTCACACAGCGACCTCGGTGCAAATTTTAGGACTAAAAATAATATTGTGAGGTGTGAGGTATTCAGAATAGACTGAAAATGAGTGTAAATTGAGGTTAATAATACTTTGGGATCAAAATGACCCCCAAATTCTATGATTTAAGCTGTTTTTTAGTGTTTTTTGAAAAAAACACCCGAATCCAAAACACACCCGAATCCGACAAAAAAAATTCGGTGAGGTTTTGCCAAAACGCGTTCGAACCCAAAACACGGCCGCGGAACCGAACCCAAAACCAAAACACAAAACCCGAAAAATTTCAGGCGCTCATCTCTAGCGAGAACACCTGAGCCACAGCTCAGGTGGACTCAGAACCCTGGAGTTCGGAAAGGTCCAAATTCCTTGGAATCCAGACAGCTCATCTCTAATTGCAATATTGTATTTATTGTTCCATTGGTATTATAACATTGTTGTTCTGTTGGTGAAGCTCTGCAGGTAATTTAAAATCTAGAGAGTTTTTTAAAAATCAAAACCCACCCAAATTTAGGGTCTCGTAGTCATACCGAGTCCCTTTTCGGATCTTTTGGGATTCTGAGTTGAACCATCTCCCAGGTTTGGATCTTTCTGCAGTATCAGATCTTGGATTTTGAATCCGAATTTTGTCTTGGATTGCATTTTGGAAATTTTTTAGTTGCCATTTCGGTGGGCAAATTTTTTTTATTGATGCTAATAATATTATAGAAATAAAAAATAAACACAGGTCCAAATTACATGATTTTAGCTGTTTTAAAAAAATGTCCTTAAAATCCCAAACCAAAACACTTGAGGGTGGTTTTGCCAAAACCAAAACACTGAGGGTGGTTTTTGCAATACCAAAACATGAATGTCCATGCACATCTCTAGTAAAACTAAAACGATTTCAGCTGTCTTAGGTTATTGCAGTGTTTTATTTTTGGTATATAAATTACATTAAATGCCTTATCAATAATTTATATGTATTAGTAAGGTATTGTAAGGTTATTCCCCAGGTCACTGCAAGATAGGGTAACAAAGAATCACAAGGAAGAAAACTATTAATAACTATTGAGACTTTTTAGTTTAACATGTATTTTATTTTATTTTATTTTATTAAATCTCTGGTTTGCCCTTATAGATATAATTGTTACACCTTCCTTTTTCACTCAGATGGAGACTCCCTTTGAATTACAGAACAAATCATTTGCTCCTTTTAATTCAATGTAACACTGGTAAAATAAGTTATTGCAGCACAGTAGTCTAAAATCTTTGAATATGTATTTATTAAAGCATTTCTTTGAACACTCCCTTCCATTTTCTCTAACATTCAGATTATAGCAGATTAAACTGAAAATTGTAGTCATTGTGCAAAGGACATTATATTATATAAGCATGTTTTCCATTACAGCAACAAAGAAGATAAAATTAGGTTGTATTAACTAAAGATGACTTCTTTGGTATCTGCTGATGCCACACATATTTTCAAATTGCTTGTCGAAAAAACAGACATTAGAGTGGATTATATAATCCTGCAGAAAATGTTTTAATTGCTTTTATCATATGGGTGAATTATAATTAGTGATGAGCGGGTTCGGTTTCTCGGAAACCGAACCCCCCCCGAACATCACCCTTTTTACACGGGTCCGAGGCATACTCGGATTCTCCCGTATGGCTCGGTTAACCCGAGCGCGCCCGAACGTCATCATCCCGCTGTCGGATTCTCGTGAGATTCGGATTCTATATAAGCAGCCGCGCGTCGCCGCCATTTTCACTCGTGCATTGGAAATGTTAGGGAGAGGACGTGGCTGGCGATCTTTCCGTTTATTCATTGTTGATGCAAATATTTGTGCTTGCTTAGTTATATCTTAATTGTGGGGACTGGGGAGCAGCTGTATATTAATATAGGAGGAGTACAGTGCAGAGTTTTGCTGATCAGTGACCACCCGTTTTATCTGTTCTCTGCCTGAAAAAAATGCTCCTTATCTGTGCTCAGTGTGCTGCATATATCTGTGCTCACACTGCTTAATTGTGGGGACTGGGGAGCAGCTGTATTATATAGCAGTAGTACAGTGCAGAGTTTTGCTGACAGTGACCACCAGTATACGTTGTCTGCCTGAAAAACGCTCCATATCTGTGCTCAGTGTGCTGCTTTATTGTGGGGACTGGGGAACACCAGTATACTATATATAGTAGTAGGCCATTGCTATTGATACTGGCATATAATTCCACACATTAAAAAATGGAGAACAAAAATGTGGAGGTTAAAATAGGGAAAGATCAAGATCCACTTCCACCTCGTGCTGAAGCTGCTGCCACTAGTCATGGCCGAGACGATGAAATGCTATCAACGTCGTCTGCCAAGGCCGATGCCCAATGTCATAGTAGAGAGCTCTGTGTCGTCAAGTATACTATACATCCATACCTGTGGTGCATTTCAATTTTGCACAGTTTGCTGACCACCAGTATATAATATATAGCAGTACGGTACAGTAGGCCACTGCTGTACCTACCTCTGTGTCGTCAAGTATACTATACATCCATACCTGTGGTACATTTCAGTTTTGCACAGTTTGCTGACCACCAGTATATAATATATAGGAGTACGGTACAGAAGGCCACTGCTGTACCTACCTCTGTGTCGTCAAGTATACTATACATCCATACCTGTGGTGCATTTCAGTTTTGCACAGTTTGCTGACCACCAGTATATAATATATAGCAGTACGGTACAGTAGGCCACTGCTGTACCTACCTCTGTGTCGTCAAGTATACTATACATCCATACCTGTGGTGCATTTCAGTTTTGCACAGTTTGCTGACCACCAGTATATAATATATAGCAGTATGGTACAGTAGGCCACTGCTGTACCTACCTCTGTGTCGTCAAGTATACTATCCATCCATACCTGTGGTGCATTTCAGTTTTACACAGTTTGCTGACCACCAGTATATAATATATAGCAGTACGGTACAGTAGGCCACTGCTGTACCTACCTCTGTGTCATAAAGTATACTATCCATCCATACCTGTGGTGCATTTCAGTTGTGCGCAGTATATATAGTAGTAGGCCATTGCTATTGATACTGGCATATAATTCCACACATTAAAAAATGGAGAACAAAAATGTGGAGGTTAAAATAGGGAAAGATCAAGATCCACTTCCACCTCGTGCTGAAGCTGCTGCCACTAGTCATGGCCGAGACAATGAAATGCTATCAACATCGTCTGCCAAGGCCGATGCCCAATGTCATAGTAGAGAGCATGTAAAATCCAAAAAACAAATGTTCAGTAAAATGACCCAAAAATCAAAATTGAAAGCGTCTGATGAGAAGCGTAAACTTGCCAATATGCCATTTACGACACTGCAGTGCCACTCCTAGATGGGCCAGGTGTTTGTTTCGGCCACTTGTGTCGCTTAGCTTAGTCACACAGCGACCTTGGTGCGCCTCTTTTTTTCTTTGCATCATGTGCTGTTTGGGGACAATTTTATTGAAGTGCCATCCTGCCTGACACTGCAGTGCCACTCCTAGATGGGCCAGGTGTTTGTGTCGGCCACTTGTGTCGCTTAGCTTAGTCACACAGCGACCTTGGTGCGCCTCTTTTTTTCTTTGCATCATGCCTGACACTGCAGTGCCACTCCTAGATGGGCCAGGTGTTTGTGTCGGCCACTTGTGTCGCTTAGCTTAGTCACACAGCGACCTTGGTGCGCCTCTTTTTTTCTTTGCATCATGTGCTGTTTGGGGACAATTTTTTTGAAGTGCCATCCTGCCTGACACTGCAGTGCCACTCCTAGATGGGCCAGGTGTTTGTGTCGGCCATTTGTGTCGCTTAGCTTAGTCACACAGCGACCTTGGTGCGCCTCTTTTTTTCTTTGCATCATGTGCTGTTTGGGGACAATTTTTTTGAAGTGCCATCCTGCCTGACACTGTAGTGCCACTCCTAGATGGGCCAGGTGTTTGTGTCGGCCGCTTGTGTCGCTTAGCTTAGTCACACAGCGACCTTGGTGCGCCTCTTTTTTTCTTTGCATCATGTGCTGTTTGGGGACAATTTTTTTGAAGTGCCATCCTGCCTGACACTGCAGTGCCACTTCTAGATGGGCCAGGTGTTTGTGTCGGCAACTTGTGTCGCTTAGCTTAGCCATCCAGCGACCTCGGTGCAAATTTTAGGACTAAAAATAATATTGTGAGGTGTGAGGTGTTCAGAATAGACTGAAAATGAGTGTAAATTATGGTTATTGAGGTTAATAATACTATGGGATCAAAATGACCCCCAAATTCTATGATTTAAGCTGTTTTTGAGGGTTTTTTGTAAAAAAACACCCGAATCCGACAAAAAATTTTCAGGGAGGTTTTGCCAAAACGCGTCCGAATCCAAAACACGGCCGCAGAACCAAATCCAAAACCAAAACACAAAACACGAAAAATGTCCGGTGCACATCACTAATTATAATACATATTTACTAATGAGCGTGAAGACGTATAGTGCGCTAATAGCTGCCTAATGACTGTTCAGTGAAAAAAGGTATCACCACACACCCAGAAACAAATTACAAAGAAAGAATATCACCAAGTTGTCTTCAGGCGCTGATGCAATTCATATGAAGTACTTCTAGATGACCTGTTTATCATCAAATTTTGACCCTCAAACAAAAATATGAAATTCAAATAGTGTAATACTGATAACATGAAACCAAAGTTTTCATATGTGTGTAGGTAGAATCCGTACCACAAGGTATTGTCTATTAATAGACAATATGCGCATTGAAGGGGAGAGGATGTAATCCTTATTGTTGTTCCAAATTTTCATCCATACATCACTCCATTTACAGGAATCTCATAAAAAGGATAAAAGCAAACATAGTATAATATTGCTTTAATTAAAAATTAAAAAAGCCAGATTGAATGGCTGGACTCTCACCATAAGACAGAACAAACAAGGCAGATGGAAATAACAACCAGGCGTCCCCAGCACCTAGCAATTCCTCCTATGGATCCGTTCCAGACTCCAAACGACCATTATCCAACGCGTTTCAATACTTCTCAGTATGTTTTTCAAGGCATATACTTTCCCCTCCAAAGGATATCCTACTTATACCCCTCTTAATGATGACATCATATCCCATGTAAAAAACCTATTGCCAGACATGGATCAACTAACTTCTAAACATTCTATGTGTAACAACCATGTGCACCCGATCCACATTTCCTGTTTGGGTATTCGTTACTCCCATCTTGGGCGCCAAAATTTCCCCTCATTAGAGTGCACCGGAGCCTGACTTCCGTGTTCCCGGTTCGCTGATGTGCGTCATGTCCGCCCGCTGGCCCGCGTGTGCGTTCCACCGCTACTTCCGGAAATTACGTCTTTCCGCATGCGTCATATAAGGCCGCTGCGAGTTTTTGCATTCCACCTCTAGTTCCGGACATATCGTTACCACTGACCCACCACATATTTTCTCTCCATCATTGTCTATTGGAGTATTATATCAAACGGATCGTCCTCTGATGTTTAGTGCGCCATCTTTGAGGGGGTAATTCCAAACTCAGTGCAATATCTGGAATATAACATAAAAAATAAATACATATAATTACACACTTATTACAGGTAAAATATGGGCATTGCATTAATAAAAACCGATAAACACGTCACTTATAGAAACCATTTCAATTCAAAGTCTTTATTGATGCCATTAGGAGTTAATGTGCTGTAATTATGTATCATACTCATTTCACATTTTGCTAATTTAACTGCAATATTGCCCCCTCTGGCATCAGAAGAGACCTTTTTCAAGGCAAAAAAATTATTTATGTGTTTTGTATCACAATCATGGGTTTCTTTAAAATGTTTGGAAAGTGCATGCGTGTCTAAACCTTTCCGAATGTTCCTTATATGTTCCCCCAATCTAACCTTAAAAGCCCTACTTGTCCTACCTATATTAAATTTCCCACATGAACATTCAATAGCATACACGACGTTAAAAGAATGACATGTTAAAAATTGGTTAATTTTATGTTTCTTCTTATTTATCTCAACATCAACTCATTTATTACCAAAGGTGTTGGGTACATTTTTGCACCCAACACAACTCCCACAACGAAAAAATCCCTTTGTTAACACATTTCTCTTTTTTGGGGAAAGTGGACAGAGACTCTTTACTAATTTGGTTTTTAAATTGGGGGCTCTACTAAAAATACAATTCAGATTATCCGGTAATTCGTTTCCTATCACTGGATCTTTTTTCAGTATTTTCCAGTGTTTTTTTAAAACTCTTTTCACCTGATGGTGCCGAGAAGTATAATTAGTAATAAAAGACCATTTAAAAACATCATTATTCTTATCATCTTTCCTACTTTCTGTTTTCTTTAACAAATCCTCCCTATTTATGGAAGTCACCTTTTCAAGGGAATCTAAAATAACCTGATCTTTATATCCACTTCCCTTGAAATTCGAAGACAATTCATTTGCTTGAGTTAAAAACACATCTCTATCTGTACAATTTCTTTTTAATCTTTTAAATTGACTAATTGTTATAGTATCCAACCACCTACTATGGTGGCAACTTTCTACGTCAATATAGGTACTAGAGTCTGTCGGTTTAATAAAGTTTTTTGTCTTTATTACCCCTTGTTCAATGTAAATGGTCAAATCTAAGAAATTGACTAAGAATTGACTTTTTTCAAAAGTTAATGAAATGTTGGAGTCATTATCATTCAAATATGAACAAAAACATTCTAAGTCTTCCATACTCCCTCCCCATATAAAAACAATGTCATCTATATATCTTCGCCACGACACCAGGTTCGCCCCAAATGGGTTATTATTCCATACTTTATTGTCTTCCCATACGCCCATAAAAATATTTGCGTAACTCGGGGCGAACCTGGTGCCCTTGGCGGTCCCCCGTTTCTGGATGAAAAATTCCCCTTTAAAAGTAAAGTAATTATTAAATAAAATGAATTCAATGCCCTCTACTAAAAAATCTTGTAGCCCTGGATCCAAAGTTGAAAGTGCCAGTGCTTTTTTCACTGCCTCTAAACCTTGACTGTGATCAATTATAGTGTAAAGCGAACTTACGTCCGTTGTCACTATAAAATATCCCTCTTTCCACACAATGGTTTCCAGGAATTGAAGGGCTTCTAGAGTGTCTCTTAAATGAGATTTGTTTTTTACTACTAAGGGCTGCAGATAATAATCTATGAACTGGGATAAATTGGCAGACAAAGACTCCACCCCGGAGACAATTGGTCTTCCTGGGGTTTTTTCAGGGTTTTTGTGTACTTTAGGGAGGATATACACTGTGGGAATTTTGGGATCTTCTATACATATAAAATCTGATTCCTTATCTGTTAAGATGCCCTTGTTTTTATAGGACTCCACTATTCCTTTTAGGCATATAGTCATTTTTTTAGTAGGATCCCCTCTAACCTTCCAATAGGTGTCCTTATCCTCCAAAAGTTGATAAACTATTGCTTCATAATCTGGTTTATCAAACAGAACAATCCCCCCCCCCCCTTTATCCACCGGTTTTATCACCAAATCCTCTTTTGTCGTTAAATTTTTCAAAGCTCTCTTCTCCTTGTGGGTAAGGTTACTCTTAATATTCCCTGTTTCCAATTTCTGTAAATCCTCCAAGACCAGTGAACCAAAGGATTCTATAATACACCCTTTCAAATGCGAAGGAAAGAATGTGGATTTAGGTCTAAAGGGGGTGGTATCCATTTGCTCTTGGACTGTTTCTTCACCTGCCTTTAAGCTAAATAATTTTTTAAAGTGAGTTTCCTAAGGAATCTTTGTACATCCACAAAGATGTCAAACTGATCTATCTTTGTAGAGGGACTGAATTTCAACCCTTTTTCTAACAAGGACCTTTCTTCCTCTAATAACACATGTGTGCTCAAATTGAAAATTTTGGTTCCTTTCTTCTCACTTTTGGAATCCAAACTGGACTGTTTCTGTTTTTTGTTGAGAATTTTCCTTTTTCTTCCCTGTTTGTGGTTTTTACCCCCTCTTTTCCCTCTTTTTCTATATTTTATCTCCACCTTAAATTCCTCCCACCCCTTTCTAAAAAAAGGTGTACGAAGTGGCTCCCTTTCTAATTCAACATACCTGTTTGAAGTTCTAATCGGGGTTCCCTGTCTGTTTCTTGAATAATTTGACCTTCCTCCATATTCCCATTGTCTGTGATAGTTCCAATCCCTAGTGTGGTATTCATCATCCCTGGGATGACTATGATTCCATAATTCCTTCTTGTGATTATTCCTGGAATCAAAATCATTCCAATGGGATCGTCTTTTCACAGTATTCCATGTCTCTAATCTTTTGTTCCCTTGGATTCCCTTATCTTTCTCATTTTGAGATTCTAAACGTTTTATAGGTGTCTTTTTTAATACCCCTTCGTTCTCTACTGATAATTTATCCCTCCGAAATTTTTTTACTTATCTTTCCATTATAATCCGTTCCGCTCTCTCTATTCTGTTACTAATAATTTCTTCTCGCTCCTTAAAGTCTGGTAGGTTATTGAAAGGTTGTAATGTGGCCTTGGATTCATTAATTTCCATATCTAAGACAGATAATTCTTTACGTCTTTCCTCAATGATTAAAGTCATCAGTTCAAAAGAACAGTTAGATAATATGGCTTCCCACCGTTTATTGAAGGAATCTGTGACTGTTAGGAAACTAATGCAATGCCCATATTTTACCTGTAATAAGTGTGTAATTATATGTATTTATTTTTTATGTTATATTCCGGATATTGCACTGAGTTTGGAATTACCCCCTCAAAGATGGCGCACTAAACATCAGAGGACGATCCGTTTGATATAATACTCCAATAGACAATGATGGAGAGAATATGTGGTGGGTCAGTGGTAACGATATGTCCGGCACTAGAGGTGGAACGCAAAAACTCGCCGCGGCCGGATATGATGCATGCGGAAAGACGTAATTTCCGGAAGTAGCGGTGTAACGCACACGCGGGCCAGCGGGCGGACATGACGCACATCAGCGAACCGGGAACACGGAAGTCAGGCTCCAGTGCACTCTAATGAGGGGAAATTTTGGCGCCCAAGATGGGAGTAACGAATACCCAAACAGGAAATGTGGATCGGGTGCACATGGTTGTTACACATAGAATGTTTAGAAGTTAGTTGATCCATGTCTGGCAATAGGTTTTTTACATAGGATATGATGTCATCATTAAGAGGGCTATAAGTAGGATATCCTTGGGAGGGGAGAGTATATGCCTTGAAAAAGATAATGAGAAGTATTGAAACGCATTGGATAATGGTCGTTTGGAGTCTGGAACGGATCCATAGGAGGAATTGCGAGGTACTGGGGACGCGAGGTTGTTATTTCCATCTGCCTTGTTTGTTCTGTCTTATGGTGAGAGTCCAGCCATTCAATCTGGCTTTTTTAATTAAAGCAATATTATACTATGTTTGCTTTTATCCTTTTTATGAGATTCCTGTAAATGGAGTGATGTATGGATGAAAATTTGGAACAACAATAAGGATTACATCCTCTCCCCTTCAATGCGCATATTGTCTATTAATAGACAATACCTTGTGGTACGGATTCTACCTACACACATATGAAAACTTTGGTTTCATGTTATCAGTATTACACTATTTGTATTTCATATTTTTGTTTGAGGGTCAAAATTTGATGATAAACAGGTCATCTAGAAGTACCCCATATGAATTGCATCAACGCCTGAAGACAACTTGGTGATATTCTTTCTTTGGAAAATAAATTTGGCTGATTATAAAGTTAGTCTGAATTTGAGAGATTTGCAGATTCAGTAATTAAAAAAATGTATTGCCATTTGGCAGAAATGCAGAGAATCAGGCCAATCAAATGTAAAAAAGCCAATCACTAAATATCAGCAAATGTCACATGTCTATATACTTTTAAAAGGAGTTCACTGTTCCTTGGACCAATCTTACTGGATTCTACTAAAGAAAAATATCTTGATGCGCTTGAAAACAGTGACTGTGGCTTTTATTAGTTTATATTACTGTATACTTACACTTGCACTACATTTGCACATGGCTTTGAAAAATGCCGGATTAAGGGAGGGGCGACATGGGTGGCCGCCCGGAGGCCTGCACAGATTAGGGCCCCCCACTCACTGCATTGTGAATTGTGGAATTCAGAGTTCCTCTGCGGCAGCTCAGCTGTTTAGTGACAGCGACCATTGAGGAGCTCATACACAGTCAATTTCGCGGTATGGAGATAGGAAATCCTATGAGATAGTGTAGTGGTGCTCAAGGCGGTCTGTGCTGCTCCGTGAGGAGAGTGACCATCCAGGAGAGGTGAGACAGGCTGAATCAGTGCAGCTGACAGCCACTTATACTGAGCAGCTGTGAGGAGAGGTGTGAGGAGAGGTTTATAGCTGTGCTGCGGGGAATCAGAAGTGCCACCTATACTGGAGAGGTGGAGGGGGGGTGCAGTGCTGTCTGTACTCCGCAGGAGGCCTTGGGGAACTGGCAGGGATACTCCAGTCAGTTTGGGAGGCATGTGGATGAGCACTGTAGCAGGGAGGATGGGAGATGCTCACAGTACTGTACTATTTCAGGACAACTGATGGCTCTCGTTGGAGCCCCTCATCCCAAAAATACCCTCTTGGGCACCCATCAGTCCCACACTGCCCTCCTTGGAGCCCCTCAGCCCCATACTACCCTCATTAGTGCCCCTCAGACACACAGTGTCCTTCTTAGTGCCTCACACTGCCCTCCCAGGAACCCCTCAGCCTAACAGAGCCCTCCTGGGAACCCATCAGTGTGTGTCATAGGGGGGGTGGGGAGTGGGGACCTTTACCAGCAATATTAGTACTAGGAGCCCCCACAACTTCTGTTGCCCTGGCCCCCCCAGCAGAAAGGATTAAGGAAGGGGTACCAGGGGTGACTGCCCTGGGGCCCCAACACACTGCTTTGGAGGAGTCTCTTTCGGCGGCTCAGCTGTTCATTGACAGCGGCCACTGAGGAGCTCCTCCATGCACACTCAGTATCATGGGATAGGGACACAGGTTGCATTTTTTCCCACAATTATAGCAATGGTGGCATGCACCAGTGTGCACCAATAATGGGTTAATGCTACACTGCGGGCAGTGGCAAAAAACACACCAATGTGCATTGTGCACCAAGGGTTAATGCTGCCCCTGTATGTATTTGAACGTCTGGGCTGTGCACCAATGTGCTGCAGTTAAGTTACAGCACTAGTGTGACACACTTAGCCAAAATGCAAGTAATAATAGATAGGATATTCCTTCCTGGACTATTAAAAATAAAAAAATTATACTTTGCTATCTGCCTAGATGATCCATCTAGCTCGGTCAGTAGTATTAAATAGGGACATGTGAGTGCCCATCAAATAGTGTCTTGAATCTCCCCAGTAATAATGGGTGCCTGTCAAACAGTGTTCTGAGTCTCACTCTCCCCAGTATGAATAGGGACATGTGGGTGCCCATCAAACAGTGCCCTGAAATGGTGCCCGAATCACTGCAGTAAAGACTTACAGTATATCGAATGCAAAACTCGCAAGATCCAACATCCTGGATGATGTTTTACCTTGATTTGGAATCCAAGCCTTGCGGGAAAACCCGAGCCATGGCTTAGCTTCCCTCAGATCCCAGAAGCTCAGGTAGGCTCGGTTCTCTGAGAACTGAAAGCACTCATCTCTAATTTTAAATGCATTCACTGTTGGCATGGCTGCCAAGACATACGGTGTGCCTGGGTACTAGAGGAGGTTGGGTCAAACATGGAAGCATGGCAACACCCACTTGTTGAAACTTTGATTTAATATCCTTTGCTTTACAGTGGCATGTACTAGCAGGGAAGTACTTCACCTCCATCATAGCTGGCCATGGCCCCTTCCAGGCCCTTCAGGTGAAAACAGGCCCAGGTAATCAGTATTATTTCCCTCCCCCCCTCCTTGTTGCCCATTTGTTGGTAAACAAATACAGATATAATTTTTTTATATTTACCAGGATATTTGTATAATTTCACCTTTCACTGCAGTAGTTGTCAGTGTTGTTGTTTTTTATCAAAGTATATGAATACACTGGCAATCTACTGGATTTTATACTTATTGGTAAAAAAATATGTTTTCTTAGTGTACTGTCTATCATAACTAGTACCATTAGCTTCAAAAGTACAAATACAAATCAGTATTTTAATATTAACCGAGGAGATGAAATGAATATAGGGAGAAAAAGGGGGAGAAGGGGGGATAGGGGGAAGAATAAGGAGAGATGGGAAGAATAATTGGAGACAGGAGGAATAGGAGTATTTAAATGGAGAGACAGAAGGAATAGGGGTGATGGAAGGAATAGGGATGAAGTTGGAGTGGGCAAGAGGAATAGGGGTACATGGAAAGAATAGGAGTAGTCAGTAGGAATAGGAGCGAGAATAGAGTGAGCAGGCAGTAGAAAACAGTAAGTTGTGACAACAGAAATTGTGGGAAGAACAGGTGAAGACTGAAGGAATAGGGGAGGTATGGGTAATAGGAGGAGAAAAAGGGGAAAAAAGAGGAATAGGGGGAGATGGGAGGAACAGGGGAGACAGGGGGAATATGGGTAAGCATTATGGTAGACAGAAGGCATAGGGGAGATAGAAGAAATAGGGGAAAACAAGAGGAATAGGGAGAGATGGTAATAAAAGGGGCAAAAATAGAGGGAGATAGGAGGAATAGGGGAGATGGAAGAAATAGGGAGATGGGAGGAATAATGGGATTAATAGCGGAAGTCGAGAGGAATAGGGAAAGACTGGAAAAATAGGAGGGGAGACTGGGGATTAAGGGGAACTAAAAGGGGTGATGGGTGGAATAGGGAGAGACAGGAGGTACAGGAGAAAGAATAGGAGGAGACTGGAGTAATAAGTTTAGATGGGAGGAATAAGAACAAGAATAGCTAGAGACGGGAGAAAATGGGGAGGTGGGCATAGGGGGAGATGAGGGTGTAATTATGTGTGAGGGCTCCCCTAGGCACAACAGTAACAGCAGCCCCCCTACCTAATTTTATTATTTTTATTGGTTATAAGCCCTCATTTGATTATAGCCAATTTAAAAAAATTATAATAAAAAAGACACAAACGATTACTTTTTTTTTCCTAATTATATATTCATATTTACTAAGTAGGACAGCTTACAGGGGCAGTATGTGCATGTCTTACCCATTTACACTCCATTCAAGATAGCATATGATACAGAACAGTGGAAATATTTTGCAGTTACTGGTACATTTCAGACTGACAGTACAAACATATGCATCCAAGTGCCGCCCACCAGCAAGTGCCACCCCTAGGCACGTGTCTCACATGCCTAATGGGAAATTTACCACTGGGGGGAGACACAAAAAAGGGCCAAGAATAGGGGGAGGCAAAAGAAATAGGAGAGATGGGAGTAATTAGGGGTGAAATAGTGGGAGAATAGAGAAAGAATATTTGGAGTCGGGAGGAATAGGAATAGTAGGGAGGAATAGAGGAAGAATATCAAGAGATGGAAGGAATACAGTAAGACCAAAAATAGGGGAGATGGAAGGTTGAAGGAGACTACCCTCTCCAACCCATGACCCGATAACAATACATCTCACAGTGATATTTTCCTCATGATTTACATGCAACTGATAATGATGGTACTTTCTAGATAGATCTGATTGATGGGAGAAAAAAAGAATGATCATTGAAGAAGATGAAACACTAATTATTATGTCTTTGGCAGGGCCGGCGACAGGGGGGGTCAAAGGGGACAACTGTACCGGGCCCCAAGGGTCAGAGGGGCCCCAAGGATATGCCACTTAGTGACCGTCAGGGATGTGAGCCGTCTTGTCCAAATAGGTGGTTTGGGCGCAGCCTCAGAGTAATCAGGAGGGCGGGGGTAGCAAGTCTGCGCTGTATAGGACTGAGACAGCTGGCCATGTGGAGAGTGCCAGGGCTCCCTAAGGGCTCAGTACAAAAGTACAAAATGAAAAAGGGGGTGTGCTCTCTCTACAATGGAGCCTCAGAGTGACAGGAGCCTCTTACACACAGTCATTATGCGGCGCAAGTGTGCACCTGCTATTCCGGGTCCCTATCTGTTGCAAGCAGTTATGGGACATGGCAGCAGCTCCGCTGGGCAGGATTCCTGTGCCCTGTGCTGGCCTCTTCTGGTGGGGTGTGAGGGCCGCATGGTATCTGCTGTGTGGTGTGCGGGTCTGGATAGTGGAAAGTGCAGCGCAGGTGAATCTCTCCCCTGGGTAAGAGTGGATTGGTGAGGGTATATATTGCTTTGGCATAGGGTAGGGGAGCTAGGAATGCAGCATGTAGTCATTGGGGACAGACAGACTGAGGGAGCCACAGCTGGGTTGGACACATGTCCCCAGCATGGACGTTATTTGTGAGAATATTCCAATATGCCATATGCTGACTTTGCACTAGTCGTGTCTTGGATGACATTAAATCACTTTATGCTATGAATGGAGTGCTGGTCTTGTCTGCAGCATAGCCACTGCTGGAGCCTCTGTGTGTGGATAGATAGATAGATAGATAGATAGATAGATAGATAGATAGATAGATAGACAGTATATATATATATATAAAATTAGATGGGGCCCCACAGATATCACTGTACGGGGCCCCGAGATTTCTGTTGCCGGCCCTGGTCTTTGGTGTTCATGAATTAGCAGCAATGGCCAAAGAATGCTGTCTATGGAATATAACAAGTGTGTTCAAAGTATGATGAACAGACAGAATTATTTAATCATAAGGCTGAAAAGCAAAAGCTACAGTACATACACAAAATAGGTGAATCATTGTTTGAGCATTTCCAATACGCATTGCACAAACTCTTCAGTCATCCATAGAGAAAGAAAAGGAAATATGTCAAAAGGAATATGTCAGAAATAATACATGTCAGGGTGATCACAACACTTTCACATCTTGGGTAATGAACAAAATTATGAAATTCATTAAAGTGTCACCAAAACTCCTTCACAAGGAATGGGAAAATGTATTATAACCAATCCAAAACATGGGCATGATGCAAAAGCATTTTACAAACAAGGATGAAGAGCTATCCTTTTCTGCAATTTATGAACAAGAATATGCTAGAATAAAGAGCTATTATTTATTTAATAACAGTTTCTTATATAGCACACAAATTCCATTGCAATTTACAATTGTAAACAGTGATAACATAAAACAATTGCAAAGAGCTGAAAAAACTGAAAGACTGGGTAATTACAATCATAGAGGTACAGATGGAGCGACGCTAGTCGTGGCTCTGTCTGTGACTAGGCGCGCCCCTCTGGATACACCTAGTCACTGTGAACGTCTCCGTGTGGACGGGCGCGCGCGGACGGAGACGCTCCACATTCACTTGAATGGAGATTGTCTCTGTCTGGGCAGGTGCGTGTGCCCAGACAGAGATGCTAACAATGGGAAGCTGCTCTGTGCACTCTCAGCATGACTAGGCGGATGGATCGCCTAGTCACACAGGGAGTGCACATGTGCGCCTCAGACAGCAAAGATAAGGGAGACTCCATCTGTAGGAAGACCCAACTTGCAAGCTTACAATCTATTGGAAATGGAAAGTAGGCATTGATACACAAGGATAGGTGTTATCTATTGCATAAAGGTCCACCAGATTGCAAAGGTTCTTGGTGGGCTGTATGATATGGTCACACAGCAATGTTGGCCTGGGGTCAGGAGGGGGATACGGTCCTTTGGTCAACCTTACTTAGGTTGACACTCAATAGGTCGATCACTATTGGTCGACATACATTAAGTCGACACCTGGAAAATGTCAATGTAGGCATTTGGTTTACATGTCAAAGGTCAACATATGAAAAGGTCGACATGAGTTTTTCATATTTTTTATTTTTTTAATCTTTTTCATACTTTATGATCCATGTGGACTATGATTGGGAATAGTAACCTGTGTCGAGCGCAGTGGTAGCAGTGCGAGGCACCTTGCCAAAAGCTTGCTTGCCATGCAGGGGACACAGTGCACTAATTGGGGTTCCCGGTCACTTTACGAACATAATGACACCAAAAACACTCAAAAAACTTATGTTGAAATTTTTTCATGTTGACCTTTGCCATGTCAACCGATTGACCTTTTTAGGGTGTCAACCTACTGCCTGTCGACCAATAGTGGTTGACCTAATAAGTGTCAACCTTAATATGGGGGGATACAGTCATTAGGTCAACAAGACTTAGGTCAACAGTTATTAGGTTGACCACTATTTGTCGACATGCACTAGGTCAACATGGTGTTTAGGTTGACATGTACTAGGTCAACATGGAATAAGGTCGACATGAGTTTTTTTTACATTTTTTTATTTTTGAACTTTTTCATACTTTACGATCCACTTGGACTACAATTGGGAATAGCAACCTTGCTTGAAGGGTGAGGGGACATGGTGCACTAATTGGTGTTCCCCGCCACTTTATGAAGAAAACGACACCAAAAAAAGTAAAAAAAAAACCCTCATATCTACCTTTTTCCAGGTTGACCTAGTACATGTCGACCTAGTGACCATGTCGACCTGATGCATGTTGACTAATAGTGGTCAACCTAATGACTGTCAACCTAAGTCTTGTCAACCTAATGACCCATACCCATCAGGAGGATGAGACGGTGAAGAACAAGAAAATATGTGAGGATATGAGTGAACTCTACAGTCAGGATGTAATTGGATAGGAAAGTTTATGAAGGTTATGTGGGCGCTTCTGGAATTTGATAAGCTTGCCTATAGAGTTTTCAGGGAACGTTTGAAGGTTTGGAGACTAGAGGAAAGTCTTATTGTGCATGGGTGGGCATTCCAAAGAGTGGGTGCAGCCCAAAGAAAGTGCTGCAATTGTGAATGAGAGCAAATAATGAGAGTGGATGAGAGACGTAGATCTTGTGAAGAGCGAAGAGATCAGATTTTAAGATAAGAAAACAGATTTATGGTGTATGGTGTAGTTTGGTTAATGGCCTTGTGTGTGTAAATAAAAGTATTTTATACAATAGAATATGGTAGAATAATGGTAACCAATGGAAGGACTGAAAGAGTGGATCAGCATATGATGAACATCTAGCGAGGAAGATCAGCCTTGAAGCTGCATTCAGAATGGATTGTAGTGATGAGAGTCTCTTTTTGGTAAAACCAGTAAGAAGACTATTGCAATAATCAATGTGGGAGATAATGAGAGCCTGGATTACAGTTTTTGCAGTGTCTTGTGTAAGGTATGGTCATTTTGGATATGGATTTTAGATGCATGTAGCAAGATTTAGAGACAGATTGAATGTGGGGAACAAAGGACGGGAGGCAGTCAACTGACCGCCAGACGGGATCCCGGCGGTCAGTATACCGATACCGGAATCCCAACACCATCTGCAATACTGGCGATAAGAGTCCCAACCGCCGGCTACTTTCCCCACTTGGGTGGTGGCCCATGCCACCACCCGAGGGGGAATAGAGTCCTGTGGCGTCCAAAGTGCGAAGTACCGCATAGTGCGGTGAGCACAGTGAGCTCGCAAGGGGACACACTGCGCTTGCCACCAGAATCCTGGCATCGGTCTCCTGACCGCCAAGATCTTATACTGATCCCCAAAGGACAGTCCAGAGTTGAGGATGACACCTAGGCAGCGAGCTTCTATGGTAAGATTGACTGTCAAGTTTTCAACAGTGATAGAAATATCAGGTAGATTTCTACCATAGAGCAAGTTGTCACCATGACAATTGGTTGCGGACCATTCCGTTTGGCCAGTTCCAAAGGCTGAGGAAAAACTGCTCAGACGATAATGTTTTTGATCTTTAGGCAAAGGAAATGGGAGAAAGCTTTATGAGAAGTGGGTATGGTCAAGATGAGGTACAGGTCTCTCTAGAGAAAGTTAAAAATCTAAAGAGAGAAAATCTAATCTATAAAGATCAACAAAAATATCAAAAAAGTTCAGACAAAATTAAGTGGGCATTTACCACTGGGTATTCAACACAAAATAGAGAAGTACAGAATATTATTAAAAAACATTGGCCATTATTACGGAAAGACCCCATAATAGGGAAGGAATTACCAGAGAAACCAATGTTTGTATTCAGAAGAGCTCCTAACCTAAAGACAAAGTTAGTAAAAAGTCTGCATCCAAGTTCACCTAAAAACTCTAGTGTACTAATGGTGGGGTTCCACAGATGTCGTATATGCATGGGGTGTAAAATGGTTAAAAATAACTTTGGTAAAAAGTTGGTCAGAAGTAGAGATAAATGGAAAAAAATGGACCATTAAGGACTTTGTTACGTGTCACTCCACTAATGTAATATATGGAGTTGAATGAGGTTGTAACAAGTTCTATATTGGTCGTACTACACGTCCATTAAAAGTTAGATTAAGTAAACATCTGCACAATATTCGGAAAGGATTGGAATCTCACGCTCTGTCCATGCACTTTAGAGATGTACATCAGTGCGACATTAAACATATAAAAAAATGTATTGTTTGAAAAGAGTAGAAAAAAGCATTAGAAGCACTGATGTTACCTCTAAATTAGCAAGGAGCGAAATGGAGATGATATTTAATTTTAAAACTTTAATGCCTAATGAATGAATAAAGATTTCGAAACTAAGTGGTTCCTTTAAGATTTGGTGAAGGTTTTTCTATATTGGTTCAATTTTATAGTTTTTATTATGTATTTTGGATGATTTTTAATTCTCTGTATTCTCAACTTATATCTTTTATAACATTGTGATCCACGACAAAATGGCTCCCTGTCACTATTAAGGATGGGACCTAGAGAAAATGGTCACCACATAAATTGAAGTCATCAGCTGCAGCGGCTGTATATCCCACTCGATTAAGCATGATTCCGAAAAAGCAAAAATACGTCACCGTATATGACGCGAAAGTGGATTTCCGGTAGATGGAACGCGTGCCGCAGCCGGGGCAGAAGTGAAGGATCCGGGGCCAGTGACGCAATGTGGACTTCCGGTTGATGGAACGGACGCCGCGTCCTGGGCGGAAGTGGAGGAACCATTACTAATGATGCACTTGTGAGAATTTTAAACCGAAGGAGTGGGGGAGAGAAATAATAAAAACATGAAGTGGACACTATCTGAGATGCTTGTTTATTATAGGATGTTAGCTGGATAGGAAGATCTATGTCTGGTATTAGGATTTTTTTTATGGATAATTGGTAGGGGTTTATAAACATGCCGGTGTTGATAGAGTCCTCATACCTAGAAAAAGAAACCTGTAGGTTTTGAAACGCGTCGGTGAGGAGGACGTGGGTTGGAGGCTGGAGACTCTCTTTGTACTTACCATCTACCCGGGGATGCCTGTGGACTTGTACTCATGCTTTTTTGTCTGTTTGTTCAACAGACAATAAGTTTTGGTGAGAGACAAATCCTAACCCTATCTGTCTGTACTGTTTTAATTGTCGTATTAAACCGTGATGTGGATTTTAAACGTCTTTTACAACATTATTTGATACCATTTGCGTTATTGTCTGCATAATTTGTAGACCATTTCTTTTGGTAAGAGTTTATGAACTTCCAGGAATATAGAATTCATCAGTGAATATATCAGTATCACACTATGGGAGTTTTTCTTTTCTCTTTCCTTCATGTATGATACCGGGAAACATTTAAGAGAAAACGTCTGTTGAAAGGAACAAGCAGTAACCATATGTTCTGTATGTGGTGGATTGGTAAACATTCATATGTAGCGCCTTGAAACAGTGTTTTTTCTGGTTTGTGGAGTATTGGTGGAGGTGTTTGGTGATACCTCATACACTGGGACTAGGCTGCTGAAGCATATGCGCACGAGGTTGGGATCATTTTTTTGCATTAAAATTTGTTGTTTTCACCTATTTTGATCATTAGACCCTGTGCTGCAGGAAATGTTTAAATTAAGGGATGAAAGATCCAAACGTTTGGATTTATTATTTTCTCATACAGGGAATGAGAGCCTTTTAGTAGATGAAGATCTAGACACCCTATTAGGGAAGTTGGAAAAAGCCTTAATGAAAGAAAATAGAATCGGGTGGGAGGTGGCAACTTTAGATAAATATTTGTCTTACCACCTTATTCCAAGAGCCTTAAAAATCTCTAAGGTTGCAAGTTTCAGTGGTGCTAGTGAACAATTCACTAACGACTGGAATTTAATCCTTAAAGATTGTTCATTTAAATTAATGGAACTCATGATAAATGAAAGAAAGAGAGATTTGAAAATGTCAGATGAAGAAATTTTGGAATATAAACGTCTAACTGTCCCTTTCACAGAACTTCCCGATTATTTAGAAAAAGAAAAAATAATTGAGGAGAGATTAACTAAATTGGAGAGAAATATAGTTCAAAGGAAATCAAAGACATTTTTAAGAGCTAAGGCAGAGAGGAAAGAAAATAATATCTTAATAGAAACTCCTTTAAAGGATATTACACAGAAAAATAAAAGGGGTAAAATGCAACAAGATCCCCCACAAAGATATGGGAGGGGTAATACCTACACACCCAAAAAATTAGAAACATGGAGAGGTAGGAAAGTAAACCCCGGTTACAGACAACGTAACTGGAGGGGAGAAAATTCCCATATAAGGAATTCAATTCCCGAGTGGAGATCCACCGGGAGAAGACACTTAGATGATGCTTACCCTGACTATTCAAAGGAGGGGAGACAATATTATGGATATGGAAATGGAAAAATAGAGAGGAAAAATGGAAATTGGATAAGGAAAGATAGGAACCAATATGAGGTATTACAAAATGAAGAGTCACCTTTTTCAGTGAGGGGGCCGAGATACATCAACCAAAGGTAGGAAAAAGATCTAGAGGTACTAGAGGTGGAAAGAAAACAACATGTAAAAAGAGAAATAGAACAAGGAAACTTGGAAAGAGGAAATTGATTGAGACTGAGGCAAATTTAAATGGAGCAAAAGTGAAGATATTTAATTTAAGTACCCATCTCTTATTGGAAAATGAAAGAACATTATTGGAAAAGGGGCTCAAATTCGCCCCATCAACAAAAATAAATGCATTTGAAACTTTCATTGATATCCAAAAATGTACACGAAAATTAACTTTGAAAAAGTTTTTTAAATTGAAAGATGGGGAAGAAAATATGCAAGAAATAGAACAGGGTCATAAGTTTAGACCAAAATCTACCTTTTTTACCTCCCATTTAAAGGGATGTTTTATCGAATCCTTTGGAAGTATGGTAAAAGAAGACATGGAAAAATTAGAAAATAGAAAAATTAAATGTAATTTAAATCCCAATGAGAGAAAAGCCCTAAAGAGTTTGACCTCTGACAAGGAATTAATCATAAAGCCCACCGATAAAGATGGAGGAGTGGTTCTTTTAAATAGAGTGGACTATAAGGAGGAGATATATTATCAGTTGAATGATAACAGCACATATAAAAAAATGAGAGGTGATCCTACAAAAAAATCAGTTTACAGTTGAAAGAACTGATAGAGAAATATCTTAAAAAAGGAGTATTAACAGAAAGTGAGGCAAAATTTTTATATGTGGAGGAACCTACGATTCCCACTATAGACGTGCTCCCCAAAGTCCACAAGAATCCCCTGAAACCACCGGGGAGATCTATAATCTCAGGGGTTAACTCCTTGACAGCGAACCTGTCACAATTTATAGACTATCACTTACAACCTCTAGTCCCATTAAATAGGTCACATATAAAAGATACGGGTGATGTGTTGAAAGCCTTGAGTAGTGTGGAATGGCAGGATAATTTCATACTAGTCACAGCTGATGTAAATTCATTATATACGAATATAGAACATCAGTTTGGGATAAAAGCTGTACAGGAAGCATTAATAGGGACTATCATGGATAAAGGATTATAGGAATTCATATTGGAAGGGATTTCCTTCATTTTGTCAAATAATTATTTCATTTTTAAATATCAGTTTTATGCGCGGAAGAGAGGCACAGCCATGGGCACTAGGTTCGCCCCCAGTTACGCATATTTATTTATGGGGGTATGGGAAAAGGACCAAATTTGGACCAATAACCCACAGGGCGCGAACCTAGTGTCCTGGCATAGATACATCGACGATGTATTTTTGTCTGGCATGGGAATAGAGATACTTTGAACTCCTTTTGTGAATATCTAAATGGGAATAATGTAAATATCAGTCTGACATTTGATATTAATGAAAAAAGAGGTTCACTTCCTAGATCTGATGATATACATAGAAGAGGGCCATATTAAAACAAAGAATTACATTAAACCCACGGACTCGAGAACTTATATTGAAAGAACAAGTTGTCACCATAACAATTGGTTGCGGACCATTCCATTTGGCCAGTTCCAAAGGCTGAGGAAAAACTGCTCAGACGATAATGTTTTTGATCTTCAGGCAAAGGAAATGGGAGAAAGCTTTATGAGAAGTGGGTATGGTCAAGATGAGGTACAGGTCTCTCTAGAGAAAGTTAAAAATCTAAAGAGAGAAAATCTAATCTATAAAGATCAACAAAAATATCAAAAAAGTTCAGACAAAATGAAGTGGGCATTTACCACTGGGTATTCAACACAACAGAGATAAGTACAGAATATTATTAAAAAACATTGGCCATTATTACGGAAAGACCCCATAATAGGGAAGGAATTACCAGAGAAACCAATGTGTGTATTCAGAAGAGCTCCTAACCTAAAGACAAAGTTAGTAAATAGTCTGCATCCAAGTTCACCCAAAAACTCTAGTGTTCTAAATGTAGGGTTCCACAGATGTGGGATATGCATGGGGTGTAAAATGGTTAAAAATAACTTTGGTAAAAAGAAGTCAGAAGTAGAGATAAATGGAAAAAAATGGACCATTAAGGACTTTGTTACGTGTCACTCCACTAATGTAATATATGGAGTTGAATGTAGTTGTAACAAGTTCTATATTGGTCGTACTACACGTCCATTAAAAGTTAGATTAAGTGAACATCTGTGCAATATTCGGAAAGGATTGGAATCTCACGCTCTGTCCATGCACTTTAGAGATGTACATCAGTGCGACATTAAACATATAAAAAAAATTATGGTTTGAAAAGAGTAGAAAAAAGCATTAGAAGCACTGATGTTACCTCTAAATTAGCAAGGAGCGAAATGGAGATGATAGTTAATTTTAAAACTTTAATGCCTAGTGGTCTGAATAAAGATTTCGAAACTAAGTGGTTCCTTTAAGATTTGGTGAAGGTTTTTCTATATTGGTTCAATTTTATAGTTTTTATTATGTATTTTGGATGATTTTTAATTCTCTGTATTCTCCACTTATATATTTTATAACATTGTGATCCACGACAAAATGGCTCCCTGTCACTATTAAGGATGGGACCTAGAGAAAATGGCCGCCACAATAATTGAAGTCATCAGCTGCAGTGGCTGTATATCCCACTCGATTAAGCATGACTCCGAAAAAGCGGAAATACGTCAGCGTATATGACGCGAAAGTGGCTTTCTGGTAGATGGAATGCAATGCTGGTACATCTATGATGAAGCTGCAAAAACAACTAGTGTCACTCAGTTAACAATTACGAGCCTTGAAAAGCTATTGAGCACTTGCCAACCCACTGTGTTATGGGGGCCTGAGTAATAAACATGGCTTGGAGCTCTGAAACAACAAATTTGTCATCTCCAACACTGCATGTAACCTGGAAGGACGTAAAAGAGGCTATGGTAAATATTGCAAAGGCTCCTGTTTGCAACTTGGCGCTACTACAACAAGGACACACAATTGTGAGAAAAGTACAAATTCTAAGCCTGTAGTACGCTAGACCCCTATATATGAATGTGGCTGCAATACAAAAAAGATGCAATACAGTGGGAAAAAGATGCTAAAGTATGAAACTAGGTACCTGTGGAGCAGCATCACGCATCTCAAGCCACATAGTGCAAAAACACTAGGAGAATAAGGACATGCTTGTAAATAAAGCATTACGCAAAATGCACATCAGATCTATAATTGTCTCAGAGAACCCTGACAATATAATGAAATAATACATTTTATATAACACTATATGGGCAAAAGTATTTTATGGTTTTGTATTGGGCTACTATTTCAACTAATAAATGCATAAAATCAAATAAACAGCCAATGCAATCTTAATTTTCAAATATTAGCAGTCTTTAGCATCTTGAGTCATAATGAGGAGCTAATTAACTTCCAATGTGGCACTGTCATAAGATACCACATTTCCAGCAAGTCAGTTTATAAAATTTCCTCTCTGCTAGAGTTGCTCCAGTTAGCTTTAAGTGCTGTTATTGGTTGCAACACTCATTTTTGAGGGGCAGATTTATTAAGCTTGGTGAAGTGATAAAGTTGGAGGTGATAACGCACCAGCCAGTCAGCTCCTAACTGTCATTTTACAAACTCAGCCTGTTACTTGACAGTTAAGACCTGATTGGATGGTGTGTTATCACCTTTCACTTTATCACTTCACCAGGATTAATAAATCTGCCCCTCAATTCCAAACTGCCTTTAGTAGAGTGCCAGCCCAAGAACTGTCCTCTGGTACTTGCATGAGTCAGGTTTCCATCTACTTGCAGTGGTTTCATCTATGTTCTGGTATGCATTTGCAATTGTGCAAGCTTGCCCCTAAAGTACCCAGCCTACAATAGAATGTTTTTTCCTTTCCTTCTCACCTCTCCATCTCTGGTGGGTATAAGTGCCAGAATTGCGCAAACACGCATAAGCGCAGGACACACACAGAAATATATCATGCAAAATTTTAACCGGGACTTGGTTTGGATCTCTTCGGGGGAACAAAATGCGTGTGGATTTGGATTTCTAATGAACCGAACCACACATCTCTACTTATTAGTGCAAAGAGAAAGTCAATACAGGGTGTCCCATAAGTATGGAACCATAGGCTAAATCACTGAAATACTATTTCTTCTGTTTTACAGTTACTTCTTAACCCTGAGTGATGTCGTTAAATACAGAGGAACGCATCCAAGTGATCCTGCTTGTTGGCAGCTGCAGTCACAGGAAAGTCATCCTTGAATTCACAGGGAATTTGTGAGCGGTCATTTTGCCTATGGTTCCAGACTTATGGGACACCCTGTATATAATCAGCGATAACAGTAATGAATTATAAAAGATTCATAGTTAAAGATTTCATAGTTAAAGATTTTTACACATTGGAATACAACAAAGGCATTTGATTTCATAGTGAAATAAGTTTGTCACTAAAAATAATTGAACTAAGCCACCTGTTTCAATTATATACAATGTAATATCATTATAATGCAATGCAATAACATTGTAACACAATGAAATAGCAATAACCAGCATTTTAACTTACATGATCACATTACATATCAATTCAACTCCCTCCAAATGGAAAAAAAAACAGCATGAAATTAATATCTAAGCCAATTAAATCAAAATTACTAATGAGTTAAGATACAATAAAAAATAAGCTTTATTATAAATAAATGTTGAATTAAGAGGTATCAATTTTACGTATGTTGAACAAACTCACCTGGCCTTTGCTTACAGGTCTGCTGCAACAGATGATGGTGAATAGATAAAGGTATCTCCTACAGTCTTGTTCTCTTCTAGCTCCATCACTTGCGAGGCAAAGTCAGTTTCCGCCTCTCTCTCCTTTCTGGGGGTCATTCCGAACCGTTCACACGCAGCGCTTTGTTGCTGAGGTGCGAACGGGTCTGGAATGCGCATGCACGGCGGCCGCACTGCGCACTCGCATCGTTGCCCGGTGGCAGGGGTCGCCGGGTTACGTCGCTGCCAATGAAGAAAGCGGTCGCTGAGCCGATCGCAAGAAGATTGACAGAAAGAAGGAGTTCCTGGGTGTCACCAGACCGTTTGGAGCCGTTTTTGAGGAGTGGTGAGGAAAACGCAGGCGTGTCCAGGAGAACGGAGGGCAGATGTCTGACGTCAAAGCTGGCCCCAGCATCGCTGAGATCGTCGCACAGGGTAAGTATGTCCAGGGCTAGTCTTGTTTTGCTTAAAATTGTTTTAGCTTAGCATGGCTGCACAAGCGATCGCAGCCCTGCTAAGCTAAAATACACTCCCTCATAGGCGTGGACTAGTTGATCGCAGCAGCAGCAAAAAGTTGCTGGCTGCGAACAACTCTGAATGACCACCTTTGTTCACCGCCCTTACGTATTTTGGATCCGTATTTTTTATAAAATCATAAAAATAGCTAATATCACAGATTTTTGTACTGTTTTTGTTCCTAAAGTATTATTAACCTCAATAACATTAATGTCCACATATTTCCAGTCAATTTTGACCACTTCACAGCTCACAATATTGTTTTCATACACTTTAGGCCCAAAGCGTAGCTGGATAACTAAGCTAAGTGACAGCAGTGGACGGCACAAATATGTGGTGCTAAAACTTTCAACATGGCACAACTAAGAGTGGCACTACAGTGAAAGACAGGGTGGCAGTTTAATCAACTATGCAAAAAATACAGTCAGCAATGCTCCAAACAGTTCTTAATACAAAGAAAAGAGGTGCAAGATGGAATTGTCCTTGGGCCCTACCACCCACCCTTATGTTATATAAACTGGCTCTACATTGGCAAGATGTCGTCATCAGCATCAATTTCCTCTTTCCCATCAGTGTGTACATCCTCTTCTTCACACAATATTAATTTGTCCCTGTTAGAATATACTGTATTAGGTGCCTCTTTATTTTGTGGACGTAATTGTTGGTAAAGTTCTTTCTTGGGGAATTGGAAAGTAACCTCCTACGCCGATCGCTGACAAGGTTTCTGGCTGTGCTGAAAACTCTTTCTAAGTACACACTGGAGAAGGGGGGGGGGGGGGGGGGGGGGCAACTTAGGTAAAATAAAGCCAGTTTGTGCAAGGGCCCCCAAATTGCCTCTTTTTCCTGCCAGTATACATACGGACTGTCTGACAAGCCTACTTGGATGCTGTCACTGATATAATCCTCCACTATTGTTTCAATGGTGACAGCATCAGAATCAGTGAGAGTATACATGTCAGTAATTGTTGGCAGCTCCTTCAGTCTGGACCAGATGTCAAAACTTGCTCCTGACTGCCCTGCATCACCGCCAGTGGGTCAGCTAGGAAATTATATTATTTTCTTCACAGCCCCAGTTGCAGTAGAAAATTAATAAGTAGCTGTTGATGTGTCACGTTCTGCTTGAGCTGACAATTTTCTCACCAGTAGGTCTTTGTACCTCTGCAGACTTGTGTCCGCTGGAAAGGGAGATACAACATAGGCTTTAAACCTAGGATTGAGCATGGTGGACATAAAGTAGTGATCTGATTTCAACAGATTGACCACCCTTGAACCCTGGCAAAGGGAATGAAGTGCTCAATCCACTAATCCCACACACTTAGCAGAATCGCTTTGTTTTAGCTCCTCCTTCAATTTCTCCAGCTGCTGTTGCAAAAGCCTGATGAGGGGGATGACCTGACTCAAGCTGGCAGTGTCTGAACTGACTTCACGTGTGGCAAGTTCAAAGGGTTGGAGAACCTTGCACAACACGGAAATCATTCTCCACTGCATTTGAGTCATGTCCATTCCCCCTGCTTTGCCTATGTCATAGGTGGATGTATAGGCTTGTATGGCCTTTTGCTGCTCCTCCATCCTCTGAAGCATATAGAGGGTTGAATTCCACCTCGTTATTACCTCTTTCTTCAGCTGATGGCAGGGTAGGTTCAAGAGTGACTGCTGGCGCTCCAGTCTTCAGCATGCAGTCGCTGAATGTCGAAAGTGACCAACAATTTTTTGGGCCACCGACAGCATCTCCTGCACGCCCCTGTCATTTTAAAAAAAATTCTGCACCAGCAAATTAATTGTGTGAGCAAAACATGGGACATGCTGGAATTTGCCCAGATGTAATGGACGCACAATATTGGTGGCGATGTCCGATATTACAAATCCCCAGGAGAGTCTAAGTGGGGTAAGCCATTATGCGATGATGTCCCTCAGTTTCTGTAAGAGGTTTTCAGTAGTGTACATCTTACGGAAACCGTTGATACACAGTGTAGCCTGACTAGGAATGAGTTGGTGTTTGTGAGATGCTGCTGGTGGTGCCGCTGCTGTTGTTGCTGCAGAAGGCAATACATCTACCCAGTGGGCTGTCACAGTCATTTAGTCCATAGTTTGCCCTGCTCCACTTGTCCACATGTCCGTGGTTAAGTGGACAGTGGGTACAACTGCATTTTTGAGGACACTGAGGACAATTTTCTTAATGTCCCTGTACAGTCAGTGAATTGCTTTACTAGTGAAGTTGAATCTAGACCGTATTTGGTACTGGTGACACAGTACGTCCATCAACTGTCTAAATCCCACTGCACTAATGGCAGATACTGGATGCACATGTAACACCAGCATATTTGTTAAGGCCTCAATTATCCGCTTTGCAACAGAATGACTGCTGTCATATTTAATCTTTTTCACAAAGGACTGTTGGACAGTCAATTGCTTAGTTAAAGTAGTACAAGTGGTCTTCTGACTTCCTCTCTCGGATGACGATTGACTCCCAGCAGCAACAACAGAAGCAGCATCAGTAGCTGTAGCACTCAAGGATCCTCCAGAGGAGTCCCGGATAGGAGAGGACTCGTCAGTCATGCCAGTGACATGGCCTGCAGGACTACTTCCGATCCTGACAGAGGAGGAAATTGACGATGAGGGAGTTGGTGGTGTGGATTGCAGGAGCTTGGATACAACAGGAAAAATGGATTTAGGTGTCACTGAACAGCTTACGCTCTTACCCAAAGTTTCTGAACTTGTTGATGACTTATGATGAATGCGCTGCAGGTGACGTATAAGGGAGGGTATTCCTAGGCATTTAACGTCCTTACCCCTACTTATTATGGATTGACAAAGGCAACAGATGGCTTGACACCTGTTTTCCAGATTTGTGGAGAAATTATTTCACACTGAAGAGGTGGAATTTTTTGTATTTTGCCCAGGCATGACGATGGGATTTTTCATCCCATGGACATCAACTGTCTCCACTGGTGCCCTATTCAAACAAACCACATCACCATCAGAATCCTCATTGTCAACTTCCTCCTCAGGGCCAGCTACACCAATATCCTCCTCATCCTGGTGTACTTATACAGTGACATCCCCAATCTCAATATCAGCAACTGGACTGGCGGTGCTCCTCCCAGCACTTGCAGAGGGCATGCTAATGGTAGTAGGAGCCTCCTCTCCCCATACAGTCTTGGGAAAGTCAGGCCTAGACATCGCAACAGCGGACAAACTAGCTCTCTCCTTGGGGATTTGTGATATCTCTGAGTCTGCACGCACAGTTGTTTTTTTCCTGTGCTTTAACGAGCTTTATTTGTTTAATTTTTCAAGAGGTAGGAGGGCTTCCATCTTCATGAGAAGCTGAACATAGGCCAAGGCCTTAGCCTTTCCTTTCCTTGCCACTTTGTGACGTGAATGGCATATTGCCAATTTTACGTTTATCATCAGATAATTTCTTTTTCTTTTTTGGTTATTAATTTTTGCTTCTTGGATTTTACATGCCCTTTATGACATTGGGCATCGGCCTTAGCAGACGACGTTGATGAAATTGCATCATCAATGTCATAACTGGTGGCAGCAGCTTCAGCACTAGTACTAAGAAGACCCAAGTGGTTCCTGATCTTTCACAATTTTTCCCTCTAAATTTTATTCTCCATTTCACAGGACAGCACCCCTTTATTATTACAGCACACAGAACAGTGCCCCTTTATTTTACAGCAAACAGGACAGTGCCCCTTTATTTTTACAGCACCTCTATATTTTTACAGAATACAGGACAGGGCCACAGTGTTCCTTTTTTTGTAAAGCACCCCTATATTTTTACAGCACACAAGACAGGGCCAGAGCATTAATTTGTTTTTACAGCACCCCTATATTTTTACAACATACAGGACAGGGCCACAGCATTCCTTTATTTTTACAGTACCTGACATGGCCTTAGCATTCTTTTATTTTTACAGCACCCCTATATTTTTACAGCATACATGACAGGGCCACAGCGTTCGTTTATTTTTACAGCACCCAACAGGGCCACAGTGTTCCTTTATTTTTACAGCACCCCTATATTTTTATAGCATACAGGACAGCGCCACAGGGTTTCTTTATTTTTACAGCACCCCTATATTTTTATATCATACAGGACAGGACCACAGCGTTTCTTTATTTTCACAGCACCCCTATATTTTTACAGCATACAGGACAGGGCCACAGTGTTCCTTTATTTTTAAAGCACCCGACATGGCCACAGCGTTCCTTTACTTTTACAGCACCCCTATATTTTTACAGCATAAAGGACAGGGCCACAACGTTCTTTTATTTTTACAGCACCTGCAGGGCCACAGTGTTCTTTTTACAGCACCCCTATATTTTTATAGCATACAGGACAGGGCCACAGCATTCGTTTATTTTTACAGCACCCAACAGGGCCACAGTGTTCCTTTATTTTTACAGCACCCCTATATTTTTATAGCAAACAGGACAGCGCCACAGCGGTTCTTTATTTTTACAGCACTCCTATATTTTTATATCATACAGGACAGGACCACAGCGTTTCTTTATTTTCACAGCACCCCTATATTTTTACAGCATACAGGACAGGGCCACAGTGTTCCTTTATTTTTAAAGCACCCGACAGGGCCACAGCGTTCCTTTATTTTTACAGCACCCCTATATTTTTACAGCATACAGGACAGGGCCACAACGTTCCTTTATGTTTACAGCACCCGACAGGGTGACAGTGTTCTTTTTACAGCACCCCTATATTTTTACAGCATACAAGACAGGGCCACTGCATTCCTTTATGTTTATTGCACCTGACAGGGCTACAGCATCCCTTTATTTTTACAGTACCCCTATATTTTTTACAGCATACAGGACAGGGCCACAGTGTTCTTTTATTTTTACAGCACCCTATATTTTTACAGCATACAGGATAGGGCCACAGCATTCGTTTATTTTTACAGCACCCCTTTATTTTTATAGCACACAGGACAGCCCCCCTTTATTTTTACAGCACACAGGACATTGCTCCTAACAGCACAGGACAGCATCCCTATACAGCACAGGACAGCAGAACCCCTGTACAGCACCCCTAACAGCACAGGACAACACAGGACAGCACCCTTGTACAGCACAGGACAGCAACATCCCTGTACAGTGCCCCTAACAGTACAGGACACCCCAGGATAGCACCCCTGTACAACACTCCAAACAGCACAGGACAACACCCTTGTACAGCACAGTACAGCAACACCCTTGTACAGCACCCCAAACGGCACAGGACACCCCAGGACAGCACTCCTGTACTGCACCCCTAACAGCACACAGGACAGCAACACCCCTAAAGAGCACACCCTAACCCCACCCAACGCCACCACTCACAGAGAGACGGAGGTCTGTCTCCCTCACTCTCCAAGTCTGGATTGAAAATGGTGGCGAGATGCGGCTCCTTATATAGAATCCAAAACCTGTGAGAATCCAACAGCGGGATGATGATGTTTTGCCTCGTTCTGGGATCCGAGTCTGGCAGGAAGGCCCAAGCCGGACCTTGTTCTGGGATCTGAGTCTGGCAGGAAATCGGAGCTGGAGATTTGAACCCGCTCATCCCTAGTTGGGAGTAAGGCAAAAAAATAGCAAGTAACTTTACACCTTGGTAAAACCATGTGGCACTGCAGGTGGGGCAGATTACAACTGTGAAGAAAGATTTAAGCTACAGTAGGTACATACCGTGCAATTATTGGGCTGATTTTCCAATAATAAGGTGATTGGCCTGTTTTAGTGTACAGTCTGCAGGCATAAGCATTTGGTATTTTGTTATTAAAATAGTTAAAAACCGACCAGAAAGCTCAACTTTGATTGTCCGATTGTTCAAAATTTCCATAAGTTATCAGACAAAAGGTCCCGATATCCTGCAGTGTCTGAGCTTTCTCTATAGTCTGCCAACAGTACAGTACAGTACAGCAGTGCCGTAATTAGGCATTTTAGCGCTGTGTGCAAGAAACGGCATAGGCGCGCCCCCCCCATGCAAGACAGGGGCAGTGCGCGGCGCAGGTGCGTGAAAAAATATATAGGGGTGTGGCTTCGTGGGGAAGGGGCATGGCCTCAAAATATCATCATACTACGCTGCACAGTAGCGCCACTACACCATGTGGAGCCCCTTTACACATTACGGTAGACAGCGTACCCCTTTTACACATTGCGGCAGACAGCTTCCCATTTTTACACATTACGGCAGACAGCGCCTCCTTTTTACACATTACGACAGACAGCGTCCCCTTTTTACACATTACGGCAGACAGACTCCCCTTTTTACATATTACGGCAGACAGTGTCACCTTTTTACACATTATGGCAGACAGCATCCACTTTTTACATATTACGGAAGACAGCGTCCCCCTTTTTACTCATTACGGCAGACAGCATACCCCTTTTTACACATTACGGCAGACAGAGTCCAGTTTTTACACATTACGGCAGACAGCGCCCCCCTTTTTACACATTACGGCAGACAGCGTCCTCCTTTTTACACATTACGGCAGACAGCGTCCTCCTTTTTACACATTACAGCAGACAGTGTCCCCCTTTTTACACATTACGGCAGTCAGTCCACCTTTTTACACATTGGGGCAGACAGAAAAGATAGATAGACAGACAGACAGACAGACAGATAAATAGATACTTACCATCTCTCCCCGCTGGCAGTCAGGCTCCTCGTGCTTGCAGATCCCGGGCAGGGGAGAAGGAGGAGGAGGGAGGGGGACAGGAGCTGCAGCAGCACTATGTAATTGGTAGAGGCGCCGCTGCAGCTGTCCCTCTGCTTCCGCATTGGCTTCCCGCCGCCGCTGTGAATGCTGGGATGAGGGAAGCGCATCCCAGCATTCACAGCAGCGCCGGGCAGCCAATGCGGAAGGAGAGGGACTGCTGCAGTGGTGCCACTACCAATTACATAGCGCTGCTGCGGCTCCAGTCCCCCTCCCTCCTCCTCCTCTCCTGCCTCCGGCGCTGCTGCTCTCCTCCCCTGCTTCCGGCTTCTCCAGCGTGGTGCAACCAGCACAGCGGAGGTGGCTTGTAATGAGTCAAATTGACTCATTACAAGCCGCTGGCCGTTGCGCCCTCAGAGCGACTGCGCTGTGTGCCAGGCACACCTGGCACACACGTAGTTACGGCGCTGCAGTACAGTACAGTATTTCTTACATTTTATTCTGATTACATCATCCTCCTTGTGGGTAAACACGTATGCAAATTAGAGATGAGCGGGTTCGGTTCTCCGAGATCCGAACCCCCCCGAACTTCACCCATTTTGCACGATTCCGAGGCAGCCTCGGATCTTCCCGCCTTGCTCGGTTAACCCGAACGCACCCGAATGTCATCATCCCGCTGTCGGATTCTCGTGAGATTTGTATTCTATATAAAGAGCCGCGCGTCGCCGCCATTTTCACTCGTGCATTGGAGATTGAACGGAGAGGACGTGGCTGCGTTCTCTCCCTGAAAAGCTCCGTAATCTCTGCTCAGTGTGCTACAAATATCTGTGCTCAGTGTGCTGCAAATATCTGTGCTCAGTGTGCTGAAAATATCTACGTTCTCTGCCTGAAAACGCTCCATATCTGTGCTCAGTGTGCTGCAAATATCTGTGCTCAGTGTGCTTTATTGTGGGGACTGGGGTCCACCAGTATATAATTATACTTATAGTAGTACAGTACAGTAGGCCATTGCTGTATCTTGCAGCTCTGTGTCACTGCAAGTATCCATTTCATAGCTGTGCAGCATTTTTGTGAGCAGTATATATAGTATTACAGTGCAGCATTTTGGTGACCCAACAGTATATAGTTGTGTACAGTAGGCCATTGCTGTATCTTGCAGCTCTGTGTCACTGCAAGTATCCATTCCATATCTGTGCAGCATTTTTGTGAGCAGTATATATAGTATTACAGTGCAGCATTTTGGTGACCCAACAGTATATAGTTGTGCACAGTAGGCCATTGCTGTATCTTGCAGCTCTGTGTCACTGCAAGTATCCATTCCATATCTGTGCTGCATTTTTGTGAGCAGTATATAGTAGGACAGTGCAGCATTTTGGTGACCAGCAGTATACATATATAGTACAGTACAGTAGGCCATTGCTCTATCTTGCAGCTTTGTGTCACTTAAAGTATCCTGATCAGTGCTCAATATCTGCTGCATTGTTGTGACCAGTATGTATACTGTACTGTGCGACTTGTGTTATACACCTGCTGATTATACATCCTGTAATCTGTACTGAGCGATGTGTGAGATACACCTGGGGATTATACACCCTATATACTGTACTGTGTGATGTGTGAGATACACCTATGGATTATACACCCTATATTATTATTATTATTATCCTTTATATGGCGCCACAAGGGTTCTGCAGCGTCCAATTAGAGAGTACATAAATAATCAACCAGGAAAACAGCAACTTACAGCTGATGACAGTATAGGACAAGTACAGGGTAAATACACATAGTTACATCAGCAGATGACACTGGAATAAGTATCAGGTGGCAGAAGACTGATGGATATGGTACAGTTGAAGATTATTAAAGTAAGACAAAGGATAAGCACATGAGGGAAGAGGGCCCTGCTCGTGAGAGCTTACAATCTAAAGGGGAGGGGTAGACAGACATGGGTGACACAGATGGGGTACATAGAGAACGTGGAACAGAGGGTTAGGATGAGATTTGGCTGGGTTTGGTGAAGAAGTGGACCCCCAGAAGGCACAAGCCAATACTTAACATTGCAACATTTTACTGGGCTATGCAGGAGAAAATTAAAAATAAGGGGGGGGGGGGGGGAATCGATAACTTCTACCGCTTTCAAAAAGGTCAATGGAAGCTGAAATAATGGACAACTACCTCTTGGAAGCCAGATACAGTATACCAAACAGTACTTAGCAGAGTTAGGAATGAGTGCTTATGAAATACAGTAACATTTTGTCATAATATTTCAGAAACTGCATGGCTGGTCTCTTGCTTTCTTTTGCTCTAATACACCACCTGCTTTAGGATTTATATTCAAAAACATTATGTCTCCATAATCCCAAAAACGTCAGTCTTCTTGGAAAGTGGTTTGTTCCTTTGTAAGGGAAAAAGAACAAACGTTCTCAAACAACGGTTTCTCAATTTCTTTTTCCTATGGGAAGGGATTGTGGATTCGCAGGAATATCTGAGCATTTCTGTAATCAGAAAGCAGCGACTTTCTACAAATGTTTACGAATAATTCCAGTGATTTTGTCATTTCTTCCAGTGATTTGGACCAATAATACTATTGATTAGAACGAATAATTCCAGTGATTTTGTCATTTTCTTCCAGTGATTTGGACTAATAATACCATTGATTAGAATGAATAATTCCAGTGATTTTGTCATTTTCTTCCAGTGATTTGGACCAATAATACCATTGATTAGAATGAATAATTCCAGTGATTTTGTCATTTTCTTCCAGTGATTTGGACCAATAATACCATTGATTAGAACAAATAATTCCTGTGATATTGAGGTGTTTGTGTCGCTTAGCTTAGCTGTCCAGCGACCACAGTGCACCTTTTTTTCTCTTTTCTTTGCATCATGTGCTATTTGTGGCTAATTTTTTGAAGTGCCATCCTGTCTGACACTGCAGTGCCACTCCTAGATGGGCCAGGTGTTTGTGCCGCCCTCTTGGGTCGCTTTGCTTAGTCATCCAGAGACCTCGGTGCAAATTTTAGGGCTAAAAATAGTATTGTGAGGTGTGAGGTGTTCAGTATAGACTGGAAATGAGTGGAAATTGTGGTTATTGAGGTTAATAATACTATAGGATCAAAATTACCCCCAAATTCTATGATTTAAGCTGTTTTTGAGGGTTTTAAAAAAAAAAAAAAACACCCGATTCCGACATAAAAATTTCAGGGAGGTTTTGCCATAACGGGTCCGAAACCAAAACACGGCCGCGGAACCGAATCCAAAACCAAAACACAAAACCCGAAAAATTTCCGGTGCACATCTCTATTGCAAATTCAGTGTGGTGTGGCACAAAATCAGTAACACAACAGCAACAAAAAATGCTTAGTGTGTGCTGTCAATATCATATTCCTCCACACAATTGCATAGTGTGCTTGGCTTTAGATTTGAGAAAGGTGTGTCAAAACTCAAATCTAAATAGCAGGGTAAATATAAAGCTGTCCAGCATTTGTGGGCTACATGCAAAAGCAGTTAGTATATTCCTTACATACAATTAGAAATATAAAAAAAAATATATGTTTTGGTACCCCGTGCATTGCAATATGGTTTATCCAGGTGCACATTTCTTACTCTTTTTTTTTGTTTCACTTCCGATTCAGAATCAGACCTCAAAACTTCTTATACCCTCACTTCTTTATGAAGAGTTTAAATCTAGATGCAGAAAACAGTGTACAGCATAATGTGCACCTATTAAACATCAAAGAAAGGACGTTTTTTTAAATGTGTGAGGCAAAGAGTCCCATTCAACCTGTGGCTATTAATAATCTTAGACACTTTTTTAGTACCTTTTGTGGTGGATTTTTTTTTTGTGGGGGGTATCCAAATACAGGTGAAGATACATCAGGAGATATTACCCGATGTTTCGCCTATATTTTTTTTAGAGATGTGAGTCGGAGACTTTTCGTGTTTTGTGTTTTGGTTTTGGTTCTAGATCCCTGCTCATGTTTTAGATCTGGATAGGTTTTGCCAAAACCACCCTTTCGGGTTTTGGTTTCGGATCTGGATGATTTTTGAAAAAAACATAAAAATAGCTAAAATCACAGAATTTGGGGGTAATTTTGATCCTACGGTATTATTAACCTCAATAACATTTATTTCCACTCATGTCCAGTCTATTCTGAACACCTCACACCTCACAATATTCTTTTTAGGCCTAAAAATTGCACAGAGGTAGCTGTATGACTAAGCTAAGCTACACAAGTGTGCAGCACAAACACCTGGCCTATCTAAGAGTGTCACTGCAGTGGCAGAGAGGATGGTACTTAAAAAATCTAGTCCCCAAATGGCGCATCATGCAAAGAGAAGAGAGAGGTGCAATGAGGTAGCTGTATGACTAAGCTAAGCAACACAAGTGTGTGGCACAAACACCTGGCAAATCTAGGATTGGCACTGCAGTGGCAGACAGGATGGCACTTAAAAAAACTAGTCCCCAAACAGCACATCATGCAAATAAGTAAAAGAGGTGCAATGAGGTAGCTGTATGACTAAGCTAAGCGACACAAGTGTGCGGCACAAACACCTGGCCCATCTAGGACTGGCACTGCAGTGGCAGACAGGATGGCACTTAAAAAAACACCAGTCCCCAAACAGCACATCATCCAAAGAAGTAAAAGAGGTGCAATGAGGTAGTTCTATGACTAAGCTAAGCGACACAAGTGTGCGGCACAAACACCTCACCCATCTAGGAGTGGCACTGCAGTGGCAGACAGGATGGCACTTAAAAAAACTAGTCCCCAAACACCACATCATGCAAAGAAGTAAAAGAGGTGCAATGAGGTGGCTGTATGACTAAGCTAACCGACACAAGTGTGCGGCACAAACACCTGGCCCATCTAGGAGTAGCACTGCAGTCCCACTGCACTAATGGTGGATACCAGATGCACGTCTAACACCAACATAGTTAAGGCCTCAGTTATCCACTTTGCAACAGGATGACCGATGTCATATTTCATCTTCCTCGCAAAGGACTGTTGGACAGTCATTTGCTTAGATGAAGTAATACAAGTGATCTTCTGAGTTCCTCTCTGTGATGACGATTGACTCCCAGCAGCAAAAACAACAGTGACAGCAGCAGCAGCAGCAGGAAGTGGTTCTTGATCTTTTCCTATTTTATGCACCAAATTTTTGTTCTTTATTATGTTTCTGGAGTTATATAAGAAAATGCAGCACAGGAGAGCGTACCTCTACACCACACAGGGCAAACCCTATAAAAATGATTTAGATTAAATATTAAGAACCCCTTTATTTGGAGTAAATAATATACAGCACAGGACAGCACCACTGAATTTATATGGCAGCACCATTGGACTGGATTTATACGGCAGTATCACTGGATGGACATATACAGCAGTACCAATGGACATGTACGGCAGTATCACTGAACTTATACGGCAGTACCACTGGATTGGATTTATACAGCAGTATCACTGGACTTATACGGCAGTACCACTGGACATATACAGCAGTATCAATGAACTCATATGGTAGTACTTATGGACTGGACTTATATGGCAGTACCACTGGACTGGTTTTATACAGCAGTATCACTGGACTTATACGTTAGTACCACTGGACATATACAGCAGTATCACTGGATTTATACAGCAGTACCACTGGGCTGGATTTTTACGTCAGTATCACTGGACTTATATGGCAGTACCAATGGACATATATGGCAGTATCACTGGACTTTTACAGCAGTACCACTGGACATATATGGCAGTATCACTGGACTTATAAAGCGGTACCACTGGACTGGATTTATACAGCAGTATAATTGGACTTATACAGTGGTACCACAGGACATATATACGGCAGTATCACTGGACATATATATGGCAGTACCACTGGACTGGATTTGTACGGCAGTATCACTGGACTTATACGGCATTAGCACTGGACATAATACGACAGTATCACTGGACTTATATGGCACTTCCACTGGACTGGATTTATACGGCAGTATCACTAGACTTATATGGCATTAGCACTGGACATAATACGACAGTATCACTGGACTTATATGGCAGTATCACTGAACTTATATTGCAGTACCACTGGACTGGATTTATACAGCAGTATCACTGGACTTATACGGCAGTACCACTGGACATATATGGCAGTATGACTGGACTTATATGGCAGTACCACTGGACTGGATTTATACGGCAGTATCACTAGACTTATATGGCATTAGCACTGGACATATATACGGCAGTATCATTGGATTTATACGGCAGTATCACTGGACTTATACGCCAGTACCACTGGACATATATACGGCAGTATCACTGGACTTATACAGCAGTATCTCTGGACTTATACGGCAGTACCACTGGACTGCATTTATACAGCAGTACCACTGGACTAGATTTATACGGCAGTACCACTGGACATATACGGCTGTACCACTGGACTGGATTTATACGGCAGTATCACTGAACATATACAGCAGTATCACTGTACTTATACAGCAGTACCACTGGACTTATACAGCAGTACCACTGGACTGGATTTATACGGCAGTACCACTGGACTTATGCGGCAGTACCACTGGACTGCATTTATACAGCAGTACCACTGGACTGGATTTATACGGAAGCACCACTGGACTGCAGTTATAGAGCAGTACCACTGGACTGGATTTATACGGCAGTACCACTGGGCATATATGGCAGTATCACTGGACTTATACAGCAGTACCACTGGACTGGATTTGTATGGTAATATCACTGGACTTATCAGTACCGCTGAACATATCTGGCAGTATCACTGGGCTTATATGGCAGTATCACTGGACTTATACGGCAGTACCACTGGACTGAATTTATACGGCAGTACAACTGGACTGGATTTATACAGCAGTACCACTGGGCATATACGGCAGTATCACTGGACTGGATTTATACGGTAGTATCACTGGACTTATACGGCAGAACCACTACTGGACATATATACGGCAGTATCACTGGACTTATGCGGCATTACCACTGGACATATATGGCAGTATCACTGGACTTATATGGCAGTATCACTGGACTTATATTGCAGTACCACTGGACTGGATTTATACAGCAGTATCACTGGACTTATACGGCAGTACTACTGGACATATATGGCAGTACCACTGGACTGGATTTATACGGCAGTATCACTAGACTTATATGGCATTAGCACTGGACATATATACGGCAGTATCATTGGATTTATACGGCAGTATCACTGGACTTATACGTCAGTACCACTGGGCATATATACGGCAGTATCACTGGACTTATACAGCAGTATCTCTGGACTTATATGGCAGTACCACTGGACTGCATTTATACAGCAGTACCACTGGACTAGATTTATACGGCAGTACCACTGGACATATACGGCTGTACCACTGGACTGGATTTATATGGCAGTATCACTGAACATATACAGCAGTATCACTGGACTTATACAGCAGTACCACTGGACTTATACAGCAGTACCACTGGACTGGATTTATACAGCAGTACCACTGGACTTATGCAGCAGTACCACTGGACTGCATTTATACAGCAGTACCACTGGACTGGATTTATACGGAAGTACCACTGGACTGCAGTTATAGAGCAGTACCACTGGACTGGATTTATACTGCAGTACCACTGGGCATATATGGCAGTATCACTGGACTTATACAGCAGTACCACTGGACTGGATTTATATGGTAATATCACTGGACTTATCAGTACCACTGAACATATCTGGCAGTATCATTGGGCTTATATGGCAGTATCACTGGATTTATACGGCAGTACCACTGGACTGAATTTATACGGCAGTACCACTGGACTTATACGGCAGTACCACTGGACTGGATTTATACAGCAGTACCACTGGACATATACGGCAGTATCACTGGACTGGATTTATATGGTAGTATCACTGGACTTATACGGCAGAACCACTACTGGACATATATACGGCAGTATCACTGGACTTATACGGCATTACCACTGGACATATACGGCAGTATCACTGGACTTATATGGCAGTATCACTGGACTTATATTGCAGTACCACTGGACTGGATTTATACAGCAGTATCACTGGACTTATACGGCAGTACCACTGGACATATATGGCAGTACCACTGGACTGGATTTATACGGCAGTATCACTAGACTTATATGGCATTAGCACTGGACATATATACGGCAGTATCATTGGATTTATACGGCAGTATCACTGGACTTATACGACAGTACCACTGGACTGGATTTATATGGCAGTACCACTGGACTGGATTTATATGGCAGTACCAGTGGACTGGATTTATATGGCAGTATCACTGGACTTATATGTCAGTACCACTGGGCATATATACGGCAGTATCACTTTTCTTATACGGCAGTAATACTGAACATAGTACGACAGTATCACTGAACTTATATGGCACTACCAATGGACTGGATTTATACAGCAGTATCACTGGACTTATACAGCAGTACCACTGGACATATACGGCAGTATCACTGGACTTATATGGCAGTACCACTGGACTGATTTTATACGGCAGTAACACTGGACATATACTGCATTACCACTGGACATATATACGGCAGTATCACTGCACTTATATGGCAGTACCACTGGACATAATATGACAGTATCACTGGACTTATATGGCAGTATCACTGAACTTATATGGCAGTACCACTGGACTGGATTTATACAGCATTATCACTGGACTTATATGGCAGTAACACTGGACATATACGACAGTATCACTGGACTTATATGTCAGTAACACTGGACTGGATTTATACGGCAGTATCACTGGACTTATACGGCAGTACCACTGGACTGGATTTATACGGCAGTACCACTGGACTTATACAGCAGTACCACTGGACAGGATTTATATGGCAGTACCACTAGACTGGATTTATATGGCAGTACCAATGGACTGGATTTATATAGCAGTATCACTGGACTTATACATCAGTACAACTGGGCATATATACGGCAGTATCACTTGACTTATACGGCAGTACCACTGGACATAATAAGACAGTATCACTGGACTTATATGGTAGTATCACTGATCTTATATGGCAGTACCAATGGACTGGATTTATACGGCAGTATCACTAAATTTATACGGCAGTACCACTGGACATATACGCCAGTATCACTGGACCTATACGGCAGCACCACTGGACTGGATTTATATGGCAGTATCACTGGACTTATACGTCAGTACCACTGGACATATATACGGCAGTATCACTGGGCTTATATGGCAGTACCACTGGACATAATGTGATAGTATCACTGGACTTATATGGCAGTATCACTGAACTTATATGGAAGTACCACTGGACTGGATTTATACAGCAGTATCACTGGACTTATATGGCAGTACCACTGGACATATATGGAGTATCACTGGACTTATATGGCAGTACCACTGGACTGGATTTATACGGCAGTATCACTGGACTTATATGGCAGTACCACTGGACTGGATTTATACGTCAGTATCACTGGATTTATACGTCAGTACCACTGTACATATATATGGCAGTATCACTGGACTTATACAGCAGTATCACTGGACTTATACGGCAGTACCACTGGACTGCACTTATACATCAGTACCACTGGACTGGATTTATACGGCAGTACCACTGGACATATATGGCAGTATCACTGGAAATATACAGCTGTACCACTGGACTTGATTTATACGGCAGTATCACTGAACATATACAGCAGTATCATTGGACTTATATAGCAGTACCACTGGACTTATACTACAGTACCACTAGACTGGATTTATATGGCAGTACCACTGGACTGCATTTATACAGCAGTACCACTGAACTGAATTTATACGGCAGTACCACTGGACTGCATTTATACAGCAGTACCACTGGACTGGTTTTATATGGCAGTACCACTGGACATATATGGCAGTATCAATGGACTGTATTTATACGGCAGTATCACTGGACATATACAGCATTATTACTGGACTTATACAGCAGTACCACTGGACTGGATTTATATGGTAATATCACTGGACTTATATGGCAGTACCACTGAACATATCTGGCAGTATCACTGGGCTTATACGGCAGTATTACTGGACTTATATGGCAGTACCACTGGACTTATACAGCAGTACTACTGGACTGGATTTATACAGCAGTACCACTGGACATATACAGCAATATCACTGGACTTATATGGCAGTACCACTGGACTTATACAGCAGCACAGGGCCACCACTACTGGACTTATACAGCAGCACAACACAGCACCACTGGGCTGGACTTATACAGCAGCACTGGACATATGTCGGCAGAGGACACCAACACTGTGACTGGACTGATGCAGCACAAGACACCATCACTGGCCTGATGCAGCACAACACAGCACCACTGGACTGGACTTATACAGCAGTACTGGACATATGGCAGCAGAGGATACCAACACTGTGACTGGACTGATGCAGCAGTCACTAGACTGATATAGCACAACATAGCACTGGAATGACACACATAAGATAGAGCAGGTCACCACACCACTTTCCCGCACAGACAGACACTGAGGAGAGAGACACTCTTGCTACACTCTCGCTACACTCTCCAAGACTGGAGTGAAAATGGCGGCGACGTGCGGCTCCTTACTGTATATGGAATCCAAAACCAGAGAGAATCCGACAGCATGGTGATGACGTTTTGCCTCGTTCCGGTTTCCGAGTCTGGCGGGAAGTCCCGAGCCAGGCTCGGATCCAGGCTCAGGACGTGAAGTTCAGGGGGCTCATCTCAAATTTGGTCGCCTGTAAAAAAATACATTGTATTCGGGTGAAAACAGGGCTGTTTCCAGGGATTTGGATTTGCCTGCCTGAGGCAGGTGAAACAAAATCCCAGATAAGCTGTGGCTCGAGCTGTCTCATCAGGACTAATTGGATAGACCCCGGTGATACAATTAGCTGCAGTAATTAACCATGGCTAATTGGATACCCCCTATATCTAATAGATACCTTGGCCGCAGTGTTTTCAAATCTTGTGCTATAGCATAATGAGAGTTGTAGTTTAACAATGCAAAACCATAGGTACATTTTACCTGAGCTAGAAAGTTCACTTTTTAATTTGTTAAAACTCATACCTCAAGTGCTGCTGGGAAACATCTTGCTGCAACTGCATATTTCTGCTGCCTGTAGCAACTGCTGGCTTCTATTAAAGCTTCTTGAAGCTGTTTGTCAGTACCAAGCAGAAAGCAGGAATTAAGAGCACTCAGGGAAACTATGGTTTTTTTTTGAAGTCTGACAAGTTGATTGTGAACCAGAAGACATAAGGAACTTGACAAACACATATGCAATATATTATTCTTCAGCGTGGGCTAACTTGTTTTCTGACTCCATGATGCTTTTTAATGTAACGCGTGGTTGGAGTTGTGCACATTTAATATTATTGCCTCCAAAAGCATTGTCCATTGCTTGCATCCTTCCCAATTTTAATCTTTGTCTAACAACTGATGCCTGCTTAGCTTTAATAATGCCTTGAGCACATGTTCTGTTCTTGTATGTGTTCCAATGTGTCTGCTCTTCCTAGTTTGTGTGTTTTTCTCTTCCCTGTGTGTCGCAGCATTGTTTCTCTCACACCATCTGTATTTCTGTTTACTTTCTCAGAAGTTGCAGTTTGATTTGTCATAGGATTTGTATCAGAAATAGTATTTTCTCTTGAGATCATTCTTCACTTAAAAACAAAACAAATAATGATAATGAATAAAGCATCAGTTACAAAAGAAAAAAGGAAGCACGCACCACAGGCAAGTAAAATGGTTTCATTCATACTGTAGTGTATTTAGAAATCAAAATTGTAGTTTTGTGCGTATACATAAGCATACCTCTCAACTTTTCAATTATCAGAAGCGGGATCTGCGGCGCCAGAGGTGCGACCGTGGCCAGAAAGGGGGCAAAGCTCCAGAAGAAGGGCAGGGCCTAAATTGAAGGGGCAAGGCGTCGCAACACGACCCCATTTTCATAATTTTGGAGCATGCCCAGTGCTCGCAGAGCAGCTGGGCAGCCCCCGTCTCACTCCCCACACTGTTTAGATGCTGTGCGCATGAGCATGGCTTCTAATTCAGTGATCTCCAACTGCTTTTCAGAGCAGCGGTGATCACTGGCAGGAGGGACAGTGTCCGAATAGCGGGACTGTATTGCTGGAATGGGGACAGTCGGGAGGTATACATAAGTGCACCCACACCTTGCAGTTTGATAAACGGTCTTTGGAAAAGCACTCTACGCCTACTATTGTGGGATTCTGAGTCTGACTGGAAATACACATGGAGAAAACAGTACAAGCATTACTTCATTTGAACTTTTCTATACTTCTAAAAGAACACTGCTCAGTTCAGCCAAATGTGTATGTTAAATAAATTCTACATATACGGCAGTTTCACTGGACTGGATTTATACGGCAGTACCACTGGATTTATACGGCAGTACCACTGGACATATATACGGTAGTATCACTGGAATTATATGGCAGTACCACTGGACTTATACGGCAGTACCACTGGACTGGATTTATACGGCAGTACCACTGGATTTATACAGCAGTACCACTGGATTTATACGGCAGTACCACTGGACATATACGGCAGTATCACTGGAATTATATGGCAGTACCACTGGACTGGATTTATATGCAGTACCACTGGACTTAAAGGACAGTAGCACTGGACATATACGGCAGTATCACTGGACTGGATTTATACGGCAGTACCACTGGACATATATGGCAGTATCACTGGACTTATATGGCAGTATCACTGGACTGGATTTATACGACAGTACCACTGGATTTATACTGCAGTACTACTAGACATATAAGGCAGTATCACTGGAATTATATGGCAGTACCACTGGACGTATACGGCAGTATCACTGGATTTATATGGCAGTACCACTGGACATATACAGCAGTATCACTGGACATATATGGCAGTACCACTGGACTGGATTTATACGTCAGTATCACTGGACTTATATGGCAGTATCACTGTACATATACTGCAGTATCACTGGACTTATATGGCAGTATCACTGGACTTATACAGCAGCATAAGGACACCACCACTGGACTGATGCAGCACCACTGCAATGGACTGGACTTATACAGCAGCACTGGACATATGGCAGCAGAGGACACCACCACTGTGACTTGATTGATGCAGCACAAGACACCACCACTGGACTGAAGCAGCACAACACAGCACCACTGGACTGTACTTATCCAGCAGGACCAGATATATGGCAGCAGAGAACACCACCACTGTGACTGGACTGATGCAGCACAAGACACCACCACTGGACTGATGCAGCACAACACCGTACCACTGGACTGTACTTATACATTAGCCCTGGACATATGGCAGCAGAGGACACCACCACTGTGACTGGACTGATACAGCACAAGACACTACCACTGTGCTGATGCAGCACAACACAGCACCACTGCAATGGACTTATACTGCTACACTGGACATATGACAGCAGAGGACACCATCACTGTGACTGGACTGATGCAGCATAAGACACTACACTGAACTGAGCAGCACAAGACAGCACTGGAATCGCCGCCCCACTTTCCCGCACAGACACTGAGGAAAGAGACACGTCCTCTCGCTACACTCTCCAATTCCGGAGTGAAAATGGCAGTGACGCACGGCTCCTTATATGAAATCTAAAACCCGCGAGAATCCAACAAAGGGATGATGACGTTTTGCCTCGCTCTGGTTTCCGAGTCTGGCGGGAAGTCCCGAGCCATTCTGGCTCAGAACTGAGTGTTCGGGGGGTTCGGATCTCGGAGAACCGAACACGCTCATCTCTATTGTGTTGTAAACATGCTCAGTATTGATCACAGCATTCAGTTCCTGTCCTTGGACTACTGGGGGTTAATATATTAAAAGTCAATTTGCAGTTTCAGTCCATTTTGAGGTTTTTTGAGGTGATTTGGCGGTGCATTTGACAATCAGGTATTTACCGAATACAAGATACAGAAAAAAGTGCATTCACAGTAGCGCTCTCCAACCACCAATGGGGAAATTTCAACACCAGGAGTGAAGCAAGTAATAAGGAAAACTGATTCACCCTGGAAGAAATGGAGGGATTCTTCACCCTCCCTTCGCTTAGGTCTGTGTCAATGGCAGCAATCTCTCCTCTCTCTTGATCACAGACCTACTAAGGAACAACTCCAGAACCTCAGACAAGAACGTAATGGGTCAGGATGTGTCTACTTCTCACCACGCATCCTAGATCACTTAAAAGAAAGGTACATAGTGTAGCAGTCCTTAAAAACAAAAGTGGTTTTATTCCACAGACCGCACTTACAAAATCAAAGATAAAAACAGGCACATAAAATCAACTCCTATGGACATATCACCAAGATGACATCCTCCCTCCTCCAGGAACTCCTGTAACACCAGCTGGACACGGTGTATATGGAAGCCCGGTTCCGGATCCACAGCTTCCACGAAAAGACAGGAAGAATCCTTCAGAGTAGATGGTGAACAAGTCCACGGGTTGTAAGGCACAAGACAAAGCTCAACGCGTATCGGACACACAGTCCTTCATCAGGAGCATGCATTCGCTTGTTGCCATACCATATTTATTCCCTATACACAGCTGGAGATGATTACCGCTAACCGGCAGTTTCCAGTTTCTTCATTTCCGTTTTGGTCACCTGACCGGAAACGGAAACTACGTTTGCGGTTCACATGCGTTCCACGCGGCATTTCCCACCGCAGCTGCGTTCCACTCCACATCTTTATGCGGTTCACGGACTTCCGGACTTAGAAACAGTCTCTCTGTTACAATCCTTTAGTGAACAGTCCAAAATGTCCAGTAAATACCACAAGCCCCATTTGGAGCAAAGTCATGAAGGAGAAAAAGAGAAAAAAATGTATTTACCAGATAACTTAAAACATTAACAATACAGCCAATTTAAAATAAATTAAAAAAGTGTATCTTTAAGGAAGAGGAAGAGTATATAACAACATATTGGGGAGAGAAAAATGGCAGAGGAGGAGGGAAATTATTCCAAAAAACATTTTAATTCGAAGTCACCGTTTAGACCCCTGGGTACCAGGGTGCCCAAACGGTGAATCCACTGCATCTCCGCCCTCGCCAGTCTCCTCTCTAGGTCTCTTGTCCTCCATTTAGGTATAACTGTCTGGATGCCACAGAAAGACTTTAGAAAACATTCCTTTGACTCATGAACTTTTTTGAAGTGGGCTGAAACAGTGTGGGTTTCTAGACCCTTTCGTATGTTGTAGACATGTTCAGCCCACCTCACCTTCACACATCTCCCTGTCCTTCCAACATAAGATAGACCACACGTACACTCTAGGATGTATACCACATTTTTAGTGTGGCATGTGATGAATTCCCTGATAGGAAAGGATTTCCCATTTACCATAAATTCTGTGGTTTTTCTCGTTGGTGATTTTACGGTCTTACACATAAGGCAGTCACCACAGCGGTGAAAGCCCTTGGTCCTTATGCTTTGTCTTAGATCTGTTTCTAGACTACTCCTTACTAGCTGGTTCTTTAGAGAGGGGGCTCTTCTATACACAAAAGAGGGGCCTTCTGGTAGTAAGGAGCCTAAGACTGGATCCTGTTTGAGTATGTTCCAGTTCTCACGAAAGACCCGTTCTATACCTTTGAAAGACTGGTTATATTGGCTAATAAAAGCCCACTTATATTTCTCATCTTTGGGACTCACATTTATTTTGGTTTTTAGTAAGGTTTCTCTCTCTACTTTAGAAATCTTACTTCTAGCTTGAGCTAATGCGTTTGAAGAGTAGCCTTTTTTCAAAAATCTACTTGCTACTTCATCAAGCTGTTGTTCACACTCTTGTACATCAGTGCAATTCCTTTTTATCCTTGCAAATTGGCTGAATGGAATACCATCCAGCCAATTTGCATGGTGCTGGCTCGTACGATCTATGAAACTATTTGAATCTGTCATCTTCCTATATGTCCTGGTATGGACTCTCCCATTGGAGACATAGATGCACAGATCCAAAAAAGACACTTCTTTCCTATCACTTGTAAAAACCAGTTGGATAGACATGTCATTTAGATTTAGATCTTCACAGAAGGCATTTAAAGAATCATCATCCCCTCGCCAGACGAACAGGACGTCGTCTATATAGCGCTGCCAGGACACTAGGCCCGCCACCAGTCCATCGCCACGCCAAATCCGATGGTCCTCCCAGTACGCCATAAACAAGTTTGCGTAACTGGGGGCGAACCTAGTGCCCATGGCAGTGCCGACCCGCTGCAAGTAGAAAGTCCCATCAAAATAAAAATAATTGTTTAATAGGATAAACTTGATGCTATCCAAAATAAAGTTTTTTATTTTTCCACTGAGAGAACTCAACTCTAAAAAATAAGAAACTGCTAAAAGTCCTTTCTCAAGGTCTATAATAGTGTACAGAGTACATACGTCAGCTGTACATAAAATGTCCCCCTCCTCCCAATTATATGAACCAATCCTTTTCAAGGTGTCACCTGTGTCCTTCAAATATGCTTTTGTTTTTTGCACCAGGGGTTGTAAATGATAATCCACCATAGCAGACAGATTACTAGTAAGACTGTTACACCCTGATACAATAGGTCGTCCAGGTGGGTGGAGGGGGTCCTTATGTATCTTAGGGAGGACATACAGTGTGGGGATAGAAGGTGTAGTTATGTTTAGAAACTCAAATTCTTTTTTGGTAATAACATTATCTCCTAACGCCTTGGTACTCAAATCCACCAGTGCTTTTGATATTCTACTTGTGGGATCAGATTTGAGTTTTAAGTAGGTTTTACCATCATTTAGTTGTCTATAAATCTCCTGCATGTATGCCTCCCTTTTCATCAGGACCACCCCCCCACCCTTGTCTGCTGGCTTGATAATGAGGTCCTTATCGTTTTTCAGGTTTTGAATCGCCTCAAATTCCTTTTTAGTTAAATTAGGCCTTATATTCTTACTTTTGGCACTTTTTTCAACAACTTTTTCAATTCCATCACAGACCACTTTATTAAAGACCTCAAGGCAATTTCCTCTGGCCTGGATTGGATAGAACGTGGAAGGGGGTCTAAAGGAGGAAATTTCCGTGACTACTTCCTCTTGAATAGGTTCCTTGTTTCTTTCCTCTTTTATTTCAAAGAACCGTTTGATGGTTAATTTACGCACAAATTTTTGTACGTCAAGGAAGATATCAAAAGAATTAGGTTTATTTGAGGGCGCAAATTTCAATCCCTTTTGTAAAACCCCTATTTCATGTATATCGAGTGGTCTGTCAGAGAGGTTAAAAATCTTCCCCTCCAACGGATCCTCTTCTCCAGAGTTTCCTTCAGTCCGACTCTGTTCATTGCACTTTGGGGTTTTCTTAAACTTACGGCTTTTTCCTGCTCTTTTACCCCTTTTAGTGGGTTTAATGGGCTTTTTAGATGGCAGTAACCCTACCATCGATTCCTCTGAGTCCTTTGACCCCACTCTAAAAAAGATGGAGAAGGAACATCCTGTTCAAGGTCTCGAATGGGCTTGAACCTATTTGTAGTATTCATTCCTGGAGATCTATTTTCAAACCTTACTGTTCTCTTATTATTCCTTGTGTTGTACCATCTCTTTGACTGGCCCATTGTAACATTGGGATTGTCCTCTGTCCTTTCCTGGTCTCTATTTCTAGGGTACCTATTTTCAGAATCTTTCCTCTTATATCCCATTGTTCTGTCCCTTCTCCTCCACGGGACAAAATTCCCATTTGGAGAGGGTTGGGCACTTTCCATATTCATATTTGGGCCCTGATGGGGAGGTCTTATTTTTCTTTTTTTATTTATGGCTAATGGCAACTCATCACTTTCCTCTTGTTCTACTACAGTTTCTACTTTCTCTGCTTCTTTCGTTGATCTTGCATTAGTATCTCTTTTTAGTTTTTTCAACTTTCTATCTTTAAGTTCCTTAGTGTTTTTATTCATTTTTTGTAATAAGACCTTCTCTCGAGTCTGAAAATCTTCTGACTCTTTATAGGGATGTACCAAGGTTTGCATCGTATTAATCTCTTCATTTAATTTATTCATGTTCCTTTTCCTTTCCCTGATTATTAAATCCATCAGAGCCACAGAACATGAATTTAATATGGTTTCCCATTCACTAATGAACTCTGGTTCAGATGTACCAAAAGAGGGGGGTTTTAAAATTTTAAGGCCTTTTGGTATGAGGTGGGCGGACTGGTAGTACTCTAGGGTTATCACCTCCCACCACATCCTGTTTTCCTTAAGCATAAGAACTTCTAATTTTTTAAAAAGTGAGGATAAATCCTCATCACAAAGCTCTACCTCTTTATTTACCTCTTTAAATGTATCTTGAATAAGTACATTTCTATTTTCCCTATAACTAAACATGGTTGCAGCACAGTTCTAAAAAAATGGATAAAGTACAGACAGAAAACAAAAGATTTTAGATTCCGTGCGCACTAGACTGAAGTGCAGCTACACAATACACATATGTGTGAATCCACTACACACAAAGAATGAATACAAGATACAGAAAAAAGTGCATTCACAGTAGCGCTCTCCAACCACCAATGGGGAAATTTCAACACCAGGAGTGAAGCAAGTAATAAGGAAAACTGATTCACCCTGGAAGAAATGGAGGGATTCTTCACCCTCCCTTCGCTTAGGTCTGTGTCAATGGCAGCAATCTCTCCTCTCTCTTGATCACAGACCTACTAAGGAACAACTCCAGAACCTCAGACAAGAACGTAATGGGTCAGGATGTGTCTACTTCTCACCACGCATCCTAGATCACTTAAAAGAAAGGTACATAGTGTAGCAGTCCTTAAAAACAAAAGTGGTTTTATTCCACAGACCGCACTTACAAAATCAAAGATAAAAACAGGCACATAAAATCAACTCCTATGGACATATCACCAAGATGACATCCTCCCTCCTCCAGGAACTCCTGTAACACCAGCTGGACACGGTGTATATGGAAGCCCGGTTCCGGATCCACAGCTTCCACGAAAAGACAGGAAGAATCCTTCAGAGTAGATGGTGAACAAGTCCACGGGTTGTAAGGCACAAGACAAAGCTCAACGCGTATCGGACACACAGTCCTTCATCAGGAGCATGCATTCGCTTGTTGCCATACCATATTTATTCCCTATACACAGCTGGAGATGATTACCGCTAACCGGCAGTTTCCAGTTTCTTCATTTCCGTTTTGGTCACCTGACCGGAAACGGAAACTACGTTTGCGGTTCACATGCGTTCCACGCGGCATTTCCCACCGCAGCTGCGTTCCACTCCACATCTTTATGCGGTTCACGGACTTCCGGACTTAGAAACAGTCTCTCTGTTACAATCCTTTAGTGAACAGTCCAAAATGTCCAGTAAATACCACAAGCCCCATTTGGAGCAAAGTCATGAAGGAGAAAAAGAGAAAAAAATGTATTTACCAGATAACTTAAAACATTAACAATACAGCCAATTTAAAATAAATTAAAAAAGTGTATCTTTAAGGAAGAGGAAGAGTATATAACAACATATTGGGGAGAGAAAAATGGCAGAGGAGGAGGGAAATTATTCCAAAAAACATTTTAATTCGAAGTCACCGTTTAGACCCCTGGGTACCAGGGTGCCCAAACGGTGAATCCACTGCATCTCCGCCCTCGCCAGTCTCCTCTCTAGGTCTCTTGTCCTCCATTTAGGTATAACTGTCTGGATGCCACAGAAAGACTTTAGAAAACATTCCTTTGACTCATGAACTTTTTTGAAGTGGGCTGAAACAGTGTGGGTTTCTAGACCCTTTCGTATGTTGTAGACATGTTCAGCCCACCTCACCTTCACACATCTCCCTGTCCTTCCAACATAAGATAGACCACACGTACACTCTAGGATGTATACCACATTTTTAGTGTGGCATGTGATGAATTCCCTGATAGGAAAGGATTTCCCATTTACCATAAATTCTGTGGTTTTTCTCGTTGGTGATTTTACGGTCTTACACATAAGGCAGTCACCACAGCGGTGAAAGCCCTTGGTCCTTATGCTTTGTCTTAGATCTGTTTCTAGACTACTCCTTACTAGCTGGTTCTTTAGAGAGGGGGCTCTTCTATACACAAAAGAGGGGCCTTCTGGTAGTAAGGAGCCTAAGACTGGATCCTGTTTGAGTATGTTCCAGTTCTCACGAAAGACCCGTTCTATACCTTTGAAAGACTGGTTATATTGGCTAATAAAAGCCCACTTATATTTCTCATCTTTGGGACTCACATTTATTTTGGTTTTTAGTAAGGTTTCTCTCTCTACTTTAGAAATCTTACTTCTAGCTTGAGCTAATGCGTTTGAAGAGTAGCCTTTTTTCAAAAATCTACTTGCTACTTCATCAAGCTGTTGTTCACACTCTTGTACATCAGTGCAATTCCTTTTTATCCTTGCAAATTGGCTGAATGGAATACCATCCAGCCAATTTGCATGGTGCTGGCTCGTACGATCTATGAAACTATTTGAATCTGTCATCTTCCTATATGTCCTGGTATGGACTCTCCCATTGGAGACATAGATGCACAGATCCAAAAAAGACACTTCTTTCCTATCACTTGTAAAAACCAGTTGGATAGACATGTCATTTAGATTTAGATCTTCACAGAAGGCATTTAAAGAATCATCATCCCCTCGCCAGACGAACAGGACGTCGTCTATATAGCGCTGCCAGGACACTAGGCCCGCCACCAGTCCATCGCCACGCCAAATCCGATGGTCCTCCCAGTACGCCATAAACAAGTTTGCGTAACTGGGGGCGAACCTAGTGCCCATGGCAGTGCCGACCCGCTGCAAGTAGAAAGTCCCATCAAAATAAAAATAATTGTTTAATAGGATAAACTTGATGCTATTGACAATGCTAAATTCCTTGTCGTATAAACAACCCTTTATGAAGCTAAGAACACTGTACGCTGTTTGCTCAAGAAGTACCGTAATGGTACGCTATTGGCGTAGCGATCGCTCAGCCGTAGGCGAGACGCTCAAGCGTCACGTTCGCTCACGGCCCAGTGATCACAGGACACGTTATTGGCTATGTCTAGGGGAATGATTCGCTGTAGCGTAGCCTACGCTCGAGACCACGAGGAGGTCACCAGCGATGCAGACGCTCACAACACTATACCTTTATGTTAAAACCTTATACCAATGAAATACACAGAATACCTTAATGTGAATACAGGGTGTAAGTGCAACCTTGTGTAACCTGACTATCTACAAAGCTGCTTGTGCGTCACCGACGCTCAAGTGAACACTTAACACTATAGTAAATACACAGATACTGGTTTAGGTTCCAAGGCCTATTAACTGTATTATATCTAATATACTTGTAAAAGGGGATAACAGTACATATGATACACTACAATATAACAAAGACTTCCTAACCACAGAACTAAACAATAAATACAAAAAGACAATACTACACTGACCTAAATGCAATACAATACAATGCTATAATACTATGAGATATATAAGAGAAAAGAGGAGAGAGAGATAGAGAGAGAGAGAGAGAGAGAAATTGGCTCACAGAAAGACAATGATTACATTAAATAAGAGACAACATGGTTGCAGATAAAACTACACATGTGAGAGACAATCGCTGCGCAGTTAGTCAATGCTGAATACAGCATGGGATGGAAGCTAGACTCCATTTCTGAGAAACCTCCACTTGATTCCAAAGACCACACCACATGCCTGAAAGGGGGAGGGGAAGACATCCAGCGGCAGCCATTTTAGATTTGCAGGTCCAAACACATGGCACCACAATCACATAGCAGAAAACACAAGACTCCATTTTATTCCAAAATGTCCAAGCCTCAAAACAATGCATATGTTCTGATTTTACAATTCCAAACCATCTAAAACACCTTTCACAATTTCAAGCAAACACAGTATCTCTATAACCAGAGCATATGAGTTATCACAAGACCAGACCACCAGGTACTCACAAGTATCAGCCTGCCATTGCTACCAGCACATATTCAAAAGTACTGCATGGTGGTATTTATGATTAACAAGATCCCAGCTACCATCACAGATTCCACAGGGCACCAACACTAACACCCAACAATCATCACAGATTCCACAGGGCACCAACACAAACACCCAACAATCATCACAGATTCCACAGGGCACCAACACAAACAAGTTACAATCGCACGGCTGCGCAAGCCTCACCATCCCCAAGCCATTTGTTTCACCAAACCAACCACTCTATGCTTACCCATCTTTCCACAACTACCCCACCTCAAACCACACATTTAAAACTACTCTATGCCAATCAGCCATGAGATATTGATTTTATGATACTTAGCCTTTGTTTCGATGGCGAGGATCCAGCCATGCTTCTGAGAGCTCTGTTCTGAGTCCAGCCACATCACATCTGCTCTCTGAGGCAAAACAAGCAACACTGAAAAACTACCTTCCTGTTTGACCAGTCCCTGGGGGAGGGGTCTCTCTAGCTTTTGTATTGAATCACTGTTCTCTTTGTATATGCTAATCAGGTTCAGCCCTGAAAACTTAGTTGATCATCCATTGTTCCCAACAAAGCTGATCTTAACTTTTATACATATAATCATATCTATCCGCTGCAATGTCCCACGACAACACAATAGGTCTCAAACTAAACCACACCTTATTCTGCTTGCTTCAATACCAAACATGATGTGTTTATCTGGTTCGGTTCGAATGATACACATCCATGACATTAATTCATCAGCCAATTCTAAATCTCCATAATGTCTGGTGTTTGCTGTGCTCGCTGCGCATATTTGCAAGTATAGCGGCTTATATGTGTGCAGTTTATATGGTCTCTCTATGTAATATTTTTGACTTTGACACTATCCAAAATAAAGTTTTTTATTTTTCCACTGAGAGAACTCAACTCTAAAAAATAAGAAACTGCTAAAAGTCCTTTCTCAAGGTCTATAATAGTGTACAGAGTACATACGTCAGCTGTACATAAAATGTCCCCCTCCTCCCAATTATATGAACCAATCCTTTTCAAGGTGTCACCTGTGTCCTTCAAATATGCTTTTGTTTTTTGCACCAGGGGTTGTAAATGATAATCCACCATAGCAGACAGATTACTAGTAAGACTGTTACACCCTGATACAATAGGTCGTCCAGGTGGGTGGAGGGGGTCCTTATGTATCTTAGGGAGGACATACAGTGTGGGGATAGAAGGTGTAGTTATGTTTAGAAACTCAAATTCTTTTTTGGTAATAACATTATCTCCTAACGCCTTGGTACTCAAATCCACCAGTGCTTTTGATATTCTACTTGTGGGATCAGATTTGAGTTTTAAGTAGGTTTTACCATCATTTAGTTGTCTATAAATCTCCTGCATGTATGCCTCCCTTTTCATCAGGACCACCCCCCCACCCTTGTCTGCTGGCTTGATAATGAGGTCCTTATCGTTTTTCAGGTTTTGAATCGCCTCAAATTCCTTTTTAGTTAAATTAGGCCTTATATTCTTACTTTTGGCACTTTTTTCAACAACTTTTTCAATTCCATCACAGACCACTTTATTAAAGACCTCAAGGCAATTTCCTCTGGCCTGGATTGGATAGAACGTGGAAGGGGGTCTAAAGGAGGAAATTTCCGTGACTACTTCCTCTTGAATAGGTTCCTTGTTTCTTTCCTCTTTTATTTCAAAGAACCGTTTGATGGTTAATTTACGCACAAATTTTTGTACGTCAAGGAAGATATCAAAAGAATTAGGTTTATTTGAGGGCGCAAATTTCAATCCCTTTTGTAAAACCCCTATTTCATGTATATCGAGTGGTCTGTCAGAGAGGTTAAAAATCTTCCCCTCCAACGGATCCTCTTCTCCAGAGTTTCCTTCAGTCCGACTCTGTTCATTGCACTTTGGGGTTTTCTTAAACTTACGGCTTTTTCCTGCTCTTTTACCCCTTTTAGTGGGTTTAATGGGCTTTTTAGATGGCAGTAACCCTACCATCGATTCCTCTGAGTCCTTTGACCCCACTCTAAAAAAGATGGAGAAGGAACATCCTGTTCAAGGTCTCGAATGGGCTTGAACCTATTTGTAGTATTCATTCCTGGAGATCTATTTTCAAACCTTACTGTTCTCTTATTATTCCTTGTGTTGTACCATCTCTTTGACTGGCCCATTGTAACATTGGGATTGTCCTCTGTCCTTTCCTGGTCTCTATTTCTAGGGTACCTATTTTCAGAATCTTTCCTCTTATATCCCATTGTTCTGTCCCTTCTCCTCCACGGGACAAAATTCCCATTTGGAGAGGGTTGGGCACTTTCCATATTCATATTTGGGCCCTGATGGGGAGGTCTTATTTTTCTTTTTTTATTTATGGCTAATGGCAACTCATCACTTTCCTCTTGTTCTACTACAGTTTCTACTTTCTCTGCTTCTTTCGTTGATCTTGCATTAGTATCTCTTTTTAGTTTTTTCAACTTTCTATCTTTAAGTTCCTTAGTGTTTTTATTCATTTTTTGTAATAAGACCTTCTCTCGAGTCTGAAAATCTTCTGACTCTTTATAGGGATGTACCAAGGTTTGCATCGTATTAATCTCTTCATTTAATTTATTCATGTTCCTTTTCCTTTCCCTGATTATTAAATCCATCAGAGCCACAGAACATGAATTTAATATGGTTTCCCATTCACTAATGAACTCTGGTTCAGATGTACCAAAAGAGGGGGGTTTTAAAATTTTAAGGCCTTTTGGTATGAGGTGGGCGGACTGGTAGTACTCTAGGGTTATCACCTCCCACCACATCCTGTTTTCCTTAAGCATAAGAACTTCTAATTTTTTAAAAAGTGAGGATAAATCCTCATCACAAAGCTCTACCCCTTTATTTACCTCTTTAAATGTATCTTGAATAAGTACATTTCTATTTTCCCTATAACTAAACATAGATCGTACGAGCCAGCACCATGCAAATTGGCTGGATGGTATTCCATTCAGCCAATTTGCAAGGATAAAAAGGAATTGCACTGATGTACAAGAGTGTGAACAACAGCTTGATGAAGTAGCAAGTAGATTTTTGAAAAAAGGCTACTCTTCAAACGCATTAGCTCAAGCTAGAAGTAAGATTTCTAAAGTAGAGAGAGAAACCTTACTAAAAACCAAAATAAATGTGAGTCCCAAAGATGAGAAATATAAGTGGGCTTTTATTAGCCAATATAACCAGTCTTTCAAAGGTATAGAACGGGTCTTTCGTGAGAACTGGAACATACTCAAACAGGATCCAGTCTTAGGCTCCTTACTACCAGAAGGCCCCTCTTTTGTGTATAGAAGAGCCCCCTCTCTAAAGAACCAGCTAGTAAGGAGTAGTCTAGAAACAGATCTAAGACAAAGCATAAGGACCAAGGGCTTTCACCGCTGTGGTGACTGCCTTATGTGTAAGACCGTAAAATCACCAACGAGAAAAACCACAGAATTTATGGTAAATGGGAAATCCTTTCCTATCAGGGAATTCATCACATGCCACACTAAAAATGTGGTATACATCCTAGAGTGTACGTGTGGTCTATCTTATGTTGGAAGGACAGGGAGATGTGTGAAGGTGAGGTGGGCTGAACATGTCTACAACATACGAAAGGGTCTAGAAACCCACACTGTTTCAGCCCACTTCAAAAAAGTTCATGAGTCAAAGGAATGTTTTCTAAAGTCTTTCTGTGGCATCCAGACAGTTATACCTAAATGGAGGACAAGAGACCTAGAGAGGAGACTGGCGAGGGCGGAGATGCAGTGGATTCACCGTTTGGGCACCCTGGTACCCAGGGGTCTAAACGGTGACTTCGAATTAAAATGTTTTTTGGAATAATTTCCCTCCTCCTCTGCCATTTTTCTCTCCCCAATATGTTGTTATATACTCTTCCTCTTCCTTAAAGATACACTTTTTTAATTTATTTTAAATTGGCTGTATTGTTAATGTTTTAAGTTATCTGGTAAATACATTTTTTTCTCTTTTTCTCCTTCATGACTTTGCTCCAAATGGGGCTTGTGGTATTTACTGGACATTTTGGACTGTTCACTAAAGGATTGTAACAGAGAGACTGTTTCTAAGTCCGGAAGTCCGTGAACCGCATAAAGATGTGGAGTGGAACGCAGCTGCGGTGGGAAATGCCGCGTGGAACGCATGTGAACCGCAAACGTAGTTTCCGTTTCCGGTCAGGTGACCAAAACGGAAATGAAGAAACTGGAAACTGCCGGTTAGCGGTAATCATCTCCAGCTGTGTATAGGGAATAAATATGGTATGGCAACAAGCGAATGCATGCTCCTGATGAAGGACTGTGTGTCCGATACGCGTTGAGCTTTGTCTTGTGCCTTACAACCCGTGGACTTGTTCACCATCTACTCTGAAGGATTCTTCCTGTCTTTTCGTGGAAGCTGTGGATCCGGAACCGGGCTTCCATATACACCGTGTCCAGCTGGTGTTACAGGAGTTCCTGGAGGAGGGAGGATGTCATCTTGGTGATATGTCCATAGGAGTTGATTTTATGTGCCTGTTTTTATCTTTGATTTTGTAAGTGCGGTCTGTGGAATAAAACCACTTTTGTTTTTAAGGACTGCTACACTATGTACCTTTCTTTTAAGTGATCTAGGATGCGTGGTGAGAAGTAGACACATCCTGACCCATTACGTTCTTGTCTGAGGTTCTGGAGTTGTTCCTTAGTAGGTCTGTGATCAAGAGAGAGGAGAGATTGCTGCCATTGACACAGACCTAAGCGAAGGGAGGGTGAAGAATCCCTCCATTTCTTCCAGGGTGAATCAGTTTTCCTTATTACTTGCTTCACTCCTGGTGTTGAAATTTCCCCATTGGTGGTTGGAGAGCGCTACTGTGAATGCACTTTTTTCTGTATCTTGTATTCATTCTTTGTGTGTAGTGGATTAACACATATGTGTATTGTGTAGCTGCACTTCAGTCTAGTGCGCACGGAATCTAAAATCTTTTGTTTTCTGTCTGTACTTTATCCATTTTTTTAGAACTGTGCTGCAACCATGTTTAGTTATAGGGAAAATAGAAATGTACTTATTCAAGATACATTTAAAGAGGTAAATAAAGGGGTAGAGCTTTGTGATGAGGATTTATCCTCACTTTTTAAAAAATTAGAAGTTCTTATGCTTAAGGAAAACAGGATGTGGTGGGAGGTGATAACCCTAGAGTACTACCAGTCCGCCCACCTCATACCAAAAGGCCTTAAAATTTTAAAACCCCCCTCTTTTGGTACATCTGAACCAGAGTTCATTAGTGAATGGGAAACCATATTAAATTCATGTTCTGTGGCTCTGATTGATTTAATAATCAGGGAAAGGAAAAGGAACATGAATAAATTAAATGAAGAGATTAATACGATGCAAACCTTGGTACATCCCTATAAAGAGTCAGAAGATTTTCAGACTCGAGAGAAGGTCTTATTACAAAAAATGAATAAAAACACTAAGGAACTTAAAGATAGAAAGTTGAAAAAACTAAAAAGAGATACTAATGCAAGATCAACGAAAGAAGCAGAGAAAGTAGAAACTGTAGTAGAACAAGAGGAAAGTGATGAGTTGCCATTAGCCATAAATAAAAAAAGAAAAATAAGACCTCCCCATCAGGGCCCAAATATGAATATGGAAAGTGCCCAACCCTCTCCAAATGGGAATTTTGTCCCGTGGAGGAGAAGGGACAGAACAATGGGATATAAGAGGAAAGATTCTGAAAATAGGTACCCTAGAAATAGAGACCAGGAAAGGACAGAGGACAATCCCAATGTTACAATGGGCCAGTCAAAGAGATGGTACAACACAAGGAATAATAAGAGAACAGTAAGGTTTGAAAATAGATCTCCAGGAATGAATACTACAAATAGGTTCAAGCCCATTCGAGACCTTGAACAGGATGTTCCTTCTCCATCTTTTTTAGAGTGGGGTCAAAGGACTCAGAGGAATCGATGGTAGGGTTACTGCCATCTAAAAAGCCCATTAAACCCACTAAAAGGGGTAAAAGAGCAGGAAAAAGCCGTAAGTTTAAGAAAACCCCAAAGTGCAATGAACAGAGTCGGACTGAAGGAAACTCTGGAGAAGAGGATCCGTTGGAGGGGAAGATTTTTAACCTCTCTGACAGACCACTCGATATACATGAAATAGGGGTTTTACAAAAGGGATTGAAATTTGCGCCCTCAAATAAACCTAATTCTTTTGATATCTTCCTTGACGTACAAAAATTTGTGCGTAAATTAACCATCAAACGGTTCTTTGAAATAAAAGAGGAAAGAAACAAGGAACCTATTCAAGAGGAAGTAGTCACGGAAATTTCCTCCTTTAGACCCCCTTCCACGTTCTATCCAATCCAGGCCAGAGGAAATTGCCTTGAGGTCTTTAATAAAGTGGTCTGTGATGGAATTGAAAAAGTTGTTGAAAAAAGTGCCAAAAGTAAGAATATAAGGCCTAATTTAACTAAAAAGGAATTTGAGGCGATTCAAAACCTGAAAAACGATAAGGACCTCATTATCAAGCCAGCAGACAAGGGTGGGGGGGTGGTCCTGATGAAAAGGGAGGCATACATGCAGGAGATTTATAGACAACTAAATGATGGTAAAACCTACTTAAAACTCAAATCTGATCCCACAAGTAGAATATCAAAAGCACTGGTGGATTTGAGTACCAAGGCGTTAGGAGATAATGTTATTACCAAAAAAGAATTTGAGTTTCTAAACATAACTACACCTTCTATCCCCACACTGTATGTCCTCCCTAAGATACATAAGGACCCCCTCCACCCACCTGGACGACCTATTGTATCAGGGTGTAACAGTCTTACTAGTAATCTGTCTGCTATGGTGGATTATCATTTACAACCCCTGGTGCAAAAAACAAAAGCATATTTGAAGGACACAGGTGACACCTTGAAAAGGATTGGTTCATATAATTGGGAGGAGGGGGACATTTTATGTACAGCTGACGTATGTACTCTGTACACTATTATAGACCTTGAGAAAGGACTTTTAGCAGTTTCTTATTTTTTAGAGTTGAGTTCTCTCAGTGGAAAAATAAAAAACTTTATTTTGGATAGCATCAAGTTTATCCTATTAAACAATTATTTTTATTTTGATGGGACTTTCTACTTGCAGCGGGTCGGCACTGCCATGGGCACTAGGTTCGCCCCCAGTTACGCAAACTTGTTTATGGCGTACTGGGAGGACCATCGGATTTGGCGTGGCGATGGACTGGTGGCGGGCCTAGTGTCCTGGCAGCGCTATATAGACGACGTCCTGTTCGTCTGGCGAGGGGATGATGATTCTTTAAATGCCTTCTGTGAAGATCTAAATCTAAATGACATGTCTATCCAACTGGTTTTTACAAGTGATAGGAAAGAAGTGTCTTTTTTGGATCTGTGCATCTATGTCTCCAATGGGAGAGTCCATACCAGGACATATAGGAAGATGACAGATTCAAATAGTTTCATAGATCGTACGAGCCAGCACCATGCAAATTGGCTGGATGGTATTCCATTCAGCCAATTTGCAAGGATAAAAAGGAATTGCACTGATGTACAAGAGTGTGAACAACAGCTTGATGAAGTAGCAAGTAGATTTTTGAAAAAAGGCTACTCTTCAAACGCATTAGCTCAAGCTAGAAGTAAGATTTCTAAAGTAGAGAGAGAAACCTTACTAAAAACCAAAATAAATGTGAGTCCCAAAGATGAGAAATATAAGTGGGCTTTTATTAGCCAATATAACCAGTCTTTCAAAGGTATAGAACGGGTCTTTCGTGAGAACTGGAACATACTCAAACAGGATCCAGTCTTAGGCTCCTTACTACCAGAAGGCCCCTCTTTTGTGTATAGAAGAGCCCCCTCTCTAAAGAACCAGCTAGTAAGGAGTAGTCTAGAAACAGATCTAAGACAAAGCATAAGGACCAAGGGCTTTCACCGCTGTGGTGACTGCCTTATGTGTAAGACCGTAAAATCACCAACGAGAAAAACCACAGAATTTATGGTAAATGGGAAATCCTTTCCTATCAGGGAATTCATCACATGCCACACTAAAAATGTGGTATACATCCTAGAGTGTACGTGTGGTCTATCTTATGTTGGAAGGACAGGGAGATGTGTGAAGGTGAGGTGGGCTGAACATGTCTACAACATACGAAAGGGTCTAGAAACCCACACTGTTTCAGCCCACTTCAAAAAAGTTCATGAGTCAAAGGAATGTTTTCTAAAGTCTTTCTGTGGCATCCAGACAGTTATACCTAAATGGAGGACAAGAGACCTAGAGAGGAGACTGGCGAGGGCGGAGATGCAGTGGATTCACCGTTTGGGCACCCTGGTACCCAGGGGTCTAAACGGTGACTTCGAATTAAAATGTTTTTTGGAATAATTTCCCTCCTCCTCTGCCATTTTTCTCTCCCCAATATGTTGTTATATACTCTTCCTCTTCCTTAAAGATACACTTTTTTAATTTATTTTAAATTGGCTGTATTGTTAATGTTTTAAGTTATCTGGTAAATACATTTTTTTCTCTTTTTCTCCTTCATGACTTTGCTCCAAATGGGGCTTGTGGTATTTACTGGACATTTTGGACTGTTCACTAAAGGATTGTAACAGAGAGACTGTTTCTAAGTCCGGAAGTCCGTGAACCGCATAAAGATGTGGAGTGGAACGCAGCTGCGGTGGGAAATGCCGCGTGGAACGCATGTGAACCGCAAACGTAGTTTCCGTTTCCGGTCAGGTGACCAAAACGGAAATGAAGAAACTGGAAACTGCCGGTTAGCGGTAATCATCTCCAGCTGTGTATAGGGAATAAATATGGTATGGCAACAAGCGAATGCATGCTCCTGATGAAGGACTGTGTGTCCGATACGCGTTGAGCTTTGTCTTGTGCCTTACAACCCGTGGACTTGTTCACCATCTACTCTGAAGGATTCTTCCTGTCTTTTCGTGGAAGCTGTGGATCCGGAACCGGGCTTCCATATACACCGTGTCCAGCTGGTGTTACAGGAGTTCCTGGAGGAGGGAGGATGTCATCTTGGTGATATGTCCATAGGAGTTGATTTTATGTGCCTGTTTTTATCTTTGATTTTGTAAGTGCGGTCTGTGGAATAAAACCACTTTTGTTTTTAAGGACTGCTACACTATGTACCTTTCTTTTAAGTGATCTAGGATGCGTGGTGAGAAGTAGACACATCCTGACCCATTACGTTCTTGTCTGAGGTTCTGGAGTTGTTCCTTAGTAGGTCTGTGATCAAGAGAGAGGAGAGATTGCTGCCATTGACACAGACCTAAGCGAAGGGAGGGTGAAGAATCCCTCCATTTCTTCCAGGGTGAATCAGTTTTCCTTATTACTTGCTTCACTCCTGGTGTTGAAATTTCCCCATTGGTGGTTGGAGAGCGCTACTGTGAATGCACTTTTTTCTGTATCTTGTATTCATTCTTTGTGTGTAGTGGATTCACACATATGTGTATTGTGTAGCTGCACTTCAGTCTAGTGCGCACGGAATCTAAAATCTTTTGTTTTCTGTAGGTATTTACCGAAGGCAAAATCAGCTCAAAATCTCCTCAAAATCAATAGAGATTCGACTTCACACACAAACAGAACTTGAAATAGACCATCAGTAATTTCTTATAGTCATCAACAAGAAAAGCTCATTTACTAACAGTCGATTTGAAAAGAGAATCTCAATAGAGCCAAAAATCTACTCAAAATCACCATTTTCAACAGAACAATCAGAAAAAGTTGTATTTGATTTTAAGTTATGTGGAATTGTCTGAAACCTCAATATGAAGAAATAACATAATAGAGAAGCATGTGGGACACTCTGGCTGCATAAATGATGACATTTAAAGGCACAGCAATGATTATAAAAAATGTGGCTATTCAGATTACAGTAGCACAGGAATGAGTGTGTTTGTGGGTAATACAGTGCATGTTGCCAACAAGAATGTTTTTGTTTATTTTGGGTCAATTTGGGTCAGTTTTTGATTGATCTTTTTTCTTGGGTTAATGTTTGGTGAATAGAATACAATTAGAACGTCAAACAGAACTCACATCATCCAGTGATTTTAAAATGGAACACAAAATCAGCTTTTACTCAGAGCTGCATGTATGGACGTACGGGGCGGTACTGTGTACCGGTAAGAAATTCCCAGCCGGGCCGCCACCTTGCAGACATCGTGTTGGAGAGAGGAGAGCGCAGCATGCATCTCTCCTCTCTTGCCCCTCTCCTGCCTGCCTAGTCAGTCACTCCAGTTTCTCCCCCTGAGTCCGGCGGTGGCGTGTATTACTCAAACGCCGGTTCATGAGCCAATCAGAACTCGCAGACCGGCTGCCAATCAGGAGCTGCCGCTGCCAGAACGCAAGCTCTGATTGGCTAGCGGACCAACACCAGATCTGATATAAAGGCCGTCACCCCCGCAGGACTCGAGGAGACCGGACTAAGGGCAGGAGAGTGGCAGGAGGGGTGCATGTTGTGCTCTCCTCTCCCCGACAGCAGCAGCAGACAGTGCCGACCCCAGGCAGCAACAACAATGGTGAGTTGCACTGCTGGGGGCATATCTGGCACTCTGAGGGCATGTGTATTTGACAAAGTGGGGGCATATCTGGCACTGTTTGGCCAAATCTGGCACTGCTGGGGGAATATCTGGCACTGTGGGGGCATGTGTATCTGGCAAAGTAGGGGCATATCTGGCACTGTTTGGGCATATCTGGCACTTTTGGGGGCATATCTAGCACTGTGGGGTAATATGTGTATCTGGCACTGTGGGGGGCATATCTAGCACTGTGGGTGCATGTGTATCTGGCAATGTGGTGGCATATCTGGCACTGTGGAGGCATATCTGGCACTGTGGGGGCATATGTGTGTCTGTCACTGTGGGGCATATCTAGCACCATGGGGACATATCTGGCACCGTGGGAGCATATGTGTATCTGGCAGTGACGTCCGGTGAGGTGAGGCAGAGCCTTTCCTGTAACATTTGTGCCAGAGTTTTTACTGTATAAAGTATATGAAAAATACAAAGAATGTGTTTGAAATATCTTCTTTGCATTACTCTAATCATTTTTATAGCCAAGACTCTGGAGTAAAAAGTCTATGGCAGGTGAGGCAGTACCTAACCTGCCTATGTTTTCTGTACATCTCTGATCAAAACTCACAAAATTTTCAGGAGTTTATACTGCTGCACCTGACTATAATGCCCACATGCACTCTATGGATCATTTATTGTGTGTAAATCTGGCTCTGGTGCTAGACAGTGCCTCCTGAGTTATTTAGCTCACCGCATGTCCCTGGTATCTGGCAATGTTGGGGCATATCTAGCATCGTGGGGTCATGTCTGGCACCGTGGGACCATGTGTATCTGGCACTGTGGGGGCACGTGTATCTGGCACTGTGGGGGCATATTTGTATCTGGCACTGTTGGGGACATATGTGTATCTGGCGCTGCACTATTGGGGTCATATGTGTATTACGCTCCCATTTTCATTGGCCATGCCCCATGTGGCATGGGCCACAGTACCACTACCACTCTTCTACTTGCACCACTGCTTTTACTAAATAAACGATTTGCCAGGCTCAGTGTAATGTACATGGCTTCAAAGCTGCACAGTTTCCGGTGCTCAACAGGGAGTCAGACCATGACAGGAACTAAAACAGATGAGGCAGGAACTAGTGCCTGGCGTCAGGGGAAGGGGAGATAGACTGCTGGTATTCTCGTTTGCAACTGCAGAGGCTAGGCCACTCTCTGTCAGAGCCCAGTACTGTAGTCTCCTATGTATTAGCTCAAGCTAATTTCAAGACACTTCTAGCTCAAAATACAGATGAAGTTGAGACAGGCAAACAGAAGGCTTAACGAGTGTGTATACTTACGTCACATTTGAGTGTAGATATAGCATAGAGATGCCTCAGAAAAATAGAACTTGACAGCAGATAAGAACCTCTTGGCCCATCTAGTCTGTCCTAAACACATGTATATGTATTTACTTACACACTAGAGCCAATTTTTTCTCGGGAACCAATTAACATACCAGTTTATTTTTGGTTGTGGGAGGAAATCAGACTACCAGAAAGCCACGCAAATACGGGGAGAATATACAAACTCCACACAGTTAGGGCCATGGGGGGAATCAAATCCATGACCTCTGTGCTGTTAGGCATGTTAACCATTACACCATCCATACTGTCCATTACACCATCAGTACTGCCTTTAACTGTGTCAGCAGCAAATGCTTAAGTCACATAACAGTATTTTTATGAAAATCTAATATTGTAATGAAGTATTACATAGACAATAGAGAATAGTGTCTTTATATTGTTATTAATGAATGTGAGTTACATTTTCTCTATGAAATGCATTTGAATACAAATATAAACTGCAATTTAATTTAAATTAATGACACATCTTTTTTTCCCCCCATTTAATAATCAATGGAAATCTACATTCATTCAGCAGTGCAAATAGAAATATTAGTACAGTACATTAAACCAATAGATGGCTGTTATAATAATTTAAGTACTGTCAGCTGGGGGTCAATGCAATCAGCCAATCAGAAGTAACCAGATAATGCTGCTGATTGTTATTGTCACTGATGCATCGTACGTATATCTCTGGATGTGTCCAGACGTATTGTATTGCAATTAATACATGAAAACACCCTACCCATTTTGTCAATACAGGCATAAGGATACAGTACATGTCATTAATATGTGAAAACTACATGTATTTCTGATAACAGTGTACAGTCCAGAAAAGAACAGACATCGCTATAAATTAAATGAGCCCTATGTAAGCAACAATGTAATTAGATATTCTAATTTTGAACTCTTCTTTTGGCTTAATAATAATAATAATAATAATAATAAAAATATTAGACCATACGGATATGAATAAAACTGGATTGAAGTAGGTTCAGAGGAAATTTGAGGAAGAATTACTTCACAGAAAGAGTAATGGATAAGTGGAATAGCCTCCCATTAGAGATGGCAGAGGCTAAAATGGGATGTGTTCTGTATCCCGGCGGTCAGGAGGCCGGTGGTCATGTGACCGACGCTGGAATCCTGACACCACTCGGAATCTCAGTGCCGGAAAACCAACCACCAACATCCTGAAGGTAGGTATCGTGGTGATGGTTAGGGTTAGGACTAAGGGGTTATGGTTAGGCACTAGAGGGAAGATTAGCCATAGCTGCCACTCCCCACAGAGTCTTAGCCTTAGCTGCCACCCCCGGTGGCCTAGCCCTAGCCGCAACCCCCACTATCTTAGCCCTAGTCGCCACCCCAGATGGGTTATGGTTAGGGTAGGGGACAGGGGAGGGGTAAAATAATTATCCCGTCCCCTATCAGCATTCTAATTGGTAATATGCTGTTGTTGGCATCCGATCCGCCCGCCTTCTGTATCTCACCCGCTAAAACAAAAGACCGATTTAAACATGCTTGGGATAAACATAATGATATCCTTACAAAGAACTAAGGATCAAATAGGGTTTGAGGTTACCATAAGGTTACAAATAGGGCAGACTAGATGGCCCATCAAATTCTATGTTTCTGTGTTGAAGATATTCAGTAAATGTAATGTGCTGCCTTTTGACTAGTAAAAAGGTAACACTAATTTTATATAAATCATCACATTGTAAAGTGAAGGTTCTATTTTATCAAAATAACATACACACAATGTAATAATCAGGCTTGTTTTTTTATATTTCGCAAATGGACATAGTACCTGGGCATTCTGCCACATGCTCTCTTACATAACCCTCAGACCTTTTCCAAGAAATAACACAGTGGAATTACTGTTTTCTACAGTTACATTTTATAGCTGATGTCTGCTTATATACATTTTCTCTGACAAATATATCCAACAAAATTGCTACTATTCTTTTAATTAAATTATTACAATGTCTATTATATTATGCTCTGTAACACTGTCAATGTTTAAAGCATTTCTGATAGTGGAGTACGTATTCCCTGAAAACACATTTTTATTTACTTTATTAAGATTATATTGTCTCATAGCAGGCAAATTTAAGAATGATTTACAATTACAACTCTATGGCCACAGCTAATTTTACTCCCGTGTTTTGAATCTTAAACTATTTTGACTGAAATTAATATAGTATACAGTATCACGAGTAAGAGTTATAATTATAAACTAAAATAAACACTGAATTCATTGAAATAAGATGGAGATGTACTGGTGTTAGAGGCAGATGCATAGGGCTTATTGGTCCCAGGGGGCCCACCTCTTAATCTGGGTAAACACTGGAGTGATATCAGCCCGATATGTCAATTCCTGACAAATAGTAATGACATATCATCCAGATCATTCAGTGTGTATGGCCAATCTGCTCGCTCCTGCCAGTGGTGGATTCTCCAATAGACATGTGAGATACATGTGGTGCAGGAGGTAGTGTGTGAGGATGGGGATGCTATGGCAGTGGGACTGTCTCCAACATGAAGGGGGGCAAAGGGTGCAGTGACGTGATGGAGGCTGACTAATAATCTTGTGCCTAGGGGCATCTTGACCCCTAAATTCAACCCTGACTCCAGCGGTCATTTATTCACCAGCTGAGCTTGAAGCAGAGAATCATAATCAGTGATTTAAGGAGGTCGTGATGATGGCGGAATGGTGCTACATGCTCCCTCTCTGTCCACACCACACCCCCTTGTCTAGAGGCACCGATCTGTCAGTGTACTTCAGGCTCAGCAGGTGATCCTCCCTGTGGTAGAATGAGATCTGCAACAGTGTGGGGGAAGAAGATCTGTGTAGAAGGGGAGGAGATCTGTGTGAGGGGGAGAGAGTTTTGTAGAGCTGTGTTCTGTGGGGATGTTTGTGTGGGAGGAGAGCTGTTATGTAGGGGAGAAGCTGTGTAGGGGGGATCTGAGGGATGGAGGAGAGCTATATGTGTAGGCTCGGATTTCCCACAAGGCAACCTAGGCACCCTCCTAGGACTACATGGGTCCCAAGGGGCCCCTGGACTGGCCCCACAAAGAAATATGGCCTGTCCAAAATGTTTCCAGAGTAGCACTGTGCAACTACCGTATGACTTCATGACATCACAAGGACTCACCCATACCCCCAGAGTCCCATTGTCTGCACTGTGCATGTTAGTTACTTGTAATATACAGTACATGTTATGTAAGGCAGTCCTGTCCACTTCCCTCATACCATTAAAAATAAATACTATTGTTTACTTGGGGGAAAAAAAGTTGTGGTGGGGGGACTCTCTCCCTGTATGCTTATACTGACCTCAGTCAATTGCAGGGTTGTTGGGTAGTCAGTATCTAGCTTGTGAAACGACCCTGGCACTTCATTAATGTCACTGTTATATTAAGCAGGCACCCAGTGCTTGCAGTGTGAAATAACCCTGGCACCCCATTAAAGTCACTGTTATATTAGGTAGGCACCCAGTGCTTGCAGTGTGAAAATGCAAATGAAAGCTCTGTGCCACACAGCCCTAGAGAGAGAGGTCCACCATAGTCTGTGATGATAACTCATAACCATTGTTACATGTCATAGTCACTAAGCAGGGCACACTGTACTGTGCATGTACCCTAACCCACCTCACCACCAGCTCTTTGTCTCCACACCACACCCCCACTGCAGATGCCACCTTGTAGCGACCTTCTAATCCCTAGCACTCTTTGAGATCTGAATTGTGTGTATGTAAGTGGGATGGGCAGAGGGCCATCCACCTTTAGAGTACTAAGAGGAAAAACCTTAGGGTTAGGGTATTAGGGTTAATTTAGAGGTTTGGGTTAGGGCATTAGGGATATGGTATAAGGGTTGGTCACCAATTGTTGGTGTAGCAGTTTGGGTTAGGGTGAGGTTTGGGGTTAGGGATGAGTTAGGGTCAGGATTATGGTAGGGATGATATGTGTCCTGGATTTATACATCTAAATATCTTTGTGTAGCTTCAGGCCCAGACCTAGAATATACAGTTTTCAGCTCCTGTGTATAGTGGAATTGCAGTCTCCTTTGAACACCTAGATCCGGTCCAGTCCAAGAAATACAAGGTCCTGAACCAATAATCTTGAGAATGCAGCCTATCGATTTATAACGACTAATGACAATTTTGTTAAGCGATGTTCTTTGATAAGATGGGAAATGTTTGAAGAAACAATATGTTTTCGTCCACTGTATGTGGGCAGTTTGTTTACTTTAAATGTGACACAGGTTTCAAATCTACTTGCAAAAGACGTACGGCCTGATTTAGATTTATACAAAATCCACGAGTCTGTGCAAGAGCTGCGATCGCACTATGGGGGTAATTCTGAGTTGATCGCAGCAGGATTTTTGTTAGCAGTTGGGCAAAACCATATGCACTGCAGGGGAGGCAGATATAACATGAGCAGAAAGAGATAGATTTGGGTGGGTTATTTTGTTTCTGTGCAGGGTAAACTGGCTGCTTTATTTTTACACTGCAATTTAGATTGCAGATTGAACACACCACACCCAAATGTAACTCTCTCTGCACATGTTATATCTGCCTCCCCTGCAGTGCACATGGGGGGTCATTCCGAGTCGTTCGCTCGGTAATTTTCTTCGCATCGCAGCGTTTTTCAGCTTAGTGCGCATGCGCAATGTTCGCACTGCGACTGCGCCAAGTAATTTTGCTATGAAGATAGTTTTTTTACTCACGGCTTTTTCTTCGCTCCGGCGATCGTAGTGTGATTGACAGGAAATGGGTGTTACTGGGCGGAAACACAGCGTTTTATGGGCGTGTGGATAAAAACGCTACCGTTTCCGGAAAAAACGCGGGAGTGGCTGGAGAAACGGAGGAGTGTCTGGGCGAACGCTGGGTGTGTTTATGACGTCAAACCAGGAACGACAAGCAGTGAACTGATCGCAGATGCCGAGTAAGTCTGAAGCTACTCTGAAACTGCTAAGTAGTTTGTAATCGCAATATTGCGAATACATCGTTCGCAATTTTAAGAAGCTAAGATTCACTCCCAGTAGGCGGCGGCTTAGCGTGTGTAACTCTGCTAAAATCGCCTTGCGAGCGAACAACTCGGAATGAGGGCCATGGTTTTGCCCAACTGCTAACAAAAATCCTGCTGCGATCAACTCAGAATTACCCCCTATGTATGCACCAAAGTACTTTTGTAATGCCGCCTGCAACCAAGAATGAAAATATAGTGCTATGGATTGTTGAAGGAGGAAGACCCCAAATCGGCATTTTGCCTAGGTCCCCATGATGTCTAAATCCAGCTCTGGGTTTGTGAGAGGAGGGTAGATCTGTGTGATAAGAGAGCTATGTAAGGGGGGATGGGTGAGATTGGTTTCTTAGAGAGGAGGGAGATATGTGGGGGGGCTGTGAGAGAGGAGATAAAGCATGTGGAAGGGGGGGGGGGTGAGGTGTGTGTGTGTGTATATATCTATATATATATATATATATATATACATACAGTATACTAATATGGGGCCCCAAGATGGTACTTTGCTGTGTGATGGATATAAACAGTACAATATATACTGTATTTTGTTGTACTATATATACTGACGGAACACAGGTCCGCCCCGTTCCAGCACTTTAACCTCTGCCTCCATTGATTGCACACCCTGCCAGCAGCAACCTATACAGTGCGCCCCAGATGGCTGCCTCGGGTGGTTCCTCCGTGGGCAGGGTGTGCTTCATTTGGATCTTTCCGTGCAGGGTACAGCATACTACTACACATGTGTCAGTTTTTCCATACATGCATTTTGCTCTTGTATGGCTCATCTCCCACAGTGTAACCTTCGTAGTGCGCCCAACATGGCTGCCTCATCTGATGCACTTGTGGATGGGATGAAAAATACATGGACCTGATGGTTTTGTTGGAACTCTACTCTGAACTTTAGGACTCTGCAATCTCCCCATTTTGTATTATCTCTTCTAGGGGTGGACTATTCAACCATGGGTAATCTTACGCAGTGTGCCCAAGATGGCTGCCCGCACCTGGTACCTTCTGAGGGTGGAATCCACAACCCTTGGAAGTTATTACCCAAAATGCCTACACCAATCATGCATTATTCTTTCTGTGTGCTCAAGATTTTCTTTTATGTCTGTGTGGTACATCTTTTGATGTATTACTTAAATCCTCTGTATTATGTGCATTGTTTTTGATGTCTGTAAAGAAGTGCCTTAAGTTCTGTTGGAAAAAGAGTGCTATATAAATAAAATTATTATTATTATTATTATTATTATTATTATTATTATTATTATATCAAATATACCCATAGGGTTAAAGAGCAGCAATAGGTTATGGCAATAACTCTGTTCATGAACCCATTATAATGTTTGGATCACATAACATCATAAATGAGTTCAAGATGGCACCGCGGATGGCTGCCTTGGTACTGCTCTGCCAAGCAGCCTTCATTTTACATGTATAATATGTCTAATATGTCGAGTCTATCGTACAGCAGGGATGTGCAGTCAGGGGAGGCAGTGCCTCCCCTGTGATTAATTATAACAATAATACAAAGAAGATACTTATGACACATAGGGGGTCACTCCGACCTGATCACTCGCTGCAGTTTGTCGCAGCGCAGCATTCAGATCGGAACTGCGCATGCGCCGGTGCCACAGTGCGCCGGTGCATGGCAGCTTTTGTTACCTAGCGATCGCCTCTGAGACAGAGGCGGTAGCTAGGCGGGAGGGGGCTGAATGGCGGTGTTAAGCCGCCGTTTAGGGGGAGCGGTCTGGCCAACGCAGGAGGAGCGACGAGTAACTCCCGGCCAGCCGCAGGAGCTGCGCTGGCTGGGAGTTACTCCTCAAATACAAAGGCATCGCCTCTGTGCGATACTTTTGTATTTGTGCGGGGGGGGCTGCACTGACATGCGGGGCGGACTAGCCCTGTGCTGGGCGTCCCCCCGCATGTCTGAGTTTACGATCGTAGCTGTGCTAAATTTAGCACAGCTCCGATCAACTCGGAATGACCCCCATATTCTGTGTCAAAAGTATCTTCTTGATTCAATTCTAATAATTTTTTTGTTTAAATGACTTTGGGAGACACTGATAGGAATGGGGACAGAGCAGCGGCGGGGCCAAGTACTGGGCTGTAAAAGCCCATTGAAAAAGATTGTGAAAGTGGAACAATCGCTGTGGGGGTGGACACCACCCCCATGTCAGCGAGGCACCTGGATCCAGTGCTGGATCAGCTGTCCAATCATCCACAGCGTGAGGCGGAAGTGGCGGCGTGTCCCGGCGGTGACTGTCATCGGAGGCAGCCGGGAGCAGCGGTGGCCGTGAAGTAGTTAGTGCGGGTCTCCCCTGTCCTGCTCCACCCTCCCGCTCACAGCCTGGCAGCAACACGTAGTGCCATGAGTGTGGCTCTCTCCTGCTCCGTCCTCCCGCTCACAGGCAGCAGCACTCACAGCCGGCAGCAGGTTAGTATTAGTCTCTCTCTCTCTCTCTCTCTCTCTCTCTCTCTCTCTCTCCTCCTGTGTATTGCCAAGTCTGTAAGTATTTTCCTTTTTCCAGGTACCCCTATTGGATCCTAAGTGGATGTCATCAGCGTGGGATGTAGGTAAGTAATCTCTCTCTCATTTTTACAAGTACCCCTATTGGATTCTACATGGACAAGTGGACGTGATCGGCGTGGGATGTAGGTAAGTATGTGTGAGTATGTAAGTGTGTTTTAATAAATTTTTACTTTCAATGTTTGTGTCTTGTGTTTTTATTTGGGGATTTTTTTTTTTGCTGTAGAACTACAGGTACCAGCAGGCCTGTTATTTCCCCGCATGCTGGTACTTGAAATTCTCCAAGTACCAGCACATGGGGGAGGCTTGCTTGGCCTTGTAGTTCCACAACAAAAAACAATATTCTTGGTATGCTCTTCGGCAGCCAGTGACCTGCTTGTAGTTCCACAACAAAAAACAATATTCTTGGTATGCTCTTCGGCAGCCAGTGACCTACTCCGTTCTTTACCTGAACTCTCTGGCACTCTCTCTTTATTTGATCCCACAAATGAAGATGAAGTATCATCACTCTTCTCATCCTGCTTCTCCACTACCTCTCCTCTTGATCCTTTACCTTCACAAATAAGTAAAGCTCTGTCTCTGGTGCTCATCCCTACCTTAACTAACATATGTAATCTCTCTCTCTCTCTACTGGTATTTTTCCTTCACTCTTCAAGCATGCAGTGATTGCTCCCATTTAAAAAAAACTAAATTCTGAGCCTAATGCTGTCGCAAACTACCACCCTATCTTTCAGCTCCCTTGTCTCTCTAAGCTACTTGAGAGACTTGCCTACTCTCGACTCACACACTTTCTTAACTCATACACTTTATTGGTCCAACTTCAGTCAGGCTTCCGTTCCCAACACTCCACAGAGACAGCACTGACTAAAGTGGTTAATGATTTGGTCACTACGAAGTCTAAAGGCCACTACTCACTACTTATTCTTCTAGATCTATCTGCTGCATGTGACACTGTAGACCACTCTCTTCTCATACAGACATTACAATCCCTAGGTCTTAAAGACACAGCCCTTTCTTGGTTCCTATCCTACCTATCTAATCGCTCCTTCAGTGTTCGCTTCTCTGAATCTACCTCCTCTTCGCTACCTCTTTCAGTTGGAGTACCGCAAGGCTCAGTCTTGGGTCCCCTGCTTTTCTCTATCTATACCTCATCTCTTGGTAAACTAATCAGCTCTTTTGGATTTCAGTATCATCTGTACGCAGATGATACTCAAATCTACCTATCCTCACCTGACTTGTCCCTATCTGTACTGGACCGTGTCACTGAATGCCTTTCTGCCATTTCATCCTCGATGACATTTCAAAGACAGAATTCATTATATTTCCACCGGCCAATAGTAGGTACCAACCTGATATCTCTATCACTGTTGAAAACTCGACTATCTACCCTACCCCACAAGCTCGCTGCCTAGGTGTCATCCTTGACTCTGAACTGTCCTTTGTTCCCCACATTCAATCTGTCTCAAGATCATGTTACATACATCTAAAAAACATCCAAAATACGACCATATCTTACACAAGACACTGCTAAAACTCTAATCCACGCTCTCATTATCTCCCGCATTGATTATTGCAATAGTCTCCTAACTGGTCTTCCCAAAACGAGACTTTCACCACTACAATCCATTCTGAATGCAGCGGCAAGGCTAATCTTCCTCGCTAGATGTTCATCGTCTGCAGATCCACTCTGTCAGTCCCTCCATTGGTTACCTGTATTCTACCGCATTCAATATAAAATACTTATTCTCGCACACAAGGCCATTAACCAAACTACACCAACGTACATCACTTCGCTTATCTCAAAATATCTCCCAACCCGACCTCTTCGCTCTTCACAAGACCTGCGTCTCTCATCCACACTCATTACTCACTCCCACTCACGATTGCAGGACTTTCATCGGGCTGCACCCACTCTGTGGAATGCCCTACAACACACAATAAGACTCTCCTCTAGTCTCCAAACCTTCAAGCATTCCTTGAAAACTCACCTCTTTAGGCAAGCATATCAAATTCCAGAACCACCCACATAACTTTCTTAAACCTTCCTATCAAATTGCATCCACTTGCCCACCAAGATCCTTTGCAATCTGGCGGACAACTATGCAATAGATAGCACCTTTCCTTGTGTATACATGCCTATTTCCCTATAGATTGTAAGCTTGCGAGCAGGGCCTTCCTACCTCTATGACTGTTTGTTATCACCCAGTTTGTTATATCATTATTGTTTCCAACTGTAAAGCACAACAGAATTTGCTGTGCTATATAAGTAACTGTTAATAAATAAATAAATAAATAATATTCTTTGTTAACACACTTATGGCTATCAGCCCGGCACCCACCGCCCATGGGTTGATTTAAGGGGTCCCCACTCCTCCAGGGAACCCCGTCCAGGGGTGACTAGTTGGGGGAGGTAATGCCACGGATGCAGGGACCTACATAAATGTGTCCCCCGGCTGTGGCATTATGTCCATGGCTAGTGGAGCCTGTTGCTGGTTTTAAAAATACGGGGGACCCCTGCATCTTTTGTCCGCAGTATTTTTGGAACCAGCATCGGACTAAGAGCCCTGTGCTTGTTGTCTAAATACGGTGAACCCCTGTCCAATTTTTTCCCCAGTATTTAAACAACCAGGACCAGCTCAAAGAGGCTGGTTATACTTAGGAAGGCGGACCTCATGCATTTTTTTTTTACATTTTTTAACCCATTCAGACCCTTCTCCATTAAGTTAATGGAAGCCCTGGACAACAAAATTGCATTTATGTCCTCCTCCCACTCCCTTCCCAGTCCCAAACACTAATTTTTTTTTCTATAAAAATGTACAATATATCACAAGTATGATGAGCAGGCAGGCAGCGGGCATTGGCAGCACTGGACTGAGATGCAAATTAGTGGCGGAGGGCTGAGTCAGTTGATTGTGGGCGAGTTTGTAAGCCATTGCGGTGGCAGCGGGCATCGGCTCAGAGGCAGTAGCGGGCATTGACTCGGCGGCGGTAGGGGTCATCAGTAGGATACAGCGGACATTATGGCTGTAGTGCCTCACCAGCCACTGACCTCACCGCACGCCTCTGTTGTACAGTTGCAATGTGCAGTATGAACTCATACGTGTAATGTTTGTAATATATGCTACGTTCTACCCCCTTCTTATGCTATGTATTCCCCCTTCATGTTGCTGCTTATCAATGCATTGTACTGCAAAAACTTCCTGGTGTACGTGAGTACACCTGGCCAATAAAGCTTACTCTGATTCTGATTAGTGATGTGCACCGGACATTTTTCGGGTTTTGTGTTCTGGTTTTGGATTCGGTTCCGCGGCCGTGTTTTGGATTCGGACGCGTTTTGGCAAAACCTCCCTGAAAAAATGTTGTCGGATTCGGGTGTGTTTTGGATTCGGGTGTTTTCTACAAAAAACCCTCAAAAACAGCTTAAGTCATAGAATTTGAGGGTCATTTTGATCCCATAGTATTATTAACATCAATTACCATAATTAACCACTCATTTCCAGTCTATTCTGAACACTGAACACCTCACAATATTATTTTTAGTCCTAAAATTTGCACCGAGGTCGTTGGATGACTAAGCTAAGCGACCCAAGTGGCCGACACAAACACCTGGCCCATCTAGGAGTGGCACTGCAGTGTCAGACAGGATGGTCGATTTAAAAAATAGTCCCCAAACAGCACATGATGCAAAGAAAAAAAGAGGTGCACTGTGGTCGCTGGATGGCTAAGCTAAGCGACACAAGTGTCCGACACAAACACCTTGTCCATCTAGGAGTGGCACTGCAGTGTCAGGCAGGATGGCACTTAAAAAATATAGTCCCCAAACAGCACATGATGCAAAGAAAATGAAAGAAAAAAGAGGTGCAAGATGGAATTGTCCTTGGGCACTCCCACCCACCCTTATGTTGTATAAACAGGACATGCACACTTTAACAAACCCATCATTTCAGCGACAGGGTCTGCCACACAACTGTGACTGAAATGACTGGTTGGTTTGGGCCCCCACCAAAAAAGAAGCAATCAATCTCTCCTTGCATAAACTGGCTCTACAGAGGCAAGATGTCCACCTCCTCCTCATCGTCTGATTCCTCACCCCTTTCACTGTGTACATCCCCCTCCTCACAGATTATTAATTCGTCCCCGCTGGAATCCACCATCTCAGGTCCCTGTGTACTTTCTGGAGGCAATTGCTGGTGAATGTCTCCACAGAGGAATTGATTATAATTCATTTTGATGAACATCATCTTCTCCACATTTTCTGGAAGTAACCTCGTACGCCGATTGCTGACAAGGTGAGCGGCTGCACTAAACACTCTTTCGGAGTACACACTGGAGGGGGGGTGCAACTTAGGTAAAATAAAGCCAGTTTCTGCAAGGGCCTCCAAATTGCCTCTTTTTCCTGCCAGTATACGTATGGACTGTCTGACGTGCCTACTTGGATGCGGTCACTGATATAATCCTCCACCATTCTTTCAATGGTGAGAGAATCATATGCAGTGACAGTAGACGACATGTCAGTAATCGTTGGCAGGTCCTTCAGTCCGGACCAGATGTCAGCACTCGCTCCAGACTGCCCTGCATCACCGCCAGCGGGTGGGCTCGGAATTCTTAGCCTTTTCCTCGCACCCCCAGTTGCGGGAGAATGTGAAGGAGCAGCTGTTGACGGGTCACGTTCCGCTTGACTTGACAATTTTCTCACCAGCAGGTCTTTGAACTAGGGATGTGCACCGGAAATTATTCGGGTTTTGTGTTTTGGTTTTGGGTTCGGTTCCGCGGCCGTGTTTTGGGTTCGAACGCGTTTTGGCAAAACCTCACCGAATATTTTTTGTCGGATTCGGGTGTGTTTTAGATTCGGGTGTTTTTTTCAAAAAACCCTAAAAAACAGCTTAAATCATAGAATTTGGGGGTCATTTTGATCCCAAAGTATTATTAACCTCAATAACCATAATTTCCACTCATTTTCAGTCTATTCTGAACACCTCACACCTCACAATATTATTTTTAGTCCTAAAATTTGCACCGAGGTCGCTGGATGACTAAGCTCAGCGACCCAAGTGGCCGACACAAACACCTGGCCCATCTAGGAGTGGCACTGCAGTGTCACGCAGGATGGCCCTTCCAAACCCCCCCCCCCCCAAACAGCACATGACGCAAAGAAAAAAAGAGGTGCAATGAGGTAGCTGTGTGAGTAAGCTAAGCGACCCAAGTGGCCGACACAAACACCTGGCCCATCTAGGAGTGGCACTGCAGTGTCAGGCCGGATGGCCCTTTCAAAAAATACTCCCCAAACAGCACATGACGCAAAGAAGAAAAAAAAGAGGCGCAATGAGGTAGCTGTGTGACTAAGATAAGTGACCCTAGTGGCCGACACAAACACCTGGCCCATCTAGGAGTTTCACTGCAGTGTCACGCAGGATGGCCCTTCCAAAAAATACTCCCCAAACAGCACATGACGCAAAGAAGAAAAAAAAGAGGCGCAATGAGGTAGCTGTGTGACTAAGATAAGCGACCCTAGTGGCCGACACAAACACCTGGCCCATCTAGGAGTGGCACTGCAGTGTCACGCAGGATGGCCCTTCAAAAAACACTCCCCAAACAACACATGACGCAAAGAAAAATGAAAGAAAAAAGAGGTGCAAGATGGAATTGTCCTTGGGCCCTCCCACCCACCCTTATGTTGTATAAACAGGACATGCACACTTTAACAAACCCATCATTTCAGTGACAGGGTCTGCCACACGACTGTGACTGAAATGACGGGTTGGTTTGGACCCCCACCAAAAAAGAAGCAATTAATCTCTCCTTGCACAAACTGGCTCTACAGAGGCAAGATGTCCACCTCATCATCATCCTCCGATTCATCACCGTGTACATCCCCCTCCTCATAGATTATCAATTCGTCCCCACTGGAATCCACCATCTCAGCTCCCTGTGTACTTTGTGGAGGCATTTGCTGCTGGTCAATGTCTCCACGGAGGAATTGATTATAATTCATTTTAATGAACATCATCTTCTCCACATTTTCTGGAAGTAACCTCGTACGCCGATTGCTGACAAGGTGAGCGGCGGCACTAAACACTCTTTCGGAGTACACACTTGTGGGAGGGCAACTTAGGTAGAATAAAGCCAGTTTGTGCAAGGGCCTCCAAATTGCCTCTTTTTCCTGCCAGTATACGTACGGACTGTCTGACGTGCCTACTTGGATGCGGTCACTCATATAATCCTCCACCATTCTTTCAATGGTGAGAGAATCATATGCAGTGACAGTAGACGACATGTCCGTAATCGTTGGCAGGTCCTTCAGTCCGGACCAGATGTCAGCATCAGCAGTCGCTCCAGACTGCCCTGCATCACCGCCAGCGGGTGGGCTCGGAATTCTGAGCCTTTTCCTCGCACCCCCAGTTGCAGGAGAATGTGAAGGAGGAGATGTTGACAGGTCGCGTTCCGCTTGACTTGACAATTTTCTCACCAGCAGTTCTTTGAACCCCTGCAGACTTGTGTCTGCCGGAAAGAGAGATACAACGTAGGTTTTAAATCTAGGACCGAGCACGGTGGACAAAATGTAGTGCTCTGATTTCAACAGATTGACCACCCGTGAATCCTTGTTAAGCGAATTAAAGGCTCCATCCACAAGTCCCACATGCCTAGCGGAATCGCTCTGTGTTAGCTCCTCCTTCAATGTCTCCAGCTTCTTCTGCAAAAGCCTGATGAGGGGAATGACCTGACTCAGGCTGGCAGTGTCTGAACTGACTTCACGTGTGGCAAGTTCAAAAGGTTGCAGAATCTTGCACAACGTTGAAATCATTCTCCACTGCGCTTGAGACAGGTGCATTCCACCTCCTTTATCGTGCTCAGTTGTATAGGCTTGAATGGCCTTTTGCTGCTCCTCCAACCTCTGAAGCATATAGAGGGTTGAATTCCACCTCGTTACCACTTCTTGCTTCAGATGATGGCAGGGCAGGTTCAGGCGTTTTTGGTGTTGCTCCAGTCTTCTGTACGGGGTGCCTGTACGCCGAAAGTGTCCCGCAATTCTTTTGGCCACCGCCAGCATCTCTTGCATGCCCCTGTTGTTTTTTAAATAATTCTGCACCACCAAATTCAAGGTATGTGCAAAACATGGGACGTGCTGGAATTTGCCCAGATTTAATGCACACACAATATTGCTGGCGTTGTCCGATGCCACAAATCCACAGGAGAGTCCAATTGGGGTAAGCCATTCTGCGATGATCTTCCTCAGTTGCCGTAAGAGGTTTTCAGCTGTGTGCGTATTCTGGAAAGCGGTGATACAAAGCGTAGCCTGCCTAGGAAAGAGTTGGCGTTTGCGAGATGCTGCTACTGGTGCCGCCGCTGCTGTTCTTGCGGCGGGAGTCAATACATCTACCCAGTGGGCTGTCACAGTCATATAGTCCTGAGTCTGCCCTGCTCCACTTGTCCACATGTCCGTGGTTAAGTGGACATTGGGTACAACTGCATTTTTTAGGACACTGGTGAGTATTTTTCTGAGGTCTGTGTACATTTTCGGTATCGCCTGCCTAGAGAAATGGAACCTAGATGGTATTTGGTACCGGGGACACAGTACCTCAAACAAGTCTATAGTTGGCTCTGCAGTAATGATGGATACCGGAACCACGTTTCTCACCGCCCAGGATGCCAAGGCCTCAGTTATCCGCTTTGCAGTAGGATGACTGCTGTGATATTTCATCTTCCTCGCAAAGGACTGTTGGACAGTCAATTGCTTGGTGGAAGTAGTAAAAGTGGTCTTACGACTTCCCCTCTGGGATGACCATTGACTCCCAGCAGCAACAACAGCAGCGCCAGCAGCAGTAGGCGTTACACGCAAGGATGCATTGGAGGAATCCCAGGCAGGAGAGGACTCGTCAGAATTGCCAGTGACATGGCCTGCAGGACTATTGGCATTCCTGGGGAAGGAGGAAATTGACACTGAGGGAGTTGGTGGGGTGGTTTGCGTGAGCTTGGTTACAAGAGGAAGGGATTTACTGGTCAGTGGACTGCTTCCGCTGTCGCCCAAAGTTTTTGAACTTGTCACTGACTTCTGATGAATGCGCTGCAGGTGACGTATAAGGGAGGATGTTCCGAGGTGGTTAACGTCCTTACCCCTACTTATTACAGCTTGACAAAGGCTACACACGGCTTGACACCTGTTGTCCGCATTTCTGTTGAAATACTTCCACACCGAAGAGCTGATTTTTTTGGTATTTTCACCAGGCATGTCAATGGCCATATTCCTCCCACGGACAACAGGTGTCTCCCCGGGTGCCTGACTTAAACAAACCACCTCACCATCAGAATCCTCCTTGTCAATTTCCTCCCCAGCGCCAGCAACACCCATATCCTCCTCATCCTGGTGTACTTCAACACTGACATCTTCAATCTGACTATCAGGAACTGGACTGCGGGTGCTCCTTCCAGCACTTGCAGGGGGCGTGCAAATGGTGGAAGGCGCATGCTCTTCACGTCTAGTGTTGGGAAGGTCAGGCATCGCAACCGACACAATTGGACTCTCCTTGTGGATTTGTGATTTCGAAGAACGCACAGTTCTTTGCTGTGCTTTTGCCAGCTTAAGTCTTTTCATTTTTCTAGCGAGAGGCTGAGTGCTTCCATCCTCATGTGAAGCTAAACCACTAGCCATGAACATAGGCCAGGGCCTCAGCCGTTCCTTGCCACTCCGTGTGGTAAATGGCATATTGGCAAGTTTACGCTTCTCCTCCGACGATTTTATTTTAGATTTTTGAGTCCTTTTTTTACTGATATTTTGTGTTTTGGATTTTACATGCTCTGTACTATGACATTGGGCATTGGCCTTGGCAGACGACGTTGATGGAATTTCATCGTCTCGGCCATGACTAGTGGCAGCAGCTTCAGCACGAGGTGGAAGTGGATCTTGATCTTTCCCTATTTTTGGAACCTCAACATTTTTGTTCTCCATATTTTAATAGGCACAACTAAAAGGCACATCAGGTAAACAATGGAGATGGATGGATACTAGTACTGCGCGTGCGAACGTCATCATCCCGCTGTCGGATTCTCACGAGGCTCGGATTCTATTGCGAGACTCGGATTCTATATAAGGAGCCGCGCGTCGCCGCCATTTTCACACGTGCATTGAGATTGATAGGGAGAGGACGTGGCTGGCGTCCTCTCCGTGTAGAATAGATTAGAGAGACACTTGATTTACTACTTGGGGAGCATTAGGAGTACTCAGTACAGTGCAGAGTTTTGCTGATAGTGACCAGTGACCACCAGTTTTATTTATAATCCGTTCTCTGCCTGAAAAAAAACGATACACAGTCACATACCATATCTGTGCTCAGCCTCAGTGTGCTGCATGATAATATCATCTATGTATATCTGACTGTGCTGAGTGCTCACTGCTCACACAGCTGAATTGTGGGGGAGACTGGGGTGCAGTTAATAGCAGGAGTACAGTGCACACTTTTGCTGCCAGTGTGACTGACCAGTAACCACCAGTATATTGTCTGCCTGAAAAAGTTAAACAAACACTCCTGTGGTGTTTTTTTTTTTTTATTCTATAAACGCATTCTGCTGACAGTGTCCAGCAGGTCCGTCATTCATTATATTATATAAATATTTACCTGCATCTGTTCATCTCTATCATCTTTATCATCTCTATATTAGCAGACGCAGTACGGTAGTCCACGGCTGTGGCTACCTCTGTGTCGTCAGTGCTCGTCCATAATTGTATACCTACCTGTGGTGGGTTTTTTTTTTCTATCTTCTTCATACTAGTAGTTCAGGAGTCTGCTGACAGTGTCCAGCAGGTCCGTCATTATATTATATATACCTGCAGTAGTGATATATATATATTTTTTATATCATTATCATCTCTATACTAGCAGACGCAGTACGGTAGTCCACGGCTGTAGCTACCTCTGTGTCGTCAGTGCTCGTCCATAATTGTATACCTACCTGTGGTGGGGTTTTTTTTTCTATCTTCTTCATACTAGTAGTTTAGGAGTCTGCTGATAGTGTCCAGCAGGTCCGTCATTATATTATATATACCTGCAGTAGTGATATATATTTTTTTTTTATATCATTATCATCTCTATACTAGCAGACGCAGTACGGTAGTCCACGGCTGTAGCTACCTCTGTGTCGTCAGTGCTCGTCCATAATTGTATACCTACCTGTGGTGGTTTTTTTTTTTCTATCTTCTTCATACTAGTAGTTTAGGAGTCTGCTGACAGTGTCCAGCAGGTCCGTCATTATATTATATATACCTGCAGTAGTGATATATATATATTTTTTATATCAATATCATCTCTATACTAGCAGACGCAGTACGGTATTCCACGGCTGTAGCTACCTCTGTGTCGTCAGTGCTCGTCCATAATTGTATACCTACCTGTGGTGGGGTTTTTTTTTCCATCTTCTTCATACTAGTAGTTTAGGAGTCTGCTGACAGTGTCCAGCAGGTCCGTCATTATATTATATATACCTGCAGTAGTGATATATATATATTTTTTATATCAATATCATCTCTATACTAGCAGACGCAGTACGGTAGTCCGCGGCTGTAGCTAGCTCTGTGTCGTCAGTGCCTCGTCATCCATAAGTATACTAGTATCCATCCATCTCCATTGTTTACCTGAGGTGCCTTTTAGTTGTGCCTTTTAAAATATGGAGAACAAAAATGTTGAGGTTCCAAAAATAGGGAAAGATCAAGATCCACTTCCACCTCGTGCTGAAGCTGCTGCCACTAGTCATGGCCGAGACGATGAAATTCCATCAACGTCGTCTGCCAAGGCCGATGCCCAATGTCATAGTACAGAGCATGTAAAATCCAAAACACAAAATATCAGTAAAAAAAGGACTCAAAAATCTAAAATAAAATCGTCGGAGGAGAAGCGTAAACTTTCCTCCTCAGCGCCAGCAACACCCATATCCTCATCCTGGTGTACTTCAACAGTGACATCTTCAATTTGACTATCAGGAACTGGACTGCGTGTGCTCCTTCTAGCACTTGCAGGGGGCGTGCAAATGGTGGAAGGCGCCAACTCTTCCCGTCCAGTGTTGGGGAGGTCAGGCATCGCAGCCGACACAATTGGACTCTCCTTGGGGATTTGTGATTTAGAAGAACGCACAGTTCTTTGCTGTGCTTTTGCCAGCTTAAGTCTTTTCATTTTTCTAGCGAGAGGATGAGTGCTTCCATCCTCATGTGAAGCTGAACCACTAGCCATGAACATAGGCCAGGGCCTCAGCCGTTCCTTGCCACTCCGTGTCGTAAATGGCATATTGGCAAGTTTACGCTTCTCCTCAGATGCTTTTAATTTTGATTTTTGGGTCATTTTACTGAACTTTTGTGTTTTGGACTTTACATGCTCTCTACTATGACATTGGGCATCGGCCTTGGCAGACGACGTTGATGGCATTTCATTGTCTCGAGGTGGAAGTGGATCTTGATCTTTCCCTATTTTACCCTCCACATTTTTGTTCTCCATTTTTTAATGTGTGAAATTATATGCCAGTATCAATTAGTGATGAGCGGGTTCGGTTTTACTCGGTTTTACTCGGTTCTCAAAACGGCATCTTATTGGCTCACGGATGTCACGTGTTTTGAATAGCCTATAAGGTTCGGTTTTGAGAACCGAGTAAAACCGAGTAAAACCAAACCCGCTCATCACTAGTATCAATAGCAATGGCCTACTACTATATACTGCGCACAACTGAAATGCACCACATTTTATGGATGGATAGTATACTTGACGACACAGAGGTAGGTAGAGCAGTGGCCTACTGTTACGTACTGCTATATATTATATACTGGTGGTTAGCAAACTGTGCAAAACTGAAATGCATCACAGGTATGGATGGATAGTATTCTTGACGACACAGAGGTAGGTAGAGCAGTGGCCTACTGTACCGTACTGCTATATATTATATACTGGTGGTCAGCAAACTGTGCAAAAATGAAATGCACCACAGGTATGGATGGATAGTATACTTGATGACACAGAGGTAGGTAGAGCAGTGGCCTACTGTACCTTACTGCTATATATTATATACTTGTGGTCAGCAAACTGTGCAAAACTTAAATGCACCACAGGTATAGATGGATAGTATACTTGACGACACAGAGGTAGGTAGAGCAGTGACCTACTGTACCGTACTGCTATATATTATATACTGGTGGTCAGCAAACTGTGCAAAACTGAAATGCACCACAGGTATGGATGGATAGTATACTTGACGACACAGAGGTAGGTAGAGCAGTGGCCTACTGTACCGTACTGCTATATATTATAAACTGGTGGTCAGCAAACTGTGCAAAACTGAAATGCACCACAGTTATGGATGAATGGTATACTTGACGACACAGAGGTAGGTAGAGCAGTGGCCTACTGTACCGTACTGCTATATATTATATACTGGTGGTCAGCAAACTGTGCAAAACTGAAATGCACCACAGGTATGGATGGGTAGTATACTTGACGACACAGAGGTAGGTAGAGCAGTGGCCTTCTGTACCGTACTCCTATATATTATATACTGGTGGTCAGCAAAATTATGCACTGTACTCCTACTATATACTACAATGCAGTACAGATATGGAGCGTTTTTCAGGCAGAGAATGTATAATACTGGTGGTCACTGGTCAGCAAAACTCTGCACTTTACTCCTCCTATATAATACTGCTGGTCCCCAGTCCCCACAATAAAGCAGTGTGAGCACAGATATATGCAGCACACTGAGCACAGATATGGACCGTTTTTCAGGCAGACAACGTATACTGGTGGTCACTGGTCAGCAAAACTCTGCACTTTACTCCTCCTATATAATACTGCTGGTCCCCAGTTCCCACAATAAAGCAGTGTGAGCATAGATATATGCAGCACACTGAGCACAGATATGGACCGTTTTTCAGGCAGACAACGTATACTGGTGGTCACTGGTCAGCAAAACTCTGCACTTTACTCCTCCTATATAATACTGCTGGTCCCCAGTCCCCACAATAAAGCAGTGTGAGCACAGATATATGCAGCACACTGAGCACAGATATGGAGCGTTTTTCAGGCAGACAACGTATACTGGTGGTCACTGGTCAGCAAAACTCTGCACTGTACTCCTCCTATATAATACTGCTGGTCCCCAGTCCCCACAATAAAGCAGTGTGAGCACAGATATATGCAGCACACTGAGCACAGATATGGAGCGTTTTTCAGGCAGACAACATATAATACTGGTGGTCACTGGTCAGCAAAACTCTGCACTGTACTCCTCCTATAATACTGCTGGTCCCCAGAATAAAGATATGCAGCCCCCTGAAACAAAGTGAGAGGACGCCAGCCACGTCCTCTCACTATCATTTCCAATGCACGCGTGAAAAATGGCGGCGACGCGCGGCTCCTTATATAGAATCCGAATCTCGCGAGAATCCAACAGCGGGATGATGACGTTCAGGCGCTCTCGAGTTAACCGAGCCATACGGGAGAATCCGAGTATGCCTCGGACCCGTGTAAAATGGGTGAAGTTCGGGAGGGTTCGGATTCCGAGGAACCGTACCCGCTCATCTCTAATTCTGATCACTATCACATCACTGCCTTTACTGACCCAATATCCCTATCACATTACTGCCTGTACTGACTCAATATTACTATCATATTATGGTCCGTTCTGAACCGGCATTACTATCATATCACCGCCTGCATTGACCCCCTCAACGTAATCCATCAACGTAATACTACAACCATCATGTTACACTGCAAGTACTGTAAACTATCATTTCAGGTGTAGGCAGTGTTATTTTGTCACCACATACAGTATAATGCTGTGATTTATACTGAGTAATGATTTCTTTTGTGACAAGCTCCTACTGTACACAGGCCACTGTTAGGAAGATTTCTTGAAACTGAACGTCTTACTCACATTGCACATGCAGTGATACACCACTTAAAGGCCCCCATTTAGGGATCGGTATGAAATACCTCCAATCAAAATCCCGACGTTCAAAATCCCGACACCAATTGACCGATAGTCAAAATCCCGACAAGGTCAAAATCCCGACATAGACAAAATGCCGACATTTAAAATACAGACAAAGTCAAAATACCGACATGTAAAATGCCGACAGGTCAAAAACCGACATGCGGTTTTTGTTGGTTTTTTGTGTGTATGTCGACATAAGTCAACATGGACACCATATAAAGTGTACCGCGTCCCCTCGCATGGCCCGCTACGCTCGCCATGCTTCGGGCACGGTGCCTCACTATGCTCGGCACACTAAAATATTCCCCGTCCAGGTCCACTGGGATGGTAAAGTATGAACAAGTCGGTTTCAATGAAAAAAATCATGAAAAGCTCATGTCGGTATTTTGACCTGTCTGCATTTTACATGTCGGTATTTTGACCTTGTCGGTATTTTAAATGTCGGCATTTTGTCTATGTCGGGATTTTGACCTTGTCGGGATTTTGACTATCGGTCAATTGGTGTCGGGATTTTGAACGTCGGGATTTTGATTGGAGGTATTTCATACCGATCCCTAAATGGGGGCCTTTAAGTGGTGTATCACTGCATGTGCAATGTGAGTAAGACGTTATTTTTGTCCATGTCGGGATTTTGACCTTGTCGGGATTTTGACCATCGGTCAATTGGTGTCGGGATTTTGAACGTCTGAAATAGCGCTCGCTTACCTGAAATGGCTTTGTCTGCTCCGGGCAGACGTTATGGACACCGCAGCAGTGTCCATCCTGTGCTCCGGCTCCCCCCTCCCGCAGCCATCCCGGCATGCATCACGCCTGCCGGGTTGCTATAGAGAGAGGAAAACCAAAATGGCCACCGCGTCCGGAAATCACTACTGCGCATGTGCTGGGAATTAGCATAAGACTGCGCATGCACGGTAGTAGGATGATCTGGGTACACAGTTCATTCGTCATCACTGATGTAAGGTAAACATCAGCGTTGACGCGGCAAATACCGCATTCGCACACCTTTGGCATAGGCTCTTCTTAAATAGAAGAGTGCGATGCCACTATACCACGGCAAGTGAAAATGGTATATACCTCTTCACTTAGTGCTGCTTGATAAATGGGGGCCAAAGGGTCCTATAGACACTTTGGTGCAACTTTAACCGGGTGTAGTACGGGATCCCGGCGGGGAGGGGCGAGTGCAGCAAGCCCCTTGCGGGCTCGCTACGCTCGCCACGCTGCGGGATCGGTGGCGACCTGCGGTCGCCACATGTTCTATTCCCACTCTATGTGTGTCGTGGACACCCACGAGTGGAAATAGTCCCTGTTGGTCGGCATGCCGACCATCGGGACAGTGACCCGTCGGGCTGGTGGAGGAGGTCATGTGACTGTCGGTCAGCTGACCGGCGGTCACATGAATACCACTCCTTTAACCATACAGTAATTTAAAAAATTTACAAAGTCGCAGATGAAGCACAATGGAACTTGGTGTGAGGAAAAGCTGCATTGCGGAATTTCAGATTCATTCACACACAAATGTACAAATGTCACATATGAAATTGACCAATATACAACACAGAGAGAACAGTGAGTGCAAGCCTTTTCTATTTAATACATTTCCAGGTTTGTAATAAAAATGTGTTATTAAAAGTCCAATTTAGACAAAAAGGGCGGGATGTAATGCCCTCTGAGTTGGCCGGAAGTGTAGATTGTTGTCCGAATTCTGATGTTTTTTAAAGTAGCAATCATTTATAAGGCATAACCATGCCTTGTAAATGATTGCCGGTTTAAAAAAGTCAGAGTTCGGCTAGCAACACTTACCTCCGGCCAACTCAGAGGGCATTACATCCCGCCAAAAGTCTGCAAATCTGGTGATGTGTTCATGAAGTAACATGCAGCATAATAATGTTATTTGACATGATATACAGCTAAAAGCAACTGACAAATAAAATGTCACAGACATTGCTTTAAAACATATATACATTTAAATAACAACAAGTAGTAATGTTAAGAAATATTCCGCTATCTTATCTCTTTATGGGTTTATAAACATGGAGAGCCATTTAAAGGCAAAGGGTTCAGGCAGAGTGACTGTCCCCTCTCCAGATGCTTCACCTCCTTCCACCCCACAGCCCTTCTACTTCTGCCGTCTCCCTCCAAGTCTCCTCAGCTTTTCTCTTTCCACCTTCTCTTGCCCCGGCCTGAGACCGCTGGAGTTATCCTGGTATAAAATGGGCACTCACCTGTACCAGTCCAGACCATTTTATAGTTCCTGTCAAAGAAGTGGGGTTTTGTGCACATAGGGGGTCATTCCGAGTTGTTCGCTCATTGCCGATTTTCGCTATACTGCGATTAGTCTCTTACTGCGCATGCGCAAGGTACGCAGAGCGCATGCACTTAGTTATTTTACACAAAAGTTAGGTATTTTACTCACGGCATAACAAAGCTTTTTCATCGCTGTGCTGATCGTAGTCTGATTGACAGGAAGTGGGTGTTTCTGGGCGGAAACTGGCCGTTTTATGGGAGTGTGCGTAAAAACGCAGGCGTCCGAGTTGCATAACGCAGGAATGGCTGGAGAAACGGGGTAGTGGTTGGGCAAACGCTGGGTGTGTTTGTGAAGCCAAACCAGGAACGAAAAGGACTGAGCTGGTCGCAATGGCTGAGTAAGTCTGGAGCTACTCAGAAACTGCTAAGAAATTTCTATTCGCAATTCTGCTAATCTTTCGTTCGCAATTCTGCTAAGCTAAGATACACTCACAGAGGGCGCCGGCTTAGCATGTGCAATGCTGCTAAAAGCAGCTAGCGAGCGAACAACTCGGAATCACCCCCATAGTGCGCATATTGGGTTGTAATATAATGCTAATATATTCCAGTACTGCTATTGTGACAGCCTATTTGACCACTATAATGATAGCTTGGGGCAGCCTCTTATACTTGTATCTGGTACAGTGGTGGTGTTCACAGTGGGGGGTGCCCGCTGCTATATGGGCTTTCAGTGGTCCATGTTATTTTGGTGGGTTCAGTGAGATTCCTACAACTCCAGTCAGTGTACGGGAGGTCAGAACCAGGGAAGGGAATGGTGTATCCAGAGTGTGGGCAGAAGAGCATGTTTGCAATTGTTTTTTTACCCCCCAGTAGTGTGGGGTGAAGGGACAGCTGAGGTGCTTGTATCGTTTGTTCTGTATAATGGAGTGGTTTTGGAAGATGAGGTTGTAGCAGAGGAGGATACAGAATAAGCAGAGGAAGCATATGAAAAGGTATCTCCATGCCTGGCGGGGGCTCAGTCTGGATACCATGATTGATAGCACAGGAACTACTGCATGTGTGACTGTCCTGGAGCTGTGGCTAGAGCTCAGCACAAGAGCCTAGTGCCCAGGGCCGGTTCCGGGGCTTCTGGCGCCCCGGGCGGCATTCGGGGGCGTGGCTTCGTACAGGGGGCATGGTCATTTACGCCCCCTGTACAGACTGAAATGATGTGCGGTGCGCGATGACGTCATCGCGCACCGCACAGTAAAGGACCTCTCCACGAAGGGAAAGTAGACGCGTACGCGTCTAGTTTCCCTTTCCAGCGGAAGGGGGGGCAGCGGCCAGCGGCAGCAGGGGGCACACAGCAGCAGCGGATCTTGCCCTGGTGCTGCGCCCTCCGGAAGGCGGCGCCCCGGGCAAAAGTCCTGCTTGCCCGTGGCAAGATCCGCTACTGCTAGTGCCCACAGCCATTCTCCGCCTGTGGAGAGTCCATTGACTCTCCGCAGGAGGAGAGTCAGTGGACTTCTGAAGAAAGATCATGGGAGACCAGGTTGAGTAACCATCTCTCCAAAGTCATGTCAGTGTACTGCCTCAGCCAATCAAAGACTGACCAATCAAGCACTTGCCTGTTGCCGATAGGCATCAATGTCTCCTGAAGCAGGGCTGTTAGTCATTGGATAGAGCGGTTAATTCCCCTACAGTCTGGATATTTACCAATGGTAAAGGTATTTCTTAAACATCAGCACAGTGAAAGTGGGCCTTCCATAAACTTGCGCCAGTGTGCTAGTAGACCTTAGGCTGGCCCTGAGAGGCTTGAATAGCTCTAAATTATAAGTACTGATCTATTATATTATTAGTAAAAGAGTCTAATCTTCTTTATTTTCAGTGGCGGAAAGGGCATTAACACTCAGCTGGCTGTTTAAGAAACAAATGCTTAAACCATCTAGGCGAGTTAAACTGCTGCTCAAGACAATCTGAGTCAGCACAAGACTCAATGGATCATCTTTCTTGTTTAAATTAACTAAATCAAATCAAAATGTTTAGATTTGACTGTTGCTGTTGGAGATATGGGCTCATAGGAAGTATCTAGTTGTGCGTTATCTAGCATTATGTCACCTACTGTACCCTCAAGATACAGTACCTTCAAGCAGTATTTATTAACATATTTATTGCAAGCTCTATAAACCCAGAATAGGGTGAAAAAATATTCCTGTATTAAATATTGTTGCATTGTTTGATGAGTCTTAGGGGTCAATTCAAGAAAGCATGAGAGCTAATCTTGACTCAGACTACAGATTTTTATACGCAGCTCCAGGGTCTAAAAAATAAAATCAGCAAGTCCATCGCTACATTACCTTAAGTATACAGCTATATGCAGCATATAAGCACACTTACATTGTTGTGCTTTATTTGTACCCTTGTTGATGCCTCTGTGGATATTTATATTTTTAATATATTTATTTTCTCTTTTTCCATATGATACACTGGAGCAAGTGAGAGCGAAGGAGTGGGAACAATCTTGGCTCTGGTTAGGGAAGGACTATGTGGGGAAACATAGTACCACATTAGATAATTCAGAGCCAGGACCAGTAACACTCTTATATAAAGGATCTGTCAAATCATTCATTCTAGAAGGGTCGTACCAGAAGTTTGTTTTATGGCGGATACCTGTTCAAAAATGGCGACTATCAACTAAATCATGCCAAAAAGAAATTCTTACCCTAAGTAAAGATGGCCACCGCATAGAGAGATCCTAGTTGTTAAACATCAGAAATAGGAGGTTCATAACCCTATATGAAGAGAACAACTTAAATATATTATACCAAGGAAGTGGATCATACAATAAGAATCTTTAGAGACACTTCATCTATCCTGAAACCAACTGCGATCACTGTGGAATGCATGACGTCACTTCTGGTTCCGGTATCTTTTGGAACGCAAACCATCGCAATGACACGCAAACGGGACACTTCCTGTGACAATCAAATGGAAATTAGTTAATCAAGGTGCAATTAGGCATACATCCACAGGGTATTTAAACCCCCAGTGTGGACTGCATGATATCCATTCTTGAAAAAGGTTATTATAACCGAAACACGTTGTTTGGAATACCTGCACCTTGAGAAAAACACAGAAGGAAGTAACATCTAATCGGTCCGTTGACGCCTTCTGCGGTGGTGCCGAGACTAACAGCCCAGGACCTGCACTATCTTTAAGCTAGCCCACCGCAGCACCTGCCTTTGGCGAGAGACTGATATAAATCTGATGCCCCACATGCACTGTTCAGAATATGGTACTGTGATGAACTTGCACTATGTCACTTTACCCATAATTTCTTTTGTGTAATTTTCATGTGTAATTTTTATGTGAAATTGACTGTTTATAGTCACTGTATCTAAGTTGTTTTGGATTGTTTTAAATAAAAAACATTTAAAAACGTTTATTTCCTCTGCATCACATTATCCAGGGAAAACCAGCGTCCATAGATATGTACTTCTTTTTTGTATTGGAACTGAGTGTTCTGTTCCTATCTTGTATATATTAAGGCTGCTTGGTGATTTTCCCCTACTGTGCGGAAAACAGGTTATCACATTTTTCTTTTCTTTTTTACACTTACAGTACTTGCAAGGACTCATGGGGTGAGTCTATATGAATTGAGTACTTATACTGAAATGTCTCAAAAATGTTCTAAAAGCATAAGATTTAACAATTAATTTTTTTTTAAATGAAAAACTTTACATAAAAAAAATCACAACCAAACAACCATTATTTAAACCATTCTGTCACTTTACTATTACTTGAACAAAGATGTCCAAAATCTCCTTGTGGTTATTCTTTGGTCCCAGACCCCAGTTGCTCCCTCCAGTTCTCCAAGCTCCTCTACACACATCATCGCACCATCAATTAAAGACATCCACAACCTTGAAGATGTGGACACAGGAAGCCAGCCGCAGCTAAGTTGTGCTCAATTGCTGTGTCCCAATAGTGTAGAGGTTTGGGAGTGGCGCTGGAGCCTACTAAGTCCGAGAACACTAGGCTACAGCCTGATCAGCCTAATAATGAGGCACTAAGCAGGTTCAAAATAGCAATGTTTGCTCAATACAGTAGCTATGGCAAATAAAGCAGTGCCAAGAGACCAGATGTAGGTCCTGTTGTATGAGTCCATAATCTTTAACTCCTTCCTGTTACCACTTTGACCATACTTCATACCATCCCTCTCCTTCTCTTCATCTGAAGTCAATCCCATTTGATGATACCTTCCGTTATACAATAAAATTGCTGCTATGTCCAGTTTAAAAATTGCTTGACAACTTTGTTGCCTGGGTCACTTATTTGCCATTCATGGACTTACCTACTCTCATACTAGGCCCAATCTGTCAACCCCATTGCATTTGCTGTTGCAAAGCTTCCTCCACTTTCTTCCTCCTTCGGTTTGTACTCTACAAATGCAAATAACCATAGACTCTCTGAGATGTATACTCCCTTAACATTGCATACCTCCACTGTTAGTAGTAGTTTCTCCAACTTAGGCTTTCTGCTCTACTTTACATGTCTATATTTGAACAATTCGTTTTCTTCTTTTGTATCACTCCATACACCCAGGGCTGGCAAAGTTGCACCCCATCCCCCTCACCATGTTCACTAGTCCACATGACACTGCTTTTCAGCCTTTGCAGGAGAGTGTTTAAGACATAGCTTCTCTACTTAGGAGTATAGTGCTGACATCATAGCACAGCACCACATATCCTGCTTGTAATCAACATGGGGGAGAAGCAGGGCCGGTGCAAGATTTCTCAGCACCCTAGGCAAAACATCAGCCTACTGCTCCCCTGCAGAAATGGAGGAGCCCAGTGAAGCTGTGACACAGGACATGAGGACATGAAGGGGGGGGGAGAAAGAAATGGAGGGACACAGGAACGGGGGCATAGGCGGTGACAAAGGACATGGGCACATGAGAGGGGAGGGGGTGACACAGGACATGAGGGGGGGGAGAGAGGGAAAGGAGGGGTGACACAGGACCTGGAGGTATGAGGGAGATGAGGGACACAGGACCTAGGGACATGGGGGGGAAGGGGTGACACAGGACATGGGCACCAGGAGGGAGATAGGGAAGGAGAGACAAAGGACCTTTGGACATCAGGAGGGGAAGAGATGACACAGGACCTGGGGAAGTGAGGGGGAAGAGAGGGAGAGGAGGAACACAGGACATGAGGGGTGACAAAGTACTTGGGCACATGAGGGGGTGGCACAGGACCTAGAGACATCAGGGGAAAGAGGTGACACAGGACCTGGGAACATGAGGGTGGAGAGAAGGAGACAATGGACACGGGGGGAGGGGTTGACACAGGACATGGGCACATGTGAGGGGAGACAGGGGGGAGGAACACAGGACCTGGGGACATGGGGGGGGGGGGGTGACACAGAGCCTCTGGACATGAGGATGGAGAGAAGTAGACAAGGGACACAGGGGAAAGGGTTGACACAGGACATGGGCACATGTGAGGGGAGACAGGGGGGAGGGACACAGGACCTGGGACAACGGGGGGGGGGGGGGGGTAGGGTGACACAGAGCCTCTGGACATGAAGATGGAGACAAGGGACATGGGGGGGAGGGGGTGACACAGGACATGGGCACATGATGGGGGAGACAGGGGAGGAGGGACACAGAACCTTTGGACATCATTGGGGAGGTGGGATACAGGACATGTACACATGAGGGGAAGGAGATGACACCGGGCCTGGGACATAAGGGAGGAGAGAAAGAGAGGAGGGAACAGGACCTGGGGACATGGGTGAAGGTGACACAGGGCATGTACACATGATGAGGAAGGGGTGACATAGTACTTAGGGACATGAGTGGGAGGGGGTGACACAGGTCGGGGGGTGGGCACGAGACCTGGTCACATGAGGGGGAGGAGGTTAAACAGGACCTAGAGACATCGGGGGGGGGGGGGAGACAAGGGACATGGGGGGGAGCAGGTGACACAGGACATGGGCACATGATGGGGGAGACAGGGGAGGAGGGACACAGAAACTTTGGACATCATTGTGGGAGGTGGGACGCAGGACATGTACACATGAGGGGAAGGAGATGACACAGGACTTAGGACATGAGGGGGGGGGAGAGAGAGAGAGAGAGAGGATGGACATAGGCCCTAGGGACATCAGGAGGGGGGATACAGGACATGTACAAATAAGGGGGAGGAGGTGACACAGGACCTGGGAACATGGGGGTATAGAGAGGGAGAGAAGGGACACAGAACCTGGGGACATGAGTGGGTGACAGAGGACATGGGCACAAGAGGGTGGAATGGGGAGGAGAGACACAGGACATGGGTGGGGGGTGTGACATAGGACTTAGGGACATTCGGGAGGAAGGGAGCTGGGGAGGATACAGGAACCAGCACTGTGCCGCGATTCAGCATTGTATATGTCGGGAGGGTTCTCTCCTCACCTTAGGATTCTCCTCCTCTGCCCGCCCAGTGACTCTGGCTCTTAAGTTATCCTGTGCTGTGGGGGCTGCTTCAGTCAGGCGCCGTTAGTCCATATTTCATTGGTGGTAATTAACCGGTCTCTGCCAGCCTGCCAGCAAGAACTCAGGTGGAGTGCACAGCGCCGGCCGGGTACAGCTTCCGCACATGCGCAATATCATCATGCAGCCTGCAGGGAACCTGGAAGTCCGGGTGACGCTCACTCTGTCTTGACTCCTCCTCACTCTTTAGCGCGTGCATGACTATCGGCTCTGGATGGATCTTCTCTATGCTGGGAGACGTCTGACTCCCTGCACAACTGACTGATCCCACAGTCCCACACACTGCTCTGCTCCTATGCCCGCCAATAGTTTGCAGACTCCTTCATTTTTCTGCCAGGCAGGGCCGCCCCCTCAGGTCCCGGCGCCCATAGGCAGCTGCCTAAAGCTGCCTAATGGAAGCGCGCGGCCCTGGGGAGAAGCTTCTTAGGCAAGAATCTGTGGATGTTGTTCTTTCTTGTGAGCTGCTGGTACACAGTGGGGAACACAAGAGGGCACATTCTGTCATTGATTTCCTTTTTTATTTGCCCCCTTGTGATAGGGGACACAAACAAAATGACTACTTTGTCATTTTGTTGTTTAACTGTTCAGTGTACTTTTAATGTATATATATAAGTGATTAAAACAAATAGTGAAGGCGCCAGTGTACTTAAGTGTATATAGTCCAGCACAGACAACAGATAATCTGTAGACTAATAGCACACGTGGCCACGTATATAAAGGTCGCTGCTCCCCTGCTCCAACTCCAGAAACCCAGGATCCGTGGGTATAATTCCTAGTAGAAAAAACAAAAGGAGAGGGGGCGCTCCATAGTGCATAAAAGTTTTATTTTGACAGACAGATAAAAGCTGCAACTCCAGAGAGACAAAACTCGTACCAGAGAACAGAACGCTGTGGACTGGGTACCAAAAGACATAAAATGTTACCCTCCAGGCAAAGCTCGTCCCGCAGAACAACGGATCTCCAGAGGCAGACCACGTGAAACCGCCAGCCGCTAAGATGTTTAAATCACACGGACCCGCCGTGTGTGCGTGCGGCAAAGAGCTGGACCTCATTGGCGCAGTAGGAGGATGCCGGAGGTGGAGACAAAGAGTGCGTCGTCAAGTCACACCCTGACCGGTTTCATCATGAGGACTTCGTCCAGGACTGATCAGGTACCAATCAGAGGCGTATCTAGGGTAGGGCGAGTGGGGCACGTGCCCTGGCAGGCCCAGGAGAGGTGGGCGCCGCCGGCGGCCAGGGCATCATGCCCCACTCGCCCCCGTCAAGCCGAAATGTGAGGGGAGGAGAGCGCAGCGTCTCTCCCTCCTCTCACCGCCGCTGTCAGCCCTAGCAGCGCTGCCAGCAGTGCTGCTGTGTTCGGTCTCTGGCGGCATTAGCCAATCAGAGCTTGCGGACCAGCTCTTGATTGGCTGCCGGTCCGCGAGCTCTGATTGGCTAGTGAACCGGCGCCACACAGCCGCCGGAGACTTGGAGCGGTGAGTGGAAGGAGAGGCGCTGCGCTCTCCTCCCCTCACATATCAGAGCAAGCGGTGAGTGACCGGGGGGGAGGGAGGAAGAGAGAGAAAGCACAGTGGGGCATGTAACTGGCACAGTGGGGCATGTATCAGGCACAGTGGGGCATGTAACTGGCACAGTGGGGCATGTATCTGGCACAGTGGGACAATGTAACTGGCACTATGGGGCATGTAACTGGCACTGTGGGGCATGTATCTGGCACTGTGGGGCAATGTAACTGGCACTGTGGGGCATGTAACTGGCACTGTGGGGCATGTATCTGGCACTGTGGGACAATGTAACTGGCACTGTGGGGCATGTATCTGGCACTGTGGGGCAATGTAACTGGCACTGTGGGGCATGTAACTGGCACTGTGGGGCATGTATCTGGCACTGTGGGGCAATGTAACTGGCACTGTGGGGCATGTATCTGGCACTGTGGGGCAATGTAACTGGCACTGTGGGGCATGTAACTGGCACTGTGGGGCATGTATCCGGCACTGTGGGGTATTGTATCTGGCACTGTGGGGCAATGTAACTGGCACTCTGGGGCATGTAACTGGCACTGTGGGGCATGTATCCGGCACTGTGGGGTATTGTATATGGCACTGTGGGGCAATGTAACTGGCACTGTGGGGCATGTATCCGGCACTGTGGGGCAATGAAACTGGCACTGTGGGGCATGTAACTGGCACTGTGGGGCATGTATCCGGCACTGTGGGGCATGTATCTGGCACTGTGGGGCATTGTATCTGGCACTGTGGGGCAATGTAACTGGCACTGTGGGGCATTGTATCTGGCACTGTGGGGCAATGTAACTGGCACTGTGGGGCATTGTATCTGGCACTGTGGGGCAATGTAACTGGCACTGTGGGACATGTTTCTGGCACTGTGGGGCATGTATCTGCACTGTGGGGCAATGTAACTGGCACTGTGGGGCATGTATCCGGCACTGTGGGGCATTGTATCTGGCACTGTGTAGCAATGTAACTGGAACTGTGGGATATTTTCAGTGTCCACACCCCTTCTGGTGCGTGTCCACACCCCTTCTGGTGTGTGACCATGCCCATTTTTCGCCACGCGCGCACATGCTTCTTTTCTTCTTTTTTTTTGGGGGGGGGGCGCAATTTTACATCTTGCCCTGGGCTCCGAATCCCTAGCTACGCCTCTGGTACCAATAAATTACAGGTTGAGTATCCCTTATCCAAAATGCTTGGGACCAGAGGTATTTTGGATATCGGATTTTTCCGTATTTTGGAATAATTGCATACCATAATGAGATATCATGGTGATGGGACCTAAATCTAAGCACAGAATGCATTTATGTTTCATATACACCTTGGCCCTCATTCCGAGTCGTTCGCTCGGTAATTTTCTTCGCATCGCAGCGTTTTTCAGCTTAGTGCGCATGCGCAATGTTCGCACTGCGACTGCGCCAAGTAATTTTGCTATGAAGAAAGTTTTTTTACTCACGGCTTTTTCTTCGCTCCGGCGATCGTAGTGTGATTGACAGGAAATGGGTGTTACTGGGCGGAAACACGGCGTTTTATGGGCGTGTGGATAAAAACGCTACCGTTTCCGGAAAAAAACGCGGGAGTGGCTGGAGAAACGGAGGAGTGTCTGGGCGAATGCTGGGTGTGTTTATGACGTCAAACCAGGAACGACAAGCAGTGAACTGATCGCAGATGCCGAGTAAGTCTGAAGCTACTCTGAAACTGCTAAGTAGTTTGTAATCGCAATATTGCGAATACATCGTTCGCAATTTTAAGAAGCTAAGATTCACTCCCAGTAGGCGGCGGCTTAGCGTGTGTAACTCTGCTAAAATCGCCTTGCGAGCGAACAACTCGGAATGAGGGCCCTTATACACACAGCCTGAAGTCAATTTTAGCCAATATTTTTTATAACTTTGTGCATTAAACAAAGTGTGTGTACATTCACACATTTCACTTATGTTTCATATACACCTTATACACACAGCCTGAAGGTCATTTAATACAATATTTTTAATAACTTTGTGTATTAAACAAAGTTTGTGTACATTGAGCCATCAAAAAACAAAGGTTTCACTATCTCACTCAGAAAAGTCCGTATTTCTGAATATTTCGTATTTCGGAATATTTGGATATGGGATACTCAACCTGTATTTACATTGATTAACTTAAACTTTGTGTGTATTATGTCATTCATATCACTCTGTTGCTGCACTCCTGATTCCTTGTTTCCACCTGGAACCCCCCTATACCCGTGTACCCTAGACAAATTCCATTTTATGCATATGCAATCAATGGCAAAACTTAAAAATTATTCCCTGAATGACATGATCCCTTGTTGCTTACTGGCTTGATGGGGCTCACGCTCAGCCATGTGAGTTTAGGGGGCGAAGGAGCACACGCACAGAACTGAGTTGCACAGTACACAGTGCAACTTGTCCTGTCTGTGTACTAGAGATGAGCGCCTGAAATTTTTCGGGTTTTGTGTTTTGGTTTTGGGTTCGGTTCCGCGGCCGTGTTTTGGGTTCGACCGCGTTTTGGCAAAACCTCACCGAATTTTTTTTGTCGGATTCGGGTGTGTTTTGGATTCGGGTGTTTTTTTCAAAAAACCCTAAAAAACAGCTTAAATCATAGAATTTGGGGGTCATTTTGATCCCATATTATTATTAACCTCAAAAACCATAATTTCCACTCATTTTCAGTCTATTCTGAATACCTCACACCTCACAATATTATTTTTAGTCCTAAAATTTGCACCGAGGTCGCTGGATGACTAAGCTAAGCGACCCTAGTGGCCGACACAAACACCTGGCCCATCTAGGAGTGGCACTGCAGTGTCACGCAGGATGTCCCTTCCAAAAAACCCTCCCCAAACAGCACATGACGCAAAGAAAAAAAGAGGCGCAATGAGGTAGCTGACTGTGTGAGTAAGATAAGCGACCCTAGTGGCCGACACAAACACCGGGCCCATCTAGGAGTGGCACTGCAGTGTCACGCAGGATGGCCCTTCCAAAAAACCCTCCCCAAACAGCACATGACGCAAAGAAAAAAAGAGGCGCAATGAGGTAGCTGACTGTGTGAGTAAGATAAGCGACCCTAGTGGCCGACACAAACACCGGGCCCATTTAGGAGTGTCACTGCAGTGTCACGCAGGATGTCCCTTCCAAAAAACCCTCCCCAAACAGCACATGACGCAAAGAAAATAAGAGGCGCAATGAGGTAGCTGTGTGAGTAAGATTAGCGACCCTAGTGGCCGACACAAACACCGGGCCCATTTAGGAGTGTCACTGCAGTGTCACGCAGGATGTCCCTTCCAAAAAACCCTCCCCAAACAGCACATGACGCAAAGAAAATAAGAGGCGCAATGAGGTAGCTGACTGTGTGAGTAAGATAAGCGACCCTAGTGGCCGACACAAACACCGGGCCCATCTAGGAGTGGCACTGCAGTGTCACGCAGGATGGCCCTTCCAAAAAACCCTCCCCAAACAGCACATGACGCAAAGAAAAAAAGAGGCGCAATGAGGTAGCTGACTGTGTGAGTAAGATAAGCGACCCTAGTGGCCGACACAAACACCGGGCCCATTTAGGAGTGGCACTGCAGTGTCACGCAGGATGTCCCTTCCAAAAAACCCTCCCCAAACAGCACATGACGCAAAGAAAAATAAAAGAAAAAAGAGGTGCAAGATGGAATTGTCCTTGGGCCCTCCCACCCACCCTTATGTTGTATAAACAAAACAGGACATGCACACTTTAACCAACCCATCATTTCAGTGACAGGGTCTGCCACACGACTGTGACTGATATGACGGGTTGGTTTGGACCCCCCCCAAAAAAGAAGCAATTAATCTCTCCTTGCACAAACTGGCTCTACAGAGGCAAGATGTCCACCTCATCATCATCCTCCGATATATCACCGTGTACATCCCCCTCCTCACAGATTATCAATTCGTCCCCACTGGAATCCACCATCTCAGCTCCCTGTGTACTTTGTGGAGGCAATTGCTGCTGGTCAATGTCTCCGCGGAGGAATTGATTATAATTCATTTTAATGAACATCATCTTCTCCACATTTTCTGGATGTAACCTCGTACGCCGATTGCTGACAAGGTGAGCGGCGGCACTAAACACTCTTTCGGAGTACATACTTGTGGGAGGGCAACTTAGGTAGAATAAAGCCAGTTTGTGCAATGGCCTCCAAATTGCCTCTTTTTCCTGCCAGTATAAGTATGGACTGTGTGACGTGCCTACTTGGATGCGGTCACTCATATAATCCTCCACCATTCTTTCAATGGTGAGAGAATCATATGCAGTGACAGTAGACGACATGTCCGTAATCGTTGTCAGGTCCTTCAGTCCGGACCAGATGTCAGCATCAGCAGTCGCTCCAGACTGCCCTGCATCACCGCCAGCGGGTGGGCTCGGAATTCTGAGCCTTTTCCTCGCACCCCCAGTTGCGGGAGAATGTGAAGGAGGAGATGTTGACAGGTCGCGTTCCGCTTGACTTGACAATTTTCTCACCAGCAGGTCTTTCAACCCCAGCAGACTTGTGTCTGCCGGAAAGAGAGATCCAAGGTAGGCTTTAAATCTAGGATCGAGTCCCACATGCCTAGCGGAATCGCTCTGTGTTAGCTCCTCCTTCACTGTCTCCAGCTTCTTCTGCAAAAGCCTGATGAGGGGAATGACCTGACTCAGGCTGGCAGTGTCTGAACTGACTTCACGTGTGGCAAGTTCAAAGGGCAGCAGAACCTTGCACAACGTTGAAATCATTCTCCACTGCGCTTGAGACAGGTGCATTCCACCTCCTATATCGTGCTCAATTGTATAGGCTTGAATGGCCTTTTGCTGCTCCTCCAACCTCTGAAGCATATAAAGGGTTGAATTCCACCTCGTTACCACTTCTTGCTTCAGATGATGGCAGGGCAGGTTCAGTAGTTTTTGGTGGTGCTCCAGTCTTCTGTACGTGGTGCCTGTACGCCGAAAGTGTCCCGCAATTCTTCTGGCCACCGACAGCATCTCTTGCACGCCCCTGTCGTTTTTTAAATAATTCTGCACCACCAAATTCAAGGTATGTGCAAAACATGGGATGTGCTGGAATTTGCCCATATTTAATGCACACACAATATTGCTGGCGTTGTCCGATGCCACAAATCCACATGAGAGTCCAATTGGGGTAAGCCATTCCGCGATAATCTTCCTCAGTTGCCGTAAGAGGTTTTCAGCTGTGTGCGTATTCTGGAAACCGGTGATACAAAGCGTAGCCTGCCTAGGAAAGAGTTGGCGTTTGCGAGATGCTGCTACTGGTGCCGCTGCTGCTGTTCTTGCGGCGGGAGTCCATACATCTACCCAGTGGGCTGTCACAGTCATATAGTCCTGACCCTGCCCTGCTCCACTTGTCCACATGTCCGTGGTTAAGTGGACATTCGGTACAGCTGCATTTTTTAGGACACTTGTGCCTCTTTTTCTGAGGTCTGTGTAAATTTTCGGTATCGCCTGCCTAGAGAAATGGAACCTAGATGGTATTTGGTACCGGGGACACAGTACCTCCAACAAGTCTCTAGTTGGCTCTGCAGTAATGATGGATACCGGAACCACGGTTCTCACCACCCAGGATGCCAAGGCCTCAGTTATCCGCTTTGCAGTAGGATGACTGCTGTGATATTTCATCTTCCTCGCAAAGGACTGTTGGACAGTCAATTGCTTGGTGGAAGTAGTAAAAGTGGTCTTACGACTTCCCCTCTGGGATGACCATCGACTCCCAGCAGCAACAACAGCAGCGCCAGCAGCAGTAGGCGTTACACGCAAGGATGCATCGGAGGAATCCCAGGCAGGAGAGGACTCGTCAGAATTGCCAGTGACATGGCCTGCAGGACTATTGGCATTCCTGGGGAAGGAGGAAATTGACACTGAGGGAGTTGGTGGGGTGGTTTGCGTGAGCTTGGTTACAAGAGGAAGGGATTTACTGGTCAGTGGACTGCTTCCGCTGTCACCCAAAGTTTTTGAACTTGTCACTGACTTATTATGAATGCGCTGCAGGTGACGTATAAGGGAGGATGTTCCGAGGTGGTTAACGTCCTTACCCCTACTTATTACAGCTTGACAAAGGGAACACACGGCTTGACACCTGTTGTCCGCATTTCTGTTGAAATAGTTCCACACCGAAGAGCTGATTTTTTTGGTATTTTCACCAGGCATGTCAACGGCCATATTCCTCCCACGGACAACAGGTGTCTCCCCGGGTGCCTGACTTAAACAAACCACCTCACCATCAGAATCCTCCTGGTCAATTTCCTCCCCAGCGCCAGCAACACCCATATCCTCCTCATCCTGGTGTACTTCAACACTGACATCTTCAATCTGACTATCAGGAACTGGACTGCGGGTGCTCCTTCCAGCACTTGCAGGGGGCGTGCAAATGGTGGAAGGCGCATGCTCTTCACGTCCAGTGTTGGGAAGGTCAGGCATCGCAACCGACACAATTGGACTCTCCTTGTGGATTTGGGATTTCGAAGAACGCACAGTTCTTTGCGGTGCTACTGCTTTTGCCAGCTTAAGTCTTTTCATTTTTCTAGCGAGAGGCTGAGTGCCTCCATCCTCATGTGAAGCTGAACCACTAGCCATGAACATAGGCCAGGGCCTCAGCCGTTCCTTGCCACTCCGTGTGGTAAATGGCATATTGGCAAGTTTACGCTTCTCCTCCGACAATTTTATTTTAGGTTTTGGAGTCCTTTTTTTACTGATATTTGGTGTTTTGGATTTGACATGCTCTGTACTATGACATTGGGCATCGGCCTTGGCAGACGACGTTGCTGGCATTTCATCGTCTCGGCCATGACTAGTGGCAGCAGCTTCAGCACGAGGTGGAAGTGGATCTTGATCTTTCCCTAATTTTGGAACCTCAACATTTTTGTTCTCCATATTTTAATAGGCACAACTAAAAGGCACCTCAGGTAAACAATGGAGATGGATGGATACTAGTATACAATTATGGACGGACTGCCGAGTGCCGACACAGAGGTAGCTATAGCCGTGAACTACCGTACTGTACTGTGTCTGCTGCTAATATAGACTGGTTGATAAAGAGATGTAGTAGTATGTATGTATAAAGAAGAAAGAAAAAAAAACCTCGGGTAGGTGGTATACAATTATGGACGGACTGCCGAGTGCCGACACAGAGGTAGCTACAGCCGTGGACTACCGTACTGTACTGTGTCTGCTGCTAATATAGACTGGTTGATAAAGAGATGTAGTAGTATGTATGTATAAAGAAGAAAGAAAAAAAAACCACGGGTAGGTGGTATACAATTATGGACGGACTGCCGAGTGCCAACACAGAGGTAGCTACAGCCGTGAACTACTGTACTGTACTGTGTCTGCTGCTAATATAGACTGGTTGATAAAGAGATGTAGTAGTATGTATGTATAAAGAAGAAAGAAAAAAAAACACGGGTAGGTGGTATACAATTATGGACGGACTGCCGAGTGCCGACACAGAGGTAGCTACAGCCGTGAACTACCGTACTGTACTGTGTCTGCTGCTAATATAGACTGGTTGATAAAGAGATGTAGTAGTATGTCTGTATAAAGAAGAAAGAAAAAAAAACCACGGGTAGGTGGTATACAATTATGGACGGACTGCCGAGTGCCGACACAGAGGTAGCTACAGCCGTGAACTACCGTACTGTACTGTGTCTGCTGCTAATATAGACTGGTTGATAAAGAGATGTAGTAGTATGTATGTATAAAGAAGAAAGAAAAAAAAACCACGGGTAGGTGGTATACAATTATGGACGGACTGCCGAGTGCCGACACAGAGGTAGCTACAGCCGTGAACTACCGTACTGTACTGTGTCTGCTGCTAATATAGACTGGTTGATAAAGAGATGTAGTAGTATGTATGTATAAAGAAGAAAGAAAAAAAAACCACGGGTAGGTGGTATACAATTATGGACGGACTGCCGAGTGCCGACACAGAGGTAGCTACAGCCGTGAACTACCGTACTGTGTCTGCTGCTAATATAGACTGGTTGATAAAGAGATGTAGTAGTATGTATGTATAAAGAAGAAAGAAAAAAAAAACTCGGGTAGGTGGTATACAATTATGGACGGACTGCCGAGTGCCGACACAGAGGTAGCTACAGCCGTGAACTACCGTACTGTGTCTGCTGCGACTGGATGATAAATAATGATATAAAAAATATATATATATCACTACTGCAGCCGGACAGGTATATATATTATATAATGACGGACCTGCTGGACACTGTCTGTCAGCAGAATGAGTTTTTTATAGAATAAAAAAAAAAACACCACACAAGTGAAGTCACACGACGAGTGTTTAACTTTTTCAGGCAATCACACAATATAGTATACTACTAACTATACTGGTGGTCAGTGTGGTCAGGTCACTGGTCAGTCACACTGGCAGTGGCACTCCTGCAGCAAAAGTGTGCACTGTTTAATTTTAATATAATATGTACTCCTGGCTCCTGCTATAACCTATAACTATTAACTGGCACTGCAGTGCTCCCCAGTCTCCCCCACAATTATAAGCTGTGTGAGCTGAGCACAGTCAGATATATATACATAGATGATGCAGCACACTGGGCTGAGCAGTGCACACAGATATGGTATGTGACTGAGTCACTGTGTGTATCGTTTTTTTCAGGCAGAGAACGGATATATTAAATAAAACTGCACTGTCTGGTGGTCATTGTGATCAGTCACTAGTAAACTCTGCACTCTCTACACTTCTACAGTACTCCTAAGCTCCAGTAAATCAGGTCAATCTCTCTCTCTCTCTCTCTTCTAATCTAAATGGAGAGGACGCCAGCCACGTCCTCTCCCTATCAATCTCAATGCACGTGTGAAAATGGCGGCGATGCGCGGCTCCTTATATAGAATCCGAGTCTCGCGAGAATCCGACAGCGTCATGATGACGTTCGGGCGCGCTCGGGTTAACCGAGCAAGGCGGGAAGATCCGAGTCGCTCGGACCCGTGAAAAAAAACATGAAGTTCGTGCGGGTTCGGATTCAGAGAAACCGAACCCGCTCATCTCTACTGTGTACATGGCTGTGCACTGCCTCTCTAATGCTTCAGACAGTACATAACCCAGGCTAGGTGCCCCCAGACTGCCCATGATCACAGCTTCCTCCCCTGGTACCTGGAGACAAGAGCTCCTATTGCTTCTGGGACCTACACGACTGTATGTAATCATATCAAGGACGGCATCATTTTTCATGCTATGCTACAGTATTCTTCATATGTGTTCCATTATGACAGTAATGCTGCATTCAGACTGCAAATGCCGGATCCTACCCGGTAAGACAAACGTGTACTTACCGGGTGGGATCCGGCATTTGCACTCCGCTGCTGGCTTTCCGACCCGGCAATATACCGGGTCGGTTGCCATAACAACGGAGCGCGCAGCAGCAGCAGGGGCGGGGGTGGAGGCGGCGTCGGGAGATGAGCTCATCTCCAGCGCCGCCTCTCCCTATCTTGTGAATGGGAACCGTGTCGCATCGACACGGCTCCCATTCACACCGCACCTGACCCGGTAATCAACCCGGGTAAAACCCTTCTTTTTTACCGGGTTGATTTACCGGGTCAGGCGACCCGCTAAATCGGCCAGTGTGCTTTCACATCGCACACTGACCCGGTTCGACACGGCAATATGCCGTGTCGGTACCGGGTTATTTGTGCGATGTGAAAGGGGTGAAAGATAGGGCAATTTAAATAGAATTCATGTAAATAAGCCTTAAATGTTATCTGTTTTGCATAGGCCTGCTTCATTGTTGTATAAACATCTTAATGGCTGATGGATGCCCATGTACATTCATAAACCCTTAACACTTAACTAAACTCTAAAATAAAGACTCGGAGACTTAGATTTGGCAAAAATTGTTAGCTGATTTATTCAATAACTTCTAAATAAAAATGTCTGAATAAAGATTAAATAATGGTGGCCAAGAAAGAACAGCTAACTTCTACCCCAACCCGTAAAACTGTACCAACTTAAAACTCAGCCTAAACAACAAAACAGTATCCACTCAACCTTATACCTTGAATACCCACCGGGTGATCCAGCAGATGCATATAGGGGATCATTCCTAGTTGATCGTAGCTGTGCTAAATAAAGCACAGCTATGATCAGGCACTCAGACATGTTGGGGGACGCCTAGCACAGGGCTAGTCCACCCCGCATGTCAGTGTCCCCCCCCCCCACAGAAATGCAAAAGCATTGCACAGCGGCGATGCTTTTGCATTTCAGGAGTAACTCCCGGCCAGCGCAGCTCCTGCTGCTGGCCGGGAGAACCTCCTCGCTGCCTGGGTCCCACCGGCTGCGTGTGACGTCATGCAGCTGCCGTGGCCCACCCCCCAACGATCCAGCTACACCTGTGTTGGCCAGACAGCGCCCCCTAAAATGGCAGCTTAACGCCGCTATCCAGTCCCCTCCCGCCCAGCGACCGCCTTTGCCTATCAATCAGGCAGAGGCGATCGCTAAACTACAACGGCCTTTGGCCGCCCAGCATGCGCCGGTGCACTGCGGTGCCAGGGCATGCGCAGATCCGACCTGATCGCTGTGCTGCGATAAACTGCAGTGAGCGATCGGGTCGGAATGACACCCAATGACTCATCACTAATTCTCTTACTTCCCAATATGTTAGGAAGATGAAATTTAACATAGGTATTCGGCAGGTGGGAAATAGGAAAACTACATAATTAGAATTTTAATAAACCTCCCAAAAGGAGATGAAAAGGGTGTTGACATAATGACATCATTACCGATGCGTGGCTTGCATTGCATGAATGATAACGCCCAAATGGACAATTAGATAAAATTTGGATTACACCTCCAGTGTGTAGAATTTAATAAACTACAAAAATGGTCCTGTCACTTTTTACCGTTTCTGTTATGGGTGCTCCTCAGGTAATGCCAAGAACCATGGATTAGTGTAGAATTTAATAAACTACAAAAATGTGAAAGCCCTCACTCATTTACTGACTGACTCATCACTAATTCTCTTACTTCCCGAAATGTTAGGAAGATTTAATTTAACATAGGTATTCTGCAGGTGGGAAATAGGAATACTAGGTAAATGTGCACCGGACAATTTTCGGGTTTTGCGTTTTGGTTTTGGATTCGGTTCCGCGGCCGTGTTTTGGATTCGGACGCGTTTTGGCAAAACCTCCCTTAAGAATTTTTGTCGGATTCGGGTGCTTTTTTCCAAAAACCCCTCAAAAACAGCTTAAATCATAGAATTTGTGTGAAATTTTGATCCTATAGTATTATTAACCTCAATAACCATAATTATCACTCATTTCCAGTCTATTCTGAACACCTCACACCTCACTATATTATTTTTAGTCCTAAAATTTGCACCGAGGTCGCTGGATGACTAAGCTAAGCGACCCAAGTGGGCGGCACAAACACCTGGCCCATCTAGGAGTGGTGCTGCAGTGTCAGACAGGATGACACTTAAAAAAAATTGGCCCCACACATCACATGATGCAAAGATAAATAAAAAAAAAGAGTTGCAAGATGGAATTGTCCTTGGGCCCTCCCACCCACCCTTATGTTGTATAAACAGGACATGCACACTTTAACAAACCCATCATTTCAGCGACAGGGTCTGCCACACAACTGTGGCTGAAATGACTGGTTGGTTTGGGCCCCCACCAAAAAAGAAGCAATCCATCTCTCCTTGCACAAACTGGCTATACAGAGGCAAGATGTCCACCTCCTCCTCATCGTCCGATTCCTCACCCTTTTCACTGTATACATCCCCCTCCTCGCAGAGTATTAATTCGTCCCCACTGGAATCCACCATCACAGGTCCCTGTGTACTTTCTGAAGGCAATTGCTGGTAAATGTCTCCACGGAGGAATTGATTATAATTCATTTTAATTAACATCATCTTCTCCACATTTTCTGGAAGTAACCTCCTACGCCGATCGCTGACAAGGTTACCGGCTGCACTAAACACTCTTTCAGAGTACACACTGGAGAGGGGGCAACTTAGGTAAAATAAAGCCAGTTTGTGCAAGGGCCTCCAAATTGCCTCTTTTTCCTGCCAGTATACATGGGTGACATGCCTACAGTGATGCTGTCACCCATATATTCCTCCACCATTCGTTCAATGGTGACAGAATCATATGCAGTGACAGTAGACAACATGTCAGTTATCATTGGCAGGTCCTTCAGTCTGGACCAGATGTCAGCTATCGGTCCTGACTGCCCTGCATCACCGCCAGCGGGTGGTTTTGGAAATTTTATCCTTTTCCTGGCAGCTCCAGTTGCGGTAGAAAATGAAGGAGGAGATGTTGGCGGGTCACGTTCCGGTTGACTTGACAATTGTCTCACCAACAGGTCTTTGAACATCTGCAGACTTGTGTCTGCCAGAAAGAGAGATACAACATAGGCTTTAAATCTAGGATCGAGCACGGTGGCCAAAATGTAGTGCTCTGATTTCAACAGAATGACCACCCGTGAATCCTGGTTAAGCGAATGAAGGGCTCCATCCACAAGTCCCACATGCCTAGCGGAATCGCTCCGTTTTAGCTCCTCCTTCAATCTCTCCAGCTGCTTCTGAAAAAGCCTGATGAGGGGAATGACCTGACTCAGGCTGGCAGTGTCTGAACTGACTTCACATGTGGCAAGTTCAAAGGGTTGCAAAACCTTGCACAACGTTGAATTCATTCTCCACTGCGCTTGAGTCAGGTGCATTTCCCCTCCTTTGCCTATATCGTAGGCAGATGTATAGTCTTGAATGGCCTTTTGCTGCTCCTCCATCCTTTGAAGCATATAGAGGGTTGAATTCCACCTCGTTACCACCTCTTGCTTCAGATGATGGCAGGGCAGGTTCAGGAGTGTTTGCTGATGCTCTAGCCTTCGGCACGTGGTGGCTGAATGCCGAAAGTGGCCCGCAATTCTTTGGGCCACCGACAGCATCTCTTGCACGCCCCTGTCATTTTTAAAAAAATTCTGCACCACCAAATCCATTGTATGTACAAAACATGGGACGTGCTGGAATTTGCCCGCATGTAATGCACGCACAATATTGGTGGCGCTGTCAGATGTCACAAATCCCCAGGAGAGTCCAATTGGGGTAATTCAATCTGCGATGATGTTCCTCAGTTTCCGTAAGAGGTTGTCAGCTGTGTGCCTCTTATGGAAAGCGGTGATACAAAGCGTAGCCTGCCTAGAAACGAGTTGGCGTTTGCCAGATGCTGCTACTGGTGCCACCGCTGTTGTTGCTGCGGGAGGCAATACATCTACCCAGTGGGCTGTCACAGTCATATAGTCCTTAGTTTGCCCTGCTCCACTTGTCCACATGTCCGTGGTTAAGTGGACATTGGGTACAACTGCATCTTTTAGGAGACTGGTGACTCTTTTTCTGACGTCTGTGTACATTCTCAGTATTGCCTGCCTATAGAAGTGGAACCTATATAGTATTTGGTACCGGGGAAACACTACCTCAAGCAATTCTCTAAGTCCCTGTGAACTAACGGCAGACACCGGATGCACGTCTAACATCAACATAGTTGTCAAGGCCTCAGTTATCCGCTTTGCAACAGGATGACTGCTGTGATATTTCATCTTCCTTACAAAGGACTGTTGGACAGTCAATTGCTTACTGGAAGTAGTACAAGTGGTCTTCCGAATTCCCCTCTGGGATGACGATCGACTCCCAGCAGCAACAACAGCAGCGCCAGCAGCAGTAGGCGTTCCACTCAAGGATCCATTGGAGGAATCCCAGTTAGGAGAGGACTCATCAGACTTGCCAGTGACATGGCCTGCAGGACTATTGGCGTTCCTGTCTAAGGAGGAAATTGACACTGAGGGAGTTGGTGGTGTGGTTTGCAGGAGCTTGAGTACAAGAGGAAGAAGGGATTTAGTTGTCAGTGGACTGCTTCCGCTGTCACCAAAAGTTTTTAAACTTGTCAATGACTTCTGATGAAAGCGCTCCAGGTGACGTATAAGGGAGGATGTTCCTAGGTGGTTAACGTCCTTACCCATACTTATTACAGCTTGACAAATGCAACACAAGGCTTGACACCAGTTGTCTGCATTTCTGTTGAAATAATTCCACACCGAAGAGGTGATTTTTTTTGTATTTTGACCAGGCATATTAATGGCCTTATTCATCCCACGGACAACATGTGTCTCCCCAGGTGCCTGACTTAAACAAACCACCTCTCCATCAGAATCCTCCTTGTCAATTTCCTCCTCAGCGCCAGCAACACCCATATCCTCATCATAGTGTACTTCAACAGTGACATCTTCAATTTGACTATCAGAAAACTGGACTGCAGGTGCTCCTTCCAGCACTTGCAGGGGGCGTGCAAATGGTGGAAGGAGCCACCTCTTCCCGTCCAATGTTGGGAAGCTCAGGCATCGCAACCGACACAATTGGACTCTCCTTGGGGATTTGTGATTTAGAAGAACGCACAGTTCTTTGCTGGGCTTTTGCCAGCTTAACTCTTTTAATTTTTCTAGCGGGAGGATGAGTGCTTCCATCCTCATGTGAAGCTGAACCACTAGCCATGAACATAGGCCAGGGCCTCAGCCGTTCCTTGCCACTCCATGTCGTAAATGGCATATTGGCAAGTTTACGCTTCTCTTCAGACACTTTTAATTTTGATTTTTGGGTCATTTTACTGAACTTTAGTTTTTTTTATTTTACATGCTCTCTACTATGACATTGGGCATCGGCCTTGGCAGACGACATTGATGGCATTTCATCGTCTCTGCCATGACTAGTGGCAGCAGCTTCAGCACTAGGTGGAAGTGGATCTTGATCTTTTCCTATTTTAACCTCCACATTTTTGTTCTCCATTTTTTAATGTGTGGAATTATATACCAGTAATATATCTGGAATTAGACGGCAGTAATTTCTGGAATTAGATACCACTAGATAGATACCAAATACCACTGTGACTGGAATGATGATGACCTATGCACAGTGACAGGACACTACCACAGTACCCTACAGCAGCAAGATGCCGCACAAGATACTGGACTTTTAGTCACCACAATGCAGCACTGATACTGAGCACAGATACTGAGCACTGTTCAAGATAATAGAACTGACACTGGGCAGCACAATACAGCACTGGGCTACTGTACTGTACTACTATATACTGGTCAGTGGTCACCACAATGCAGCAATGATAATAATGAGCACAGATACTGAGCACTGTTCAGGATAATAGAACTGACACTGGGCAGCAAAATACAGCAATGAACTACTGTACTGTTCTACTATATACTGGTCAGTGGTCACTACAATGCAGCAATTATAATAATGAGCACAGATACTGAGCACTATTCAGGATACTAGAATTGACACTGGGCAGCAAAATACAGCAATGGACTACTGTCTGTACTACTATATACTGGTCAGTGGTCACCACAATGCAGCAATGATCGTAATGACCACAGATACTGAGCACTATTCAGGATAATAGAACTGACACTGGGCAGGAAAATACAGCAATGGACTACTGTACTGTACTACTATATATATATACTGGTCACCACAATACAGCACTGATACTGAGCACAGATATTGAGCTGAGATTTAGCTGATATTGGGCTATTCAGGCAGAGAACGTAGCCACGTCCTCTCGCTATCTCGAAAATGCACGAGGATAAAATGGCGGCAACACGCGGCTCTTTATATGGAATCCGAATCTCGCGAGAATCCGACAGCGGGATGATGACGTTTTCCCCCGTTCGGGTTTTGCGTGTAAGGCAGGAAGAACCGAGGCTGCCTCGGACCCGTGTAAACCACGTGAAGTTCGGTGGAGTTCGGATCTCTACGAACCAAACCTGCTCATCTCTAGTAATTACTGTAGAATTTTAATAAACCTCCCCTAAGGGGATGAAAAGGGTGTTGACATAATGATGTCACTACCGATGCAAGGCTTGTGTTGTGGGAATGATAATGCCCAAATGGACAATCAAATCAAAATTTGGATTGCACCTTCGGTGTGTAGAATTTAATAAACTACAAAAATGGGGATGCGGTCAATTTACCTACAATCAAAATCCCGACTGTCAAAATACAGACAACCATTGACCGATGGTTGAAATCCCGACAAGGTCAAAACCCTGACATTGTCAAAATACCAACATTTAAAATACCGACAAGGTCATAATACCGACATTTAAAATGTTGACAGGTCAAAAATGAGACATGAGTTTTTCATGATTTTTTAATTGAAACCGACTTGTTCATACTTTACCGTCCCAGTGGACTTTGAGGGGGAATATAATAGTGCCTGAAGCATGGAGAGCGCAGTGAACCATGGGCGGGGATGTGGTACACTTATACGGTGTCCGTGTCGACCTATGTTAATATACACATCAAAAAACAAAGAAAAACTCTTCTCGACTTTTTGACCTGTCGACATTTTAAATGTTGGTACTTTGACCTTGTCGGAATTTTGACAGTCGGGCAATTGGTGTCTGGATTTTGACCGTCAGGATTTTGATTGTAGGAATTTCATACTGATTCCCAAAATGGTCCTGTCACTTTTTACCATATCTGCTATGGGTGCTCCTCGGGTAATGCCAAGAACCATGTATTACTATTTACTTACATTAAAATGTCTCAAATGTAAAGCTCTATAGATTTACCAAATTTTTAACACTTATTTAATAATTACAACAATGAAAATTAGAAACTCCCATGTGAAGAACGGGTATAGCAGCTAGTCTAAAGTAGAGATAAGCAGGTTCAGTTCGCCGAGAACCGAACCCTACCGAACTCCACGTGTCAAACACGGTTCCGAACCCGGCTCAGTTATTCCCGCCTGACTCGGAAAACCCGAACGAGGCAAAATGTCATCATCCCGCTGTCGGATTCTCACGGGATTCGGATTCCTTATAAAGAGCCACTTTCATTGTATAGAGTACAGAGAGGACGTGGCTATGCTCTCTCAGTGTCAGTTCTCAGTATCAGTGCTCATTGTCTTGTGCTGCATCGTGCTGCTCAGTAATACTAATACTAGTACAGTGTCTTGTGCTGCATCTTGCTGCTGTAGGGTGCTGAGGTAGTAGTGTCCTGTTACTGTGCATTGGTCATCATCATTCCAGTCATAGTGGTATCTGTGGGGTGACAATTCCAGCCTGCTTTTGTGCTGCTCAGTAATACTAATTCTAGTACAGTGTCTTGTGCTGCATCGTGCTGCTCAGTGTCAGTTCTCAGTAGTATCATCAGTGCTCAGTATCACTGCTCAGTAGTATCATCAGTGCTCAGTATCACTGGTCAGTGATCAGGGTCTTGTGCTGCATCATGCTGCTCAATGTCAGTTCTCAGTAGTATCAGTGCTCAGTATCAGTGCTCAGTAGTATCATCAGTGCTCAGTATCACTGGTCAGTGCTCAGAGTCTTGTGCTGCATCATGCTGCTCAGTGTCAGTTCTTAGTATCACTGCACAGTAGTATCATCAGTGCTCAGTATCACTGCTCAGTAGTATCATCAGTGCTCAGTATCACTGGTCAGTGCTCAGTGTCTTGTGCTGCATCGTGCTGCTCAGTGTCAGTTCTCTGTATCACTGCTAAGTAGTATCATCAGTGCTCAGTATCAGTGCTCAGTAGTATCATCAGTGCTCAGTATCACTGGTCAGTGTTTAGTGCTCAGTGTCCTGTGCTGCATCGTGCTGCTCAGTGTCAGTTCTCAGTAGTATCAGTGCTCAGTATCACTGTTCAGTAGTATCATCAGTGCTCAGTATCACTGGTCAGTGCTCATTGTATTGTGCTGCATCTTGCTGCTGTAGGATGCTGTGGTAGTGTCCTGTCACTGTGCATAGGTCATCATGATTCCAGTCACAGTGGTATCTGGTATCTATTTAGTGGTATCTAATTCCAGACATTACTGCCGTCTAATTCCAGATATATTACAGACATATAATTCCACACATTAAAAAATGGAGAACAAAAATGTGGAGGGTAAAATAGGGAAAGATCAAAATCCACTTCCACCTAGTGCTGAAGCTGCTGCCACTAGTCATGGCAGAGACGATGAAATGGCATCAACGTCGTCTGCCAAGGCCGATGCCCAATGTCATAGTAGAGAGCATGTAAAATCCATAAAGCAAAAGTGCAGTAAAATTACCCAAAAATATAAATTAAAATCATCTCAGGAGAAACATAAACTTGCCAATATGCCATTTACGACACAGAGTGGCAAGGAACGGCTAAGGCCCTCTCCTATGTTCCTCATGACTAGTGGTTCAGCTTCACATGAGGATGGAAACACTCATCCTCCCGCTAGAAAAATGAAAAGAGTTAAGCTGGCAAAAGCACAGCAAAGAACTGTGCGTTCTTCTAAATCACAAATCCCCAAGGAGAGTCCAATTGTGTCGGCGGGTGCGATGCCTGACCTTCCCAACACTGGACGGGAAGAGGTGGCGCCTTCCACCATTTCCATGCCCCCTGCAAGTGCTGGAAGGAGCACCCACAGTCCATTTTGTGATATTGAAATTGAAGATATCACTATTGAAGTACACCAGGATGAGGATATGGGTGTTGCTGGCGCTGAGGAGGAAGTTGACGAGGAGGCTTCTGATGGTGATGTGGTTTGTTTAAATCAGGCACCCGGAGAGACAGTTGTCTGTGGGATGAATCAGGCCATTGACATGCATGGTCAAAATACATAAAAAATCACCTCTTCGGTGTGGAATTATTTCAACAGAAATGCAGACAACAGGTGTCAAGCCATGTGTTGCCTTTGTCAAGCTGTAATAAGTAGGGGTAAGGATGTTAACCACCTAGGAACATCCTCCCTTATACGTCACCTGGAGCGCATTCATCAGAAGTCATTGACAAGTACAAAAACTTTGGGTAACAGCGGAAGCAGTCCACTGACAACTAAATACCTTTTTCCTCTTGTACCCAAGCTCCAGCAAACCACACCACCAACTCCCTCAATGTCAATATCCTCCTTAGACAGGAACGCCAATAGTCCTGCAGGCCATGTCACTGGCAAGACTGACGAATCCTCTCCTAACTGGGATTCCTCCAATGGATCCTTGTGTGGAACGCCTACTGCTGCTGTTGCTGCTGGCGCTGATGTTGTTGCTGCTGGGAGTCGATCGTCATCCCAGAGGGGAAGTCAGAAGACCACTTGTTCTACTTCCATTAAGCAATTGACTGTCCAACAGTCCTTTGCGAGGAAGATGAAATATCACAGCAGTCATCCTGTTGCACAGTGGATAACTCAGGCCTTGACAACTCTGTTGATGTTAGACGTGCGTCCTGAATTCACCGTTAGTTCACAGGGACTTAGAGAATTGCTTGAGGTAGTGTGTCCCCGGTACCAAATCCCATCTAGGTTCCACTTCAGTAGGCAGGCGATACCGAGAATGTACAGGAACATCAGAAAAAGTGTCCTCAGTGTCCTAAAAAATGCAGTTGTACCCACTGTCCACTTAACCACGGACATGTGGACAAGTGGAGCATGGCAAACTAAGGACTATATAACTGTGACAGCCCACTGGGTAGATGTATTGCCTCCTGCAGCAACAGCGGCGGCACCAGTAGCAGCAGTGCCGTAACTAGGCATTTTAGCGCTATTTGCAAGAAACTGCGTTGGCGCCCCCCCTATTTAAGACAGGGGCAGTGTGCGCTGTAGGCGCACACAAAATATATAGGGGCGTGGCTTCATGGGGAAGGGGCGTGGGCAGAAAATAATACCAATTCATACTATGGTGCACAGTAGTCTCCATTATTCAAATTACGCTGCACAGTAACGCCACTACACCAGGTAGAGCCCCTTTTACACATTACGGCAGACAGTCCCCCTTTTTACACATTATGGCAGACTACGTCCCATTTTTACACATTACAGCAGACAGCGTCCCTTTTTTTACACATTATGGCAGACAGCGTCCCCCTTTTTACACATTACGGCAGACAGCTTCCCCTTTTTACACATTACGGCAGACAGCGTCCCCCTTTTTAAACATTATGGCAGACAGCATCCCCTTTTTTACATATTACAGCAGACAGAGTCCCCCTTTTTACACATTACGGCAGCCAGTCCCCCTTTTTACACATTGCGGCAGACAGAATAGATAGAGAGAGAGAGAGATACTTATCAGCTCACCCCGCTGGCAGTCAGGCTCCTCGTACTGGCAGATGCCGGGTAGCCACAGGGAAGAAGGAGGAGGAGGGAGGGGGACTGGAGCCGCAGCAGCGCTATGTAATTGGTAGAGGTGCCGCTGCAGCAGTCCCCTCTCCTTCCGCATTGGCTGGCCGCCGCTTTGAATGCTGGGATGAGGGAAGCGCATCCCAGCATTCACAGCAACACCGGGCAGCCAATGCGGAAGGAGAGGGGACTGCTGCAGCGGCACCTCTATCAATTACATAGCGCTGCTGCGGCTCCAGTCCCCCTCCGTCCTCCTCCTCTCCTGCCTCCGGCGCTGCTGCTTTCCTCCCCTGCCTCCGACTTCAGTGCGGTGCACACAGCAAAGGCGGCTTGTAATGAGTCAATTTAACTCATTACAAGCCACTGGCCATTGCGCCCCCAGGGCAACTGCGCTGTGTGCCAGGCACACCTGGCACACACATAGTTATGGCGCTGAGTAGCAGCATCTCTCAAACGCCAACTCGTTCCTAGGCAGGCTACACTTTGTATCACCGCTTTCCATAAGAGGCACACCGCTGACAACCTGTTACGGAAACTGAGGGAGATCATCACACAATGGCTTACCCCACTTAGACTCTCCTGGGGATTTTTGATATCGCACAACGCCACCAATATTGTGCGTGCATTACATTTTGACAAATTCCATCACGTCCCATGTTTTGCACATACAATTAATTTGGTGGTGCATAATTTTTTTGAAAAATGACAGGGGCGTGCAGGAGATGCTGTTGGTGGCCTGAAAAATTGCGGGCCACTTTCGGCATTCAGCCACCGCGTGCTGAAGACTGGAGTGCCAGCAAACACTCCTGAACCTGCCCTGCCATCACCTGAAGCAAGAGGTTGTAACGAGGTGGAATTCAACCATCTATATGCTTCAGAGGATGGAGGAGCAGCAAAAGGCCATTCAAGCCTATACATCTGCCTACGATATAGGCAAAGTAGGGGGAATGCACCTGACTCAAGCGCAGTGGAGAATGATTTCCGTGTTGTGCAAGGTTCTCCTACCCTTTGAACTTGCCACACGTGAAGTCAGTTCAGACACTGCCAGCCTAAGTCAGGTCATTCCCCTCATCAGGCTTTTTCAGAAGCAGCTGGAGAGATTGAAGGAGGAGCTAAGACAGAGCGATTCCGCTAGGCATGTGGGACTTGTGGATGGAGCCCTTCATTCGCTTAACCAGTATTCATGGGTGGTCAATCTGTTGAAATCAGAGCACTACATTTTGGCCACCGTGCTCGATCCTAGGTTTAAAGCCTACATTGTATCTCTCTTTCCGGCAGACACAAGTCTGCAGATGTTCAAAGACCTGCCTGTGAGACAATTGTCAAGTCAAGCGGAACGTGACCCGTCAACAGCTCCTCCTTCATTTTCTACCGCAACTGGAGCTGCCAGGAAAAGGATAAAATTTCAAAACCCACCCACTGGTGGTGACGCAGGGCAGTCAGGAGCAAGTGCTGACATCTGGTCCGGATTGAAGGACCTGCCAACGATAACTGACATGTTGTCTACTGTCACTGCATATGATTCTGTCACCATTGAACGAATGGTGGAGGATTATTTGGGTGACAGCATCACTGTAGGCATGTCAGACAGTCCGTATGTATACTGGCAGGAAAAAAGAGGCAATTTGGAGGCCCTTGCACAAACTGGCTTTATTTTACCTAAATTGCCCCCCTCCAGTGTGTACTCCGAAAGAGTGTTTAGTGCAGCCTGTTTAGTGCAGCCGGTCACCTTGTCAGTGATTGGTGTAGGAGGTTACTTCCAGAAAATGTGGAGAAGATGATGTTCATCAAAATGAATTATAAATTCTTCCGTGGAGACATTTACCAGCAATTGCCTCCAGAAAGTACACAGGGAGCTGTGATGGTGGATTCCAGTGGGGACGAATTAATAATCTGTGATGAGGAGGAGGAGGAGGATCTACACCCTGAAAGGGGTGAGTAATCTGAGGGTGAGGGTAAGGATGAGGACGACATCCTGCCTCTGTAGAGCCAGTTTGTGCAAGAGATGAATTGCTTCTTTTTAGGTGGGGTGATTAATTTCTTCTTTTTTTTGTGGGGGCCCAAACAAACCGATCATTTCAACCAAAGTCATGTGGCAGACCCTGTTGCTGAAATTATTGTTTTTTTAAAGTGTGCATGTCCTGTTTATACAACATAAGGGTGGGTGGGAGGGCCCAAGGACAATTTCATCTTGCACCTCTTTTTTTATTATTTGCATCATGTGCTGTTTGGGGACTAATTTTTTATGTGCCATCCTGTCTGACACTGCAGTGCCACTCCTAGATGGGCCAGGTGTTTGTGCCGCCCACTTGGGTCGCTTAGCTTAGTCATCCAGCGACATTGGTGCAAATTTTAGGACTAAAAATAATATTGTGAGGTGTGAGGTGTTCAGAATAGACTGGAAATAAGTGGAAATTATTGTTATTGAGGTTAATAATACTATAGGATCAAAATTACCCCCCAATGATTTTAGCTGTTTTTGAGGGTTTTTTTTAAATCACCCGAATCCAAAACACATTCGAATCCAAAACTCTAAAGGGTGGTTTTGCCAAAACGCATCCGAATCCAAAACATGACCGCGGACCCGAATCCAAAACCAAAACACAAAACATCTCTGCACATCTCTAGTCTAAAGATATTATAATACCCACTGATAAATTGTTCCATCAGATCTGAGCATTTATTAGATTGGAACACATTATTCTCTTCCTCTCCCGCCGTTCCACATCCACCACTCCCCTCTGCCAAAACCTGGACTGGCTCTCATTCCCCTACAGAATCCTCTTCAAATGTCTCACCCTCAAATGCAAGGTCCTGTCTAACTCCACTCCTCCCTACATCTCCAACCACATCTCCCTACATACTCACTCCCGCTTTCTCTGGTCGGTCTATTACCATCGTCTCTCCTCTACCCTGGTTACTGCATCTCATGCTCAAATCCAAGATTTCATCCATGCAACGCCCCTTCACCGGAACAAACTTCCTCAATCTATCAGGCTCTCACTGACCTTGCATAGCTTCAAATGAGCACTGAAAACCCACATGTTAATCAAAGCATACTATTCCACCACATAACCTTGTCACCAGGCTGCTTACCCCACCATTCTACGAGATCCGGTCTCTAGGTCAACAAGACTTAGGTCGACAATGTCTAGGTCGACCACTATTTGTTGACAGTAAGTAGGTCAACGTGGTTTCTAGGTCATCGGGGCCTCTAGGTCGACATGTACTAGGTCGACGTGACAAAAGGTCGACATGAGTTTTTCACTTTTTTTCATTTTTTGAACTTTTTCATACTTTCCGATCCACGTGGACTACAATTGGGAACGGTAACCTGAGCGAACCCAAGCGAAGCGATCCATGCGAGGGGACACGGTGCACTAATTGGGGTTCCCGGTCACTCTATGAAAAAACTACACATTTAAAAAAAACACAAAAGCCTCATGTCAACCTTTTTCATGTCGACCTAGTACATGTAGACCTAGAGTCCCTGTCGACAAAGAAACCACATGGACCTACTTACTGTCGACTAATAGTGGTCGACCTAGACATTGTCGACCTAAGTCTAGTCTATCAAACATACCACACCCCATTCTACATCAGCCATCTGTATCTCACCAACTTCCTGACCTCAAGTCTCCATCCATATGCTCATGCCTCATGTCATCTGTCAGTCTCCCCTCTCGCCTAAATTGTAAGCTCCTAGGGACACTGTCCTCCTCCTTCCTGTTCTTACAGCCCTCTTCTCTAGCACTTCATTGACAGCCTTCACTTAGTGGCCATTTAGCCTTGAATTCCTTTCACTCATTGCCTTTTGTCTATTCCGGATATTCAGCTAGTCCATAGTAAGACAGGTTGTCTGAGAAAGTTCAGCACTGTTGCCAGCCTCCCTCCTGCAAAGCTGACTGCAAGAAAAGAGCACAGAATTCTCAAATAAGTTAAGAAAAATCCTAAAGTGGTGTTAATTTTGACAAGAATTTTTCATTTAGTTTTAGTCTGCGTAGTTTACTTAATATTGTAGTTGGTTTATAGTCACATCTTAGTCTTTATTTTTTGTTTGTTTTAGTCAAGATTTAGTCAGTGGATATCAGTTTTCATTTTAGTCTTATTTTAGCCAATGTTTTAGTCACAACTTTTGCAAAGAGTTTAATGATACTGTAATGGATTTTGCTGAGGAACATTTAGCTAAAATTCCCTTGAGAAGTTTATATACCTAGAACTATGTGTTTAGTAATCTAGGCTCAGTAGGCTGAGAATGTGTTACATACTGAGTCTGATTTACCATTGTGCTCCCATATAGTATATCATACACAAATGAATGCCTTAAATTTGTTAGAACAAACAAATGTAATACACAATCCCATTTCATTCACAGCAGGTCATATTGATTTTTTGCAAATACTGTGTCTAAAACATATCATTTAATTTAAAACCCTACTTCAAGTGTTAATTCCAGTGTCCTTTAACAAGGATTTTACATTTAGTTTTAGAACTGAAATAAACTATAGTCAATGAATACTTTTAGTCAAATTTTCAGCTAAAGACTTACAGAAATCTCTACAACTTGTAAACATATATGTTCACAAATGTACAATGGGGGGTCATTCCAAGTTGATCGCTCGCTGCCGATTTTCACAGCGCAGCGATCAGGTGAAAAAATGTAATTTCTGCGCACGCATATGCCCCGCAGTGTGCACGCACGACGTACGGGTACAAAGCCTTTTGTGGTTGTGCTCAGGTTCTAGCAAAGTTTTTCTTCGCAACTGGCGGCCGCTAGAAGATTGACAGGAAGGGGGCGTCACTGGGTGTCAACTGACCATTTTCAAGGAGTGTTTGTAAAAACGCAGGTGTGTCTGAATAAATGCAGGCATGGCTGGGCGTTCGCTGGGCGGGTGTATGACATCAAATCCGGACACGAATAGGCTGAAGTGATCGCAAGCGCTGAGTAGGTTCAGAGCTTCTCTGAAACTGCACAAACTGTTTTTGCAGAGCTCGGCTGCACATGCGTTCGCACTTCTGTTAAGCTAAAATACACTCCCCGGTGGGCGGCAGCATAGCATTTGCACGGCTGCTAAAAACTGCTAGCGAGCGATCAACTCAGAATGACCTCCAATATGTAAAACACTGAACAAGAATGGTGTTCATTCCCCCCCACACACACACTTTATATGTATATAAACTGTGCATGCTAAACTCTTACTAAATGTTATGATGCTGGGTAGGCAACAGTTATATACTGTATGAGAGAAATGTAATGCAGTAATTAAAATTATGAAACAGAGAAGCTATAGGTATTGTTCAAACACAGTATGTATAGAACTGTTAAGTGTATCACAGTATCTTCATAAATCTCTGGCATGTATGAAGTACTGTATGACATACAGCACTGTGCACCCACCTTAGTGTAAAAATATGATAGTTACAACTAGTGATGTAGGAATAGTAGTATAAGGCATTGGTGAAACTAGCGGTGGGGCAGCCGGTGCATTGTATCGGGGCCTGCTACAGTGAAGGTGCCAACATCCGGTGACATTACAATGAGTCACACTCAGTGCAGTAGAGAGCCTTGCCGGGCTCAGGTACTTTCAGGGGGCCTAATCATAGGAGGCGTCGCCCTGCACACTTAGAAAAAAATACAGAAAGAAATAATACTTTAAGTGCCTCCCTGACCATACTGCAGCACAGCACACAGCAGCATGTGCTAGGCTGAGAAGAAGAGCTGCAAGTGCTGCTGCCAGGTAAAAGGGGGAGGGGGGACTTAGATACCCTCTGAGACCCTCAATCACACCTGGGCCTGAATAAATAGTACCTGCTCTCCCCCTCTCAGCATCACTGGTCACACTGACTTATTATATGCCAATGCCAGCTGCTGCACCACCTGCCGCCAGTGCCCTAGACATAGAGTAACACAAAAAGATAAACCTTGAATGCTTTCTGCACTGCAATCCGGGCCTTGCCCCAGCTGTAGGGGGATGAGGGGCTGCTCTCCCCTCAGCTCAAAGCTCCGCGCCTTTCCTTTCTTATTTTCAGGCATTGGCCTCCTCTCTGTCACTGAGCAGCTGTCCTTGGGGGCCGGGGATCTGACATCAATATTTTATGGCCATCCCTGGAGCCAAGGAGGAACAGCAGACCAGTAGCTGTATCTATTTGCAGAAGCCCCTGATATCTACGCCAGGTAGGAAAGAAAGCTAATGAGACCAGACACTAGAGTACAAGTGGCTAGTGCAGCTCAGTTGCTGCAGCTCCAATTTATTTCTCAGTAGTCAGACTGCTGTCAGCCCATGTCCACCCATAGCATGGAATCACCCTTTTTTCATCACCCTCTGCTTCTCCCTGTCACCCTCTCCTGTCATCAACTGCCTTTTGCTGTCACCCTTTGCCTCTCCTTGTCTCCCTCTCCTATCACCCTTTGTCTCTTCCTGTTACCCATTGCCTCTCTGTCTCCCACTATCTCTCCCCATCACCCTCTCCCTGTTACCTCTGCCTCCCGCTGTCACCCATTGCCTTTCCGTCTCCCACTATCTCTTCCTGTCACCAACTGCCTCTCCCTGTCACACTTTACTGTCTCCATCTTCCTTTCTGCCTCCCACTATCCTCCGTCACCATTTGCCTCTCCATGTCATCAGTTGCCTTTACATCTCCAACTATCACTTCCTGTCACCCTCTGCCTCCCCCATCATACATTATATCTCTTCCACTAGCTCTCCTTGTCACCCACTCCCTCTCCTTATTACCAATTGCCTATCTGTTTTCCACTATCTCCCTGCTTCTCTTTGTCACCCACTGATTCTCCCTGCCACCCTCTGATCCTCCACATCATCCTTTCCATGTCATCCACTAACTCTCTCTGTAACCCTCCTCTGTGTGGCATATTATAAACTTGAGGTGTGGCGGAAGAGGGGAACCCAAAGCATATTTGTACACCTTGGCCTACCACTCACAAGTTCTGCAACTGTTGTAAGGGTATAGTTAACAGTTGTTTATTTAAGTTGTTATATACTCAACTATACTGTATTATAAACTTGATTATCCACCAGAATATGCCAAAAAAGTTTGTAGAAATAGGATGCAAAATATTATGTATTTTTATCTGTGTGCAGATCCCTTTTAAGGTCACATGTGCAAAATAATCCCATTTCTGGATAAAAAAAAATACTATTCTGTTAAAGCAATTTTGTTTTGAAATTGTAGGAATATTGCTATTGATTTAACACCTGTGTCACTGTGTGGTATGTTTGTGTCAGTTTTTTAAGACAGAGTAAAAATGTTAATAAGTGAAAAACTGCTCATTATTTTTAGACTTAAAGAGGCTAAATCATGTCTTACTAATATGTTCTAGCAAGATTCATTTAATTATATAATGAAATTGTTGCTATGTTTGATCAGTATTGTACAGATCAAGAGATTGCGTAACTAGACGTTGAGAAAATGGTGACACTTGAACAAAATATTGTAGATGTGATTAGTCAAGGAAATAAAATATTTATGGGGGGAAAAAAGAAAACAAAAAATAGACTTCAATTCAGAATAACTTTCTAATATGTGCACTGAATGCTGTATATACATTGCAAGACTTTTAAAATGAAACACTTGAGCATTATGTGCCTGACAAAATAAAGACAGATCTAATGTTGGGTTCGGTAGAGAATGCCGGCGGTCGGGATGCAGGCGGTCGGAATACCGAACACGGCATCCCGACAATCAGAATTCTGACAGGGGAAGGTAAGTATACTTGTCTTCCCCAAATGTTCCCATAACCCTAACCCTCCCTCCCCGCAGCCTAACCCTAAATCTCCATGCTGGCTCCTGACTCCTGAACCTAAACCCCCCTCTTCCTGCAGCCTATGCCTAACCCTCCCCCCAGCTGGCTAACCCTCCTGGGTGGGGTGCCTAACCATACCCCCTCCCCTCCCTGCAGCCTAAACCTAATCCACCATCCCTCTGGCTAACCCTAACCCTCGCACCGCAGCCTAAACCTATCCCACCCCCTCACACACACACACACCGTGACTAACCTCTCCAGTGTTCCGGTACTTGATGGTGGAAAAGAAACCAAGCATTGGGATGTGGGGTGTGCAGTTTGCATAGAGGTTATCTGCATTTAGTTCCCTGCACACAAAGCAAGTGTACAGTAATTTGCTGCTGACTTTAATTAATTTTTGTCTTTCTACTGTGTTGATGTTCAAAGCCGCAAGAGTTTACTCTTTAAAGTACATTCTGTGACCACTTTAGGATCACCAAATCATTAATTAAAACCTTTACATATTTCTCACGGAAAAAAAAAAAAAATGCCGGCTCAGTTTATCCTTGTATCAATGTATAAGAAAAGGCAGGGAACACAAGGGGTAAAGGGGGAATTTAATTACCCACTGTAAATAATGACAGGTGAAAACGTCAGGTAGCCTCAAGCTTTAACACCAGAGGCTATTCAATTGTACTTCTGATTTCTCCCAATAGTCTTGATAATGCACATTGAAGTAGATTGTTAATGGGCATAGGTTAAGGGTGTTGAGGGGAAAAGTTCACAGATTTGTACATTAACGGGATCGCACCACCTTTTAACACCCCCCCCCCCCCCTCGATGTGGTAGAAAAAAAGAAAAAAAATCTCCGATAACTCCTGGTTTCGGGTCTAAATGGATAGCCCCAGGGTTCCAATTAGCCTGCAGTAATCTATTGCAGCTAATCGAATTCTCCGCTTAGGTCTTTTACTTGTAGCACATTTTTGTGTACGAAAGTAAATGTATAAAAGTATATATATTTTTATTTACATTATAAGTGCAGCACTAAGGGAAAATGCTCTGGTTAAATCCATGAACTATGGTATTAGAAAACTGATCTTTGTAAATTAATTCAATACTAACAGTCTCTTAGCCCATACTTGGCTTCTCCCATGAATAGACACTAATTGAACACTCCTGCAGATGCTACCATTTGTACATGCTAAATCTAAGTATTTTGCATATGATCAGGAAAATTCATATGAAAAAGGTACCACCACTGTACTGTAGCATTTGAAATATTAAAGCACTCTTGCTGTATATTGTAAATTCCTCTTCATGTGAACATTTTCCTCTTTGAACAAAATAAACATCAGAAGTTCATGAGATATGGTCACCTACTGATGCTGGAAACCTCACATACAGGAACTATCTGGTGAATGTGTGTGACACTTTAACATGCAATAGTGGCACTGCAAAAGCAAATATTCTAAAATACCCTCCAAAATTTTAAACACTGCTTAAGAACATATCACAACAGTTTACTTCATCCTAAATGTGCCTGCCAAGCTACAAAATTATTAACCTGAAATATATTATGTTTGAAATGAAATCACAAATGTATGTCTCATGGCACATTTATTTGCATAATCACACATCATCTACTAGTTTTACAGAAGTTAATTGAAATCTCTGCAGATACAGTAAGATGACAAGTATTCAGGTTAAATCCCTTTGATTCTAATGCTTCTTACTGTATTTCCACATTGTGCTATTTGTCAAAACAATGTGATTGGAGTCAAAATATCAGTCAACAAATGTTGGCACATTTTTAATATAAACTGTATTCAGTCATCATTATTCCTTACACACATTTACAAATGCAAATAGTTAACAGTAGTTAGCATACATACATTTAGATACATCAACTTCTTATTGCATTTAATATACATAATTACTGCAGGCTATAAGTAGACTGCTGGTATTTACTTTTTGTCATTGGTTTGTTTTTTCAAGCTGCTACTAATAGTTTATAAGTCTTCAAAGTGTCATGGACTACAGTGGCAACCACAGTCATATGGCATGTAATGTCGTGTGCAGAGAGGCTTTGGAATTCTCCTTTGAGCTCAAACTGCTTTGTGTACTGCAAATCCATCCACTTCAGCTATCATGACAGGTGAACAGCTGTTAGTCTGTATCTATCACTGGTATCAATATTGTGTAGCTTCCAGAGAGATTTTGAAAAGGAGATAATTTGTACAAGGGCAGCTAAGGATTAAAAGGTATTTAACTTAAAGCTATTCAAATTTAAAAAAACAAAACACTGGATTGCTGCTTTAAGTACTAATTACAATTGTTACTAAACACATTGACAACCCTATATTGTAATGAACATTTTAAGGATGAATGCACAGCTTTGTGCTAACAATTTTGTCTAATCAATGAAAACACATTAAAAAATCTAATGAATAACTCCCCACAGTGAATTGTATGAACAAGGATATGAATATGTAAATGACATATCAGGACACCAAAAGTTTTAATCAAGTAAAATGAAAATATGCTTTCATATGATAATTTACCTTCCATCATTTTTACCAAAGTTACAAGTTGCTTAGGGTAGGAAAGTTGACTGCAATTAAGATTGGGGCCTTTCCAGTCAGTGCCAGAAAGTGAGTCTGATCTTTAAATAATTAACTTTATCTTGCGCTTTGTGTAGTATAAAATTGGAGAGAACTACAGTATTTAATGGACACAGTAACGTGTTTTTGTATTACTCATTTACAGTGTAAATGGCATATGTAGCAAAGTATTGAAAATAGTATTAATTATGCACTTTGTGAAAAACAAATTAATTAGCATAAATATTTTGTATATACTGTACATATTGTATGTATAAAGCTGGGTACATACTATCAATTATCGGTACGATCAGCAACTAATTGACTAATCAGCCTGATATTTGGACAGTGATGCAGCTTTAGCCGATAAACTGCTTTAAATGTTCCTGCGATGGTTAGATTGGAATGTTGGAATCTAGTGTGCTGCACACGCTGTCTCATTTCCAACCTCCCAGTCCTGTTAAGGAGATCTGGATAAAGTACACACTAGAAATTTTACAGTGTGTACTGGTACTCACCAATCTGAAAATCGCTTTGTCGGATCAGAGCATTTGTCGGATCAACACACACTGACAATGTATACCCAGAAAATACTACGATTTAGTGGATTTTGTTTTGCCATTTTTTAGACTGATTTGTTGACCTCAGGTTATACTTAAAATCATGCTTTATTCCAGGGCTAGATTTCTTGTTGCACTCCAGATGCTCTAGAACAGTGGTAGCCAGTTCTGGTCCTCGAGAGCTACCAACAGTTCACGTTTTCCAGCTCACCTGGCAGGTGCACATGTGCAGTTATTACTGTCACATTTTAAAAGAGGAAACCTGGAAAACGTGCACTGTTGGTAGCTCTCAAGGACCAGAGTTGGCTACCCCTGCTCAAGAACTACAGATCCCAGCATGTACTGCCACAATTTTGCTATTATAGAGTGATAAAACTGTAGCAGGGCATACATTATTGCAGGGTATGTGTGGCAGCCCTAATGTCTATATTATACATGAGTTTTCCATTGAATTCAAAATGGCTGTTAGAGCTCAGTAACTGAGCTAATGGAAGTTTTCAGCCAATATCACTGTATTCACAACAGCTACTGTGCTTTGTGACCAATATTTCATGAACACATGAGATTCTATGGTTGGTCCTTTTAAAAAAAAAAAAAACAGTGATCAGTGAAGCTGGGTTCTACAGTACAGTAGATTAATTAAGACAAAAATTGTATTGCTGTTGTTCAGGCTTTACTTAGCTCTTTGTTGCTATGGAGCAAGGATTAACGCAACGGAAAAACAGTAAGTATATTGATTAATATGGACACACAAAATAGTAATTATATAAAGTGAGATAAAATGAAATATCGTAAATTATATCATATAATTAGAGGTATGGGTGGTAATTATATAGAAAGAACTAGAATAATGAGAGTTATAAATAATCTAAAACAGCGTAGATGATGAAGAAAATGATATGCAAATAATAATCTAAATAATTACAATGTTAGTGAAATCGAAGAATAGTACTAGTGACATAATATTTTTTATATACTATGAGTGTAATCCCATAACAGGCCTATTAATATATGGTGGGTGAAACAGGATGGATGTATATAAAGATATATAATACAATTATAAAATCTAAAAGAGACAATGAAAAAACAAGCAATAAAACATTTCAATGAATTGAATTGATAAACAATTGAGAATAATAATAATAATAATAATAAAAATAATTCTAAACAGTGACACTTTAAAAAAAAAAAAATATATATATATATATATATATATATATATATATATATATAGTGAAAATAACACTGGAATAGTGTTTGAGGGCAGGTATTTTTGTACCAGGTTCTTGTCTTACATGTATTAGAAAAATGAAAACTTATAGGAAAATGTTTTGTTTTGTTAGAACCTTTTCAGTTTGTTGGAAAAGCTGGATAAGGGCCCTGAAAGAGAGATAGGGCAAGTTCCAGACATTGGGCCCAGTTCGGGTCTTTGGCCTCACAGAGGGCTAATCAGGGTTTCAGCTGAGTGAGAGTGCTATAGGGCTGCTAGCCTAATCAGTGTGTGCAGACTGCCGGAGGAGACTGGAGAATCTCTGAAGAGAGAAGCACGCTTCTTTATACAAGTGAGCTATACAGGGTTTAGTGGAGAACTCTGTGTTTTTGTTTAATGATAGTTAGGAACGTCCTGTGTTTAGTTAGTGCCGGCAGACAAGGTATTTTCTTTTGATGTTTGTTTTATTTTCTGCTTAATAATACTGATTGTGGCCAGTTGCACCAGAAACTGTACTTGTATGATTCCTCAGCTGCTGCTTGCTGCCATTTATCCCAGGAAACGGCACCTTGTTCCCTTACAGTGTTACAACTTGGTGGAGAATGCGAGCATTCCGTTCTGCGCATAAGTGAAAGCAGCAGCTTTATGAGGCTTGCAGAAAATGGCGGTTTATGCAGATACAGCCCAGTGTGAAGTTGCTGAGACTCACCCCTGAGTGTTTGATATATGTCCTGGGTGAAAGCAGCTACAATGCCACCTGAAAAATCTGTCGACATGGAGGAACTGCTTAAAGCCTTGCTGCAAGCTACAGTGGCTCAGCAGGAGGCCAATAGACAGCAGCAGGTGGCAATGGAAGAAAATAGGCAACAGCAGCAGGTGGCTATTGACAAACTTTACAGGCAACAGCGTCAGGATAGAGAGACCTTAGCAGAAGTGGTGCAGAGCCTTGCAGGCCGGATTGGAGATGTGGCCGCCAGTGCTCTGACCAGCTCTAGTTCTATACGGGCCAGTCACTTCCTGCAGAAAATGACAGAGGCTGATGTTGTGGAGGCCTACCTGACCACGTTTGCAAGGACTGCCGAGCGTGAGAACTGCCCGAAAGCACAGTGGGCCAGTCTGTTGGCACCTTTTCTGTCATGTGAGCCCCAAAAAGCGTACTTTGATTTAAGCCCTGCTGAGGCTCGGGACTATGATAAACTATAGACTGAGATCCTGACCCGCCTGGGAGTCACACTGTCAGTACGATCACGGGTGCACCATTGGGTGTATGCCATGGAGAAGCCTCCTTGCTCCCAGATGCACAACCTTATTCAGCTAACAAAAAAATGGTTACAGCCAGATACATTAACTGGTCCCCAGATGGTTGAAAGAGTCATCATGGACCGCTATTTGAGATCTTTGCCCGTGGTCCTGGGCAAGTGGGTGAGCCATGGAAACCCGAATACTGCTAACCAATTAGTGGACATGGTAGAGAGGTATTTGGTGGCATAGGAACTACTGATGACCACCCAGCAACCCATAGATCCTCGACAGCGCCCTTCAATAAAGACTGGTAAGACTGTTCCATGGGAAAACGTTTCTGGGTGGTTAAGAGAACGCAAGGCTGGAGAGACTGTAAACACTGGCCCTGGAGACAGGCCAATGGGGCTAGAACGGTCTATGCTGCCCAAATGGGTTGATAATCGTGTGGTTAAATGTTTTAGGTGTGGTATGCCAAGTCATGTTATTGCCACTTGCCCAGTCACGCAAGAACCCATGCAATGTGATGCTGCCATTGAATGTTGCAGAATGTCTTTCTTTGCTAGGTTAGCCTGTACTGTGGTACCCTCACCTGAGCTGGAAAAACAAATGTGTGATGTGTTCTTAGAGGGTAACCAGGTAGAGGCCTTGCTAGATTCAGGAAGTTTAGTTACCCTCGTAAAAGCTGGGTTAGTGAACCCCTTAAAGGTCCAGCAAATACCTATTGGAGTAACTTGCATACATGGGGATACCCAACATTATGTCACTGCTGAAGTGAATATAGAAACTTGTTGTGGGTCAGCAGTTGTTAAAGTAGAACTGGTCCCCACCTTGGTGCATGAGGCCATAATAGGGAGGGATTTTCCTAATTTCTGGAAACTCTGGGAATCCCGTTTATCAACAGATGTGAGAAGTAAAGAGCCAGTTGATGATAATGGTGATGTTATGGATGTACGTGTGTCTTCAGAACTTTCTGACCCTTTGCCTTTTGCTAGTTTGGCTGGGGAAGTGACAGATGGGGAGTCTAGTGAGGACCCTCTTGCTGGAAACAGAGACATAGTAGTTAGAACTGAAAGCGTGCCTGACCTGGAGGTAAAGAAGGATCTGTTTGCGTCTGAACAGTTAAAGGATCCTACCTTAATAAAGGCTAGAGATAATGTTATGATTGTTAATGGGGTACCTGTGGTACCAGGTGACAGGGTTACGTATTGCCACATAGCCATCGTAATGAGCTCTTGTACCACATTGTCAAAAGGGGTGAGGATGTTGTGGAACAGCTGATAGTTCCCCAGCCTTATTGGAGGACGGTACTAGATTTAGCTCATAGTCACGTTACAGCAGGACATTTAGGGGCAGAAAAAAACACTGAAAGAGTTTTACAAAGGTTCTTTTTGCCAGGGGTTTATAAAGAAGTGTTTGAATATTGTTCTTCCTGTCCTGAATGCCAGTATCATGCCCCTAGACCCCATTTCAGGAGCCCACTAGTTCCCATGCCTATTATAGAGGTCCCGTTTGACAGAATAGCCATGGATCTCGTGGGGCCCTTGTTAAAGTCTGCTCAGGGCCATCAGTATATCCTGCTAATAATGTACTATGCCACTCGATATCCTGAGGCTGTTCCTTTACGCAATATCACAACCAAGGCGATAGCTAGGGAGCTGGTGCAGGTTTTTAGTAGAGGGGGAATACCAAAATAAATTTTGACTGAACAAGGTACTCCATTTATGTCAAGGATCATGAAAAAATTGTGCAAATTATTTAAGGTCACTCACCTCAGGACGTCCATCTACCATCCCCAAACTGATGGGTTGGTGGAAAGATTTAATAAAACATCAAAAAGTATGTTAAAAAAGGTTGTTGATAGAGACGGGAAAAACTGGGATTGTTTGCTGCCCTACTTGTTAATGGACATCAGAGAAGTTCCTCAGTCCTCTACAGGGTTTTCTCCATTTGATTTGATGTATGGTAGACACCCCAGAGGGCTGTTGGACATTGCCAAAGAGACGTGGGAAGGACAGCCCACTCCTTATAGAAGCGTTATTGAACATATAACACAAATGCAGGATAGGATTGCAGCCGTGGTACCTATTGTCAGAGAGCACATGGAACAGGCCCAAAAGTGCTCAACAGAGGGTATATAACCGGAGTGCCAAGATACGGGAATTTGCTCCTGGAGATAGAGTTCTTGTTTTGGTACCCACTGTGGAAAGCAAGTTGCTAGATAAATGGCAGGGTCCATTTGAGATTAGGGAAAAAGTGAATGAGGTTAATTACAAAGTATACCAACCGGGAAAGAGAAAACCCGAACAAATCTACCATGTTAACTTAATCAAACCCTGGAAAGATAGGTTGTCTCTGTCAGCAGAGCCTTGTTATTCGGTGTCTTCACCTGGGTTGCTTCCCGCAGTAAAGGTGTCGGAGACATTATCAGCTGATCAGAACAATCAGGTTAAAGAATTTCTCATCCAAAATAGGGAGATATTTTCAGAGCTGCCTGGCCGAACGACCATAATAAAACATGATATTGTCACAGAATCAGGGGTCAGGGTCCATTTAAAGCCATAAAGGATTCCTGAAGCTCAGCGAGAAGCTGTTTCTAAAGAAGTTAAAACCAAGGCCCTCATTCCGAGTTGTTCGCTCGGTAAATTTCATCGCATCGCAGCGATTTTCCGCTTAGTGCGCATGCGCAATGTTCGCACTGCGACTGCGCCAAGTAAATTTGCTATGAAGTTAGGTATTTTACTCACGGCTTTTTCTTCGTTCAGGCGATCGTAATGTGATTGACAGGAAGTGGGTGTTTCTGGGCGGAAACAGGCCGTTTTATGGGCGTGTGGGAAAAAACGCTACAGTTTCTGGGAAAAATGCGGGAGTGGCTGGAGAAATTGAGGAGTGTCTGGGCGAACGCTGGGTGTGTTTGTGACGTCAAACCAGGAACGACAAGCTCTGAACTGATCGCAGATGCCGAGTAAGTCTGGAGCTACTCAGAAACTGCACAGAGATGTCTTTTCGCAATATTGCGAATCTTTCATTCGCAATTTTACTATGCTAAGATTCACTCCCAGTAGGCGTAGGCTTAGCGTGTGCAAAGCTGCTAAAAACGGCTTGCGAGCGAACAACTCGGAATGACCCCCCATGCTAGAACTTGGAGTCATAGAGGAATCTAACAGTGAGTGGTCCAGTCCCATAGTTCTCATCCCGAAGCCAGACGGTAGCATACGCTTCTGTAATGACTTTCGTAAGTTAAATGAGATGTCCAAATTTGACGCATACCCCATGCCCTGTGTGGATGAGCTTATAGAAAGGCTGGGAACAGCCAGGTTTCTGACCACGTTGGACCTAACCAAAGGTTACTGGCAAATACCTTTAACTGATAGCGCAAAAGAAAAACAGCCTTTTTGGTTCCGGAGGGGCTATACCAGTATAAGATGTTACCCTTTGGGTTGCATGGGGCTCCAGCAACCTTTCAACGGGCAATGGATAAAATGTTGAGGCCCCATAGAAAATATGCAGCTGCCTATTTGGATGATGTGGTAATTCACAGTACAGACTGGGGGTTCCATTTGGTTAAAGTACAAGCAGTACTGGACTCAATCAGAGAGGCAGGGTTAACTGCTAACCCAAAGAAGTGCTGCCTCGCAATGGAGGAGGTCAAATACTTGGGCTTCACCATAGGCAGAGGTCTGATTAGGCCCCAATTGAATAAAATTGATGCTATTCAAAACTGGCCTCATCCAGTGAATAAAAAACAGGTAAGGACCTCACCAAAGGGAAGCAGTCAAATATGGTGAAATGGAACCCTGATGCAGAAAAAGCGTTCCAAACATTAAAAGTGGCTTTGTGTTCACAACCGGTATTGATAACACCAGATTTTTCAATCTGTTGTACAGACAGATGCCTCAGAGGTAGGGATAGGGGCTGTGTTGTCCTAAACCAGAGATGGGGACGAACACCCTATCATTTGAGTAGGAAACTCAATGAGCATGAAAAAAGGTATTGTGGAAAAGGAGGCTTTGGCCATTAAGTGGGCACTAGTTACCTTGAGATATTACCTCTTGGGTAGACAATTCAGACTAGTGACAGATCACACCCCTTTAAAATGGATGTATGTAAGTAGAGGTCAGAATGCTCGGGTAACTAGATGGTTTCTAGCATTGCAGGATTTTAAGTTTACTGTTGAACATAGAGTACACAATTGGCCAACGCAGATGCATTGTCCCCCATCTTCTGTTTGGGGGCTACATGTGTTCCTGCCCCTAGGTCAAAACAGGGGAGGGGGACATGTGACAAGAACACTGGAATAGTGTTTGAGGGCAGGTATGTTTGTCCCAGGTTCTTGTCTTACATGTATTAGAAAAATGAAAACTGCTAAGAAAATGTTTTGTTTTGTTAGAACCTTTTCAGTTTGTTGGAAAAGCTGGATAAGGGCCCTGAAAGAGAGATAGGGCAAGTTCCAGACATTGGGCCCAGTTCGGGTCTTTGGCCTCACAGAAGGCTAATCAGGTTTTCAGCTGAGTAAGAGTGTTATAGGGCTGTTAGCCTAATCAGTGTGTGCAGACTGCCGAATCTCTGAAGAGAGAAGCACGCTTCTTTATACAAGTGAGCCATACAGGGTTTACTGGAGAACTCTGTGTTTTTGTTTAATGATAGTTAGGAACGTCCTGTGTTTAGTTAGTGCCGGACAGGCAAGGTATTTTCTTTTGATGTTTGTTTTATTTTCTGCTTAATAAAACTGATTGTGGCCAGTTGCATCAGAAACTGGACTTGTATGATTCCTCAGCTGCTGCTTGCTGCCATTTACCCCAGGAAATGGCACCTTGTTCCCTTACAGTGTTACAATATATATATATATATATATATATATATAGACAAACAGCGGACGCGGCACTCCAGGTGTCTCACACAATAAGACTCTTGGATAAGCAGTGTAGAATACAACGTTATAATGCCGATTTTAATAGGGCATTATCCTCAGGTATATAAACAAGCAAAAATATTTACCTTATATAAGGCATGTTCACCCTGTGCTCCACGGCGTTCGGACGGCAGGACCCAGCCCACTCCGGGCAGCGCATAGGATATGACGTCAGGTCAAATCCGTGTTCTGTGCTACCCATCACCATGACAACGACCACAAACACTGGATAAATGCAGACATGGGATTACTATAGGAGCTAGATTGTAGACATCATAAGCGGGCTACAAAGTAGCAAACGCTACTAGTATAACCCTTCAAATATGATACTCACAGCAAGGCTAATTATCAGGTAATAACACAATATGTTGATGTATAAATATGTCACTATTTGCAAAACACACTTTTAGTATCCACATAGAAATGTAGTGCGGTGAGATAAAATAATAATGACATTATGATATTAATCCTACACACATTATTGTGAATGGCATAAATAGTAACAATGTCCTGAATAATGGACTGGAAAATGTATATATTATTTAATAGTCATGTTGCTAGATGGTATAGTAACTGTAATATAATAAGATGTATATACAAAAAGCTCCCAGCATCACATGAGCAATACATAATCAACATGACAGAATAAACATATTAACAAAGCTAGTAAATACGATGATGTAAAAGATATGGATCATTACACAAAACTATTAAACCCCTGGGATTCATTAAGTCCCCGTGGATGCATGGTATTGAGGTGAAAAATCCAACGTGACTCAAGTCTCAAATGTTTACCACCTCTATCCCCACCTCTAATAGAATAGGACACCTGGTCTATCATATGATATTTTAAGGTGGTCAATAAGAGATGGTGTTGTGCAAAATGACGTGCAACTGGCTGGTCGCTAGATCCCTTAGCAATAGCTGTTTTAATAGCCGACCTGTGGGATGCCATACGTTCCTTGAACATACCCTCTGTTTTTCCAATGTATGACAGCCCACAGGGGCATATGAGTTGCACGAATCTGGAGGTGCACGTTAATGTGTGATAAATGTAATATGTCTTACCCAAATGGGGGTGTTGGAATGTGTTCCCTGGGATCATAAATTGGCATGTAGTGCATGTACACCGAATACAGACCTTTTTCTTTGGTAAAAATTGGCTGGATGAGATTGAAAAAGGAGAGCCGGACCATATGTACTGTATATATATATATATATATATATATATATATATAGTAGGAAGCCCTGCACTCTCACGTAATACAGGCAATTACTGTGGTGCCAATCAAGGTCCAACCTAATGAAAGATGGGGCCCATCGCACAACATACAGTATCTCCACTATGTGGAAAAGACAGCACTCTCCAGATTAAAGTTTATTCCTGCTACCTATCACTGTCGGAGCCAAATGGAATACATAATGGAACGCAGACGTCATTTCCGGTGATACAGGTAGTGGGCCACGTCACAGTGATAGGTAGCAGGAATAAATGTCTATAATGTACCTACATCATGTAGGTAACTATTGGCCAATAAACTTGGAGATACATATGAGTTAACCCATTGATAATGGGTATCACAGTGGGATCAACATAAATAGGGTATATATAGAGACCTGTGAGGTCACTATGAGGAAAAACATACGTGTAAAGCACTGTAATAGAAAAATGCAAAATATTACAAGAGTGGTGTCAAACTAATCACACTGAAAAAACATAACGTGTATCTACAAGGGTACGAAGGATGGGGTGATGATGTACATATAAGTTTCAAAAGTTATTTCAAGAAAATTGACAATGGGTTGTTTTCATTCATGCCCCTAGGGGCAATAGTGTCCAATCTGTAAATCCATAAATCCATGAACTCTCTCTCTTTCTGAGCAGCAGGGTACGATCTCCCCCTTGAGGTGGTGGGGGGATCCAGTCAATAAGCTTCAATCTGAGGTCCGATACCTGATGTCGGGATGTCATGAAATGCCGGGCTACTGGCAATGTAGCTGTCCCGGTTGCGATTGCTTGGTGGATAGAAGTTCTGTGGTTGGCCATCCTGTCTCTGAATCGCCTGGAGGTCATCCCGACATAGTAGAGTACACATGGGCAAGTTAGAATATAGATAAGGTGGTCCATCAAACAATGCAATCTGTATTTAATCGCTATCGGTCGTCCAGAGTGGGGATGTGGAAAAGATGATCCTGTGAGCATACCTCTGCAAGTAGTGCAGCCTGTAAACTTAAAACAACCTGGGCGTTGTTCATGGAGCCATGTATGTGTCGTGGAGGGACTATGCTCAATCAGGGGTCTCATCAGCAGCTGTTTAAGGTTTGATGCTCTACGATAGGCCATCATCGGGGGGAGTACTTTTTTCAGTTTAAGGTGGTCATCTGTTGTAAGGATCGGCCAATGTTTACGGATTGATCTGGTGATCTTGTTGGATTGATTACTGTATGTGGTGGTAAACACCATCCGATTTGTGGTTGATGTGCCCTGAGTATTGATGGTCGGCTCAGCAAACTTCTTCCTGGCTTTCAGCAAACACCTTGCAATTATCTCCTTCTTGTAGCCTCGTTGTACAAACCGCGTGGTCATCTCTGATAGTTGGCTCTCCATGGTGTCCTTTTCTGAATTGTTCCGCATCACCCTGAGGAATTGCGAAACCGGGAGGTTGTTTTTTAAGGCCGGTGGATGTTGACTACTAGAGAGTAGCAGAGTGTTTCTGTCTGTGGGCTTTCTATACAAACTCATGGTGATACGGCCCTCTTCCAGGGTGACAGTTATGTCCAAAAAATTTATGTTGTGTGGGTCACTCTGACAAGTGAATTTTACCGGGCTTTTGAGACCATTCAAAGAGCTCACTATCTTGTTAAATGTTTCCATGGTACCTTTCCATATTAAAAAAATGTCATCTATGAAACGTTTATAGAATAATATCTGAGTCCCATAGTTGGACAGGATGTATGATTGCTCATATTCAGCCATGAATATGTTCGCATAGGCCGGTGCGAGATTCAATCCCATGGCGGTCCCCTCCCATTGTAGATAATACTTTCCTCGATACAAGAAGTGATTTTGTTTAAGGACTAGACTTGCTAGGTCCAAGAGAAATCCCACTGGTGGTCCGGTAGGTGGTAGACGTAATAATGCTCTTTCCAGTGCTTGGAGGCCTTGATCATGGGGGATGATGGTGTATAGGGAACAGGCGATTCCAAGACAGGATGGCCAACCACAGAACTTCTATCCACCAAGCAATCACAACCGGGACAGCTACATTGCCAGTAGCCCGGCATTTCATGACATCCCGACTTCAGGTATCTGACCTCAGATCGAAGCTTATTGACTGGATCCCCCCACCACCTCGAGGGGGAGATCGTACCCTGCTGCTCAGAAAGAGAGAGAGTTCATGGATTTACAGATTGGACACTATTGCCCCTAGGGGCATGAATGAAAACAACCCGTTGTCAATTTTCTTGAAATAACTTTTGAAACTTATATGTACATCATCACCCCATCCTTCGTACCCTTGTAGATACACGTTATGTTTTTTCAGTGTGATTAGTTTGACACCATTCTTGTAATATTTTGCATTTTTCTGTTACAGTGCTTTACACGTATGTTTTTCCTCATAGTGACCTCACAGGTCTCTATATATACCCTATTTATGTTGATCCCACTGTGATACCCATTATCAATGGGTTAACTCATATGTATCTCCAAGTTTATTGGCCAATAGTTACCTACATGATGTAGGTACATTATAGACATTTATTCCTGCTACCTATCACTGTGACGCGGCCCACTTCCGGTAACACCGGAAATGACATCTGCGTTCCATTATGTATTCCATTTGGCTCTGACGTAAATGGCGCCATTCAAATAATGTGAATTGCCCCATCTTTGTGCCTAATACATGCTCTCCTATGGTGCCCCACCTTCTATGTACGCTAGTGTATGCCTCACTATTCAGTTGTGTAGCGCGGCTCACTTCCGGTAAACACCGGAAGTGATGCCTGCGTCCCAGCATGCGTTCCACCAAGCACCTCACCTGGCTCGGGCGCGAAGGGCGCAACTTGTAGTGGTTCCCCCTTTGTGCTCTAGCTTACTTTGAGCTTCCTGTTCCACATTAGAGGTGTTAAATGTCATGTAGTGCGGCACTTAAAGTTTATTTATGACTTGTAAATATAGCGTGACTCACCGAAAGTGATGTTTGCGTTCCACCTTGTGTTTCACCCCATCTCCAGCGTCACTGGAGGCGGGAATGGCACCCTTTCAGGGTATAAAATAGGGGCCTGTGAGGCTCATTCGGTACTCCAGTTTTCCTACTTCATTTGACTTATGCTGCATTGCTGTACCTGATGTTTTTGTTGCTGTATACCTTGAAAAAGGTCCTGGTGTGGACCAAAACGTTGGACACTTCCTGGAAACTGTGAGATAGACTTTATAATAAATACGAACTTTTTGATTTTTTGAAACTTTAATCTGGAGAGTGCTGTCTTTTCCACATAGTGGAGATACTGTATGTTATATATATATATATATATATATATATATATGTCCTGATTGGTTGTGTACTCCTGGCCTATCAGTCAAGTCGAGCCCATAGGCTATAATGGAGGAAAAAAAAAACCCCATTGCAGTCTGGGGTCTACCACAGACTGCACAAGAGTGACTTCAATTAACCTTGCGGTCTGCGGTAGACCGCAGGTTCCCATCCATAGACTACAATGAAGATTTTTCTCCCCATTATAGCCTATGGGCTCTGCTTGACTGACAGGCCAGGAGCACACAGCCAATCAGGAGAGCGCTATGATGTGGCACTCCCTAACTGGATGGCAGGCATCCAAGTGACAGAAGTCATGAGAGGGCCTGGCATTACGTCCGGTGGTGTGGATTAATGCATTTTTTTAACTCCTAGGATACCTACATGGAACAAAGAGGACTGATATACACTGGAAATAGGTGAGTATATGTTTTCTTTTTACAGGTACCCTATGGATTTCTACTGGTCAAGTGGACATGAATGGCAGCATGGGATGTATGTTAATATATGTATAGTGTGAGTGTGCAAGTGTGTTTTATGGTGTGTGTGTGTGTGTGTGTGTGTGTGTGTGTGTGTGTGTGTGATATGTTTATTGGAATATTTATTTTACTGTGAAACTGCAAGTACCGGTAGAAGTGGTGGCAGGCTGCCATGCTGTATGGCCATTGATTTAATCAAACTGATGATTATCAAAGGATGTGCTCGCGTGCAGTGAATGTGTTCGTAGTTGCTATTCCTTTGTGATGGCTTCACTGAGCGTATTTGCACCTTTCAGGGCTGCTGTGTTGTTTTTTTTTATAATTTCATACAGCCTCAATGTGTACAATTGCAGCTGCAATCGCCATAGTGTCCATCAATGAATCAGGCCAGATATTCATAATGCTGTAAAGGCTCTATGTGACAAGTCCAAGTTATATGATTTTAGCGGCTTTTATCAATTTTAAAATAAATAAAAGACTTGAGGATTTGCTGCATCTCTAAAAAAAAGGGACCCAAACATGTGGGTCACTGTGACTGAAGGAATTATGGGCCTCATTCAGAGATTGGCGATGTACTCAAACCAGCACATATGCCCCACCATCAGAGATGCACACAAACAAGAATTAGATGAACCACAGCAGCTTCTTCCATGTGATATGTTTTGAAATCATAAGGAAGTGTTTGTTGATTTATATTCTATTTTATTCTATTTTATATTTGATTTCGATTTCATAGATGATTTTGTCCACTTTTTAAATGGACATCCAAAACAGAACAATAAACCACTAGTCAAAATCGACACACATCGAATTCGGTTTTGAAATTACTTTCAGAATTGAATGTTAGTAAATGAATGAATTGAACAATGAAGAAAGAATGTTGATTTTATTTGATTACAGTCGATTTTAAATTGAATACCTCCTTGCATGTGTTAAATCAGTCCCTCCATTTCAAACACCTACTGTAAAGGTAAGTCTATTACAGCCACTGTAGTTTCCATATTGTTAAGATAAATGTCCTGTAAGCAAAATGGGCATTTAAAAAACAAAACCAGTACACTAGCTTATTTAAGCCCAAATGCAGCCATATGCCTCTCGAGATGCTTCCTAGTCTGCTTCGGTAGCATACTGTATGCCCTTGGTCTATGCCAAGTATCATCATCAGTGTGTATGTGCAACTTCCGTGTTGTAAAAGATACGCTTCCTAACAAGTGTGTACAGTGTGTGTTTCTGCTGTTCTAGAAGTAGTATGACCATGCCCTTACAGAACTGAGCCTGCATTTGCTCTGCCTTTCACTTACCATTTCTTCCTATGCATTTGTAAAAAAGGGTAAATGCCAGATCCACACACATTCACATTGGAGATGCATTCTCTTTGTGGGAATGCACGGTGCTGATTTGTGCAATTTATACTGCACAAGCTGGTTCAGCAATATCCAAGTTTCTTTAGAGTGTAAGAAATATGGTCATATCATTAACCATAAATCAAGGTATTTAAATAACATGTAGACATGTTTTTCAAAAATGTATGTAATATTCTTTTAGCTGTTTAGTCGGAAAGAATTTGATTAATAAGTAATCCTTGCAAATCTCAAACTTAATTCATAAAGTTCAGAGGTACTAATCAGATACTGTGTATTCTATACCTAAGTAGCATCGCAACCGTGATCAATTCAGAAGTGATTCCCATAAATTCTGAATTTTATTCAAACGGTATGATCGAATATACAGATAAAAGTGAAAAGAGACACATTTATTATATGCCAATTTAAATAATCTATCTGCAGGATATTCTGTTTCCAAGATTAGCAAGACTTTCCTACAGAAGTAGATTTGAGTCTACTTCCTTTTTCAGGGACATGTAATAAAGGTTACCGTATCTCTTCTTAAGTCATTTTGCATATGATTAAAATTCACCCTACAGTATATGTGTTTCATTGATTTAATTCACAAGGATTCAAAATGTAGTAATGACCAAGGACATATCTTATCATACCGAAGTTCTCATTCATAATTATCACCACTTGTATAATGTAGTCCATCAGTGACTGTATTATGATATTTACATAAACCTTGGACAGGTTCGGTCTATCATGTCAACATTCATCATGTTGGTATGAGAATGTCAAAATGGTCGTAATGTCTAACGGTGACTGACCTGGTTCATCTGGTTTGATGGCCCCAGCGATTTCTTCCTAGTCCAACAGTCAGCTGATGGTGACTTCTGGCTGTTCCTGCAGCAGTTCTGGTGATGAGTATGGCTACGATATCAACATTTCAACAATGTCATTATTATGATTGTTGAAATTGTCAATGTCAATATGACTGCACCCCCCTTAGAAACATTTTATTATAAAACATTTGTTTACTAAATCAATTTAATAAACCATAAATTTAAATCAAATATCTGTCATAAAATAAAAATCACCTGCCTAATATTGTGTAGGCCCCCTTGTGCCGCAAAGACAGCTCTTACCCATCAAGGCATATACTCTACAAGACCTCTGAAGGCGTCCTGTGGTATCTGTCCTGTAAACTGAGGGTTTATCTCTGTATTTATAAAATATAAAATATTGTATTATAATACAATATATCAGCTTTTTGTTTGTTATGCCCAGGGAACTGTGTGCGAGCGGGGACATCGCCCTGGAGGCAGCACCATTGCTGCAACCAATAGTGCTGCTTCAGTGCTGCCTGGGCTGTCAAAAGGATGCATCGTACATACACCGTGCAGTGTGTAGAGTGGCACCAGAGCATCCGGGCAGCTCTACACTAATTACTGCTGGAAGTCCTGTGCGTCATGAAGTCATGGGTTCATGGGCAGTTCCAGCACAGGGCAGCAGGGAACCTGCTACAACGCTAGTTATTCCACTATTGTACAGGCTCCTGAATTACATAATAATGTTTAAAATGCTTTTAATCTAATTTAATAAATGCAAGTAATTTGTTCTGACTTTTCTCTATATATTGTTCACAGAATTTCCGATCTAACTTGGTATATCAAAAAGTACACAATCATATCAAAATAATTTGGGTGAATAGATAATACATATAAATGTAATAAATAGGGTAATGTATAAGTTATGGAGCAATGGCTCAACATTCAGAAGGTCGACAATGTCTAGATTGACACCTACTGGTCAACATGCTCAAAGTTGACATGGGCAAAATGTCAACATGGTCGACAGGTCAATATGAGAATGGTCGACTCATGAAAAAGTCAACTTGGCTTTTTCATTTTTTGTGTGTATCAAAATGTTCCTTTCAGCATGTGGACCCCCAATTAGTAGACCCCGTCCCCTCACATGGCTCTCTTCGCTTGCCATGCTTTGGACAGGTTATTGCTCCCAGTTCTAGTCCACGTGGATGGTAAAGTATGAAAAGTCCTGAAAATGGAAGAAAAAAAAACTTATGTTGACCTTTCCATGTGTCGACCATTGTCATGTTGACCTTTTGACCATGTCGACCATCTGCATGTAGACTTATTGCTTGTCAACCCATTGCTTGTCGACCTACAGTATCATCCAGATACTGATATATGAAGCAGTGAAAAAAATGGTCTACTGGAAAAGTTGCATATAGCAACCAGTCAGTTTTGAGCTAGCATTTATCAAGTGCATTCTTTGAAAGGGTTCTTTTGCCCTTAGAGATAAAAAGCTTCAAGCCTTTCTTAAGCAAAGACCATCCACTTCAACACAGAAGAAATAGATTGTTTTCATTCAAGGTATGTATATATTTTATCCTTAGGTCAGAGGTTCACAAATACAGTCCTCAAGGCACCCCAACGGTCCAGGTTTAAAGTATATCCATGTTTGGCCACAGGTGACTTAGCGCCTAATTCAGATTTGATCGCAGCAGCAAATTTGTTAGCTAATGGACATAGGGGGTCATTCCGAGTTGATCGCTAGCTGCCGTTGTTCGCAGCGCAGCGATCAGTGTAAAAAATGGCTAATCTGTGCATGCGTATGCACCGCAATGCGCACGCACAACTTACGGGTACAAAGTCCTTTGTGGTTTTGCACAGGTTCTAGCGACGTTTTCATTCGCACTGGCGGCCGCAAGAAGATTGACAGGAAAAGGGCGTTTCTGGGTATCAACTGACCATTTTCAGGGAGTGCTTAGAAAGACGCAGGCATGCCAGGGAAAACGCAGGCATGGCTGGGCGAACGCTGGGCGGGTGTGTGACATCAAAAGCCAACCCTCCAACGTTAGAATCAACGCACACGAAGAGTAAGTCCAGGGCTGGTCTTGTTTTGTACAAAATGTTTTTGCAGGCGCTCTGCTGCACAAGCATTCGCACTTCTGCAAAGCGAAAATATACTCCCCAGTGGGCGGCGACAATGCATTTGCACGGCTGCTAAAAACTGCTAGCGAGCGATCAACTCGGAATGAACCCCAAAACCATGTGCACTGCAGGAAGGCGGGGCAGATATAACATAACATGTGCAGAGAGAGTTAGATTTATTTGGGTGTGGAGAGTTCAAATTGAAATCTAAATTGCAGTGTAAAAATAAAGCAGCCAGTATTTACCCTGCACAGAAACAATATAACCCACCCAAATCTAACTCTCTCTGCACATGTTATTTCTGTCCCCCCTGCAGTGCACATGGTTTTGCCCATTAGCTAACAAATTTGCTGCTGGATTCAGATCTGAATTAGGCCCTAAATTAGTTTCTCAGTCAATTTGGTTTAACCATCTGTGCTGAGTCATGGATATACCTAAAACCTAGACTGTTGGGGACTTTGATGGGGCCTTGAGGACCACGTTTGAGAACCTCTGCCTTAGGTGCAACCGGTTCAATACATTATAAGCAAGAGAAAAATACTGTATGGACATGGTAACTGTACTAATTGTACTAAGCAACGTTAACCTCTTCATGAGCTTATGGGAGAAGTAGCACACTTGGAGCAATCATGATTTTAGTACTAATGCATTGCTACTGTATATTGATTGATTGGAAAGCATCACAGGATTCATGAAATCCTCCTATATCTCAAAAAAAACTTTCAAATGCATAATTTGTCATTAGGGTGGGGAAGCCCAAGGGGTTCTTAAGCAAATCCTAACATTTTTACCTTAAAATAAAGATTTTCCCTAGCCTTTCACACCCACAGGGGGATGCACACAAACCCCCCCCACAAATTTCCTCTGAAAAAAAAATAATGCAAGTTTGGAATTGGATTGCAAATGCAACCTGCACTGTGAATATGGCATGAAAACAAACAAATCAAATGTGAATAAATTCACCTCTGGGGGCGTGTTAATATATATCTAAGAAGACAACATAAATAAACTTAAAATACAAAATGTATTATAAAGGAATAACCACAGCTCATGGAAGTAAATGCACATAACCAGTTAATCTTACAATTGCATAAGACTTGAAATTCGATTGTTCATGTTCGCCCCTCAGAAGGTGGCGAGCATGATTTGACCAGTGTCACTTGTTAAAATAGAATATCTTCATAGATAAAGGTACTTTTATATATCCATATAGTCACCTTTTAAGTAGAGCTGTGCACCGGAAATTTTTCGGGTTTTGTGTTTTGGTTTTGGATTCGGTTCCGCTGCCGTGTTTTGGATTCGGACGCGTTTTTGGCAAAACCTCCCTCAAATTTTTTTGTCGGATCCGGGTGTGTTTTGGATTCTGGTGTTTTTTTTTCAAAAACAGCTTAAATAATAGAATTTGGGGGTCATTTTGAGCCTATAGTATTATTAACCTCAATAACCACAATTTCCACTCATTTCCAGTCTATTCTGAACACCTCACACCTCACAATACTATTTTTAGTCCTAAAATTTGCACCAAGGTCGCTGGATGACTAAGCAAAGTGACTCAAGTGGGCGGCACAAACATCTGTCCCATCTAGGAGTGGCACTACAGTGTCAGACAGGATGGCACTAAAAAAAATTGGCCCCAAACAGCACATGATGCAAAGAAAAGAGAAAAAGAGGTGCACTGTGGTCGCTGGATGGCTAAGCTAAGTGACACAAACACCTCAATATCACTGGAATTATTCGTTCTAATCAATGGTATTATTGGTCCAAATCACTGGAAGAAAATGACAAAATCACTGGAATTATTTGTTCTAATCAATGGTATTATTGGTCCAAATCACTGGAAGAAAATGACAAAATCACTGGAATTATTTATTCTAATCAATGGTATTACTGGTCCAAATCACTGGAAGAAAATTACAAAATCACTGAAATTATTCGTTCTAATCAATGGTATTATTGGTCAAAATCACTGGAAGAAAATGACAAAATCACTGGAATTATTCGTTCTTATCAATGGTATTATTGGTCCAAATCACTATAATAAAATGGAATGGATGGATACTTGCAGTGACACAGAGCTGCAAGATACAGCAATGGCCTACTGTACACAACTATATACTGTTGGGTCACCAAAATGCTGCACTGTAATACTATATACTGCTCACAAAAATGCTGCACAGATATGGAATGGATACTTGCAGTGACACAGAGCTGCAAGATACAGCAATGGCCTACTGTTCTGTACTACTATAAGTATAATTAATTATATACTGGTGGTCCCCAGTCCCCACAATAAAGCACACTGAGCACAGATATTTGCAGCACACTGAGCACAGATATTTGCAGCACACTGAGCACAGATATTTGCAGCACACTGAGCACAGATTACGGAGCTTTTCAGGGAGAGAACGCAGCCACGTCCTCTCCGTTCAATCTACAATGCACGAGTGAAAATGGCGGCGATGCGCGGCTCTTTATATAGATTACGAATCTCGCAAGAATCCGACAGTGTGATGATGATGTTCGGCCTCGTTCGGGTTAACCGAGCAAGGCGGGAAGATCCGAGGCTGCCTCGGAACCATGTAAAATGGGTGAAGTTCGGGGGGGTCGGATCTCGAGGAACCGAACCCGCTCATCTCTACTTTTAAGTCACAGTTCTTGTAGTAGGGTTTTTAGTCCCATATAATTATAACATTATATACTGATTATAATAAATCACCTATGAGCTCACCTCCCTGAATTGTTAGAACACATTGTTCATACACAGGTACAGTATAAACCTGTCAGAATGTTTCCAAGTCAAGGGGTTACGTTAGAGCCTCACTGTTAATTTTATTACTGTATACTTAACAACGTAATGCAGGAGGCAGACTGTGAAAACCCTTGTCAAAGTATCAGCTTGTCTTCTGGCCTATGATTATTGCAAGTGCTGTTCATTAAGGCTCTGGAAAACTTGACAATGTGAAGCAAAGGAGTCAGCAACTACTGGGAAAGTTTTCCCGCCTGACCATTCTCCTAATCGAGTAGTCCATATGCTGGTCTGAAGGGGTATCTCTGTCTTATGCTCTTTATTGCAACGTCCCTAGCAGCCGATTACAGCCTTTGTGTAAGAATCCACTTGTACGTAGCTTTAGCGCACCAATCCCAGTCCTGTGGTGACTAACAAAATCCTTAATGTTGTAAGTAATCTCTGACGTGTTTCTCCATTTCCACTATATAACTATAAATATATATATATATATATATATATATATAGACGTCACAGTTTGAAATGCCTACCCAGCTGTATGACAGAACTGACACATCAAGCATCTGATCTTATATACTTACCTATATTGGCCACTCTGTCTCTGTCCGTTGTGTACCCAGCCTTGGACATATTCAGTTTAAGAAAGTGCTGAGACGGGGGGCGTGTCCTGGCATCGGAGGAGAGCAGTTGCAGCCTAAATGAGCTCCTGCTTGAATATCACCTAATTTGCCCTCCTGGTCTGCCCAGACCCGCTCCTTCACGTTACCCTCACCCACTAAACCTCCCCCTGCCACCCTGCTCTCATTAGACCTGAGATGAGATATCGGGGAGCATCATGGATGCTCCCGCGGATTGCGGCCTGGTCTCCACGCCGAAGCCGGGGGCCTCAATTTTGCCGCCGGCCGCTCGGACCTTCAGCCGGTATTTACCCCCCCCCCCGTTGTACTCCTTAGCGGCTTCACGAGGCTCACCGCATCGCCCCACTGCTGGCCGCTGATACCCTTCTCTGCGGCCGAGGTGGAAGTAAAGACGCCGGACCGCTGCGCTGCGGAGGAGACTATGACGGCTGCCGCGTCTCCCTCCCGCTGCCCGCTGTAGCAGATTGCCCGGGCGGCGACACCTGACCCTGTGGCCTCCGTTATCAAAGGGAACTCCCCTGGCTTGTCTGATCCTGGACCTGGAGCCCACATTGCCGCGGGGGGAGCCGCTGTCCTGGTGCTGCTTCTGGCTGCTTCCGTGGCCTTCCTTGCCGGTGGTCTGTTGTAGCGGGTGGCTCGCGGACCTCCTCGAGTTTTGACCTGGATTTTGATGCTACGGTGATGGACATTTGACCAACCTACCTACCCTTGGACCCGGCGGACACCTCCCGCCACCACTGTGCTGCGGCCACACGCACAGGGCAGCCCGAGCAGTGCCACCGGAGATGCACTCTCAACTGCCAGCCTGACTGGGGACACCCCGCTGGCTGCGACGGCGACCCATTCTACGCCTTCCCCGCTGTGGCCCGTCTCCGCATTCTATCTAATGTTCCCTCACTGGCCTCACATCTACTTCTGAAGGCCTACCTGACCCCTGGCACGGGACATCTGCATCTCCATCTCCACCCATTTTATTTTTATTTTATTTTGTTCTATGCCTTTTCTATTGGGCGATTGCTACAATTCAGATGAGGCCCGGCAGTAAATGACCACCCAGCATGTGAGACCCACTACATCCTTTACTATCTGAACCCTCAGTGTCTGTGACCTCTGCCTCCCCTCCTGAGCGACCCTGAATGAAAAAATTTCTGATAATTTCTGCCCGTGATGTCCGCAGGGACTGTCCAGCAAGCTCGAGAAGATACCCCTGATGGCGATTCATCGGACTCTGATCACTCGACTAAGCGCTCACTCTCCCGAAGCTCTCGCAAATCTATACCGCCTACTAAACAACCTAAAATGAAGCACAAAGACATGCTGGCGGTACTGGGACCTCTTCTCGATGAGAAATTAGCGGGCATTAAAGAGGCTATTGAGTCGTCATCGACTTTGCTTACTCAACATTCCACCCGCCTTGATGAAGCAGATTAAAAGATATCTGCTCTGGAGGATGACCTGAGTGAAGCCCAACGCTCCTTACGCGCCAAACAATTGGAAGTCGCAGTCCTCTCGGAGAAACTCGATGACCTGGAAAATCGCAGCAAATGTAACAACTTGCGGGTCATCGGCATCCCAGAATCCTTAAAAGGTCATGAGCTCTTGGATCTCCTCTCGTCGGGCATCCCAGGAGAAGCTGTCCATGAATCTAAAAGGATCCCCTCTCGTCATCGAAAGAGCCCACAGGCTGGGACCGGAAAGAAAAAGTCCATCAGGCCGCCCACGCCCGGTCATCATGAGAGTCTTGAATTATGCGGACAAAGCGAGACTTCTAGACCATTACCGCAAGGCTGCTAGTTTGTCGATCAACGGAGAGCGCCTCCTCATCTTTCAGGACTTCTCAGCTTTAGTGGCAGCGAAACGCAAGGACTTTGCTCCGATCTGTAGGCATCTCTTTGACACAAAGGTTAAATTATCTCTGCTGTATTCAGCACGTCTTAGAGTCTTTGAAGATGGTCGGCCGAGATTTTTTGAAGATCCTGACGAGGCCAGGCTGCATTTCGCCCTTCCTGCTACTTGATCATCATGTGACTCTCCCTAATGGTGGCTAGACACTGCCCGAATCTTTACTCGGGTCTCACGTGCAGGCTGTATAGAGTGTGACTACTCCACACTCATGCCTGCCTCTTGTTGTTTTTGTTTTTACAGCTTGAAATTACCTTTGTTGTTGTTTTTATGTTCTGTTAACTGTGTTTGCCTGGGCCGGGATCCCTTCCCCCCACTGGGGAACTCCCCCCCGCTCGCTGGGTCGGGGTGGGACCCTACTTTACCTCTTCCATCTCTTTTATGATATTTTTCCCAATGGGAGTGGGATAGTATGTCCTCCGACTCCCACTCGCAACCTCCTGTAGATGTAGATTCAGCTGCTACATTGCTCCGCTTTGTATCCTGGAATGTAGAGGGCCCCAATCACCCGGTCAAAAGGAAAAAGGTGCTATCTCACCTGAAACGCATGTCTCCTCAGATTACATTCTTGCAAGAGACGCACTGGTTGGATGATCCTAGACACACCTTCCATGCCCCGTGGATAGGGAATTGTATATCGTCACCTTACCATTCTAAATCTAGAGGAGTGGAAATTTTACTTCATGCCAACTTACAACATTCAGTTCTTAGAAAACAGCATGACCCAGAGGGTAGATTTTTGCTAGTAGATATATGTATTCAAAACACTGTTTACACCCTCCTCAACCTATATGCACCCAATACCTCACCTGATTCCTTTTTTGCAGATCTTCTATTGACCCTTATCACCTGGGGAGGTCAGAATTTGATAGTTGGTGGGGACTTCAACTTGGTCGTCAACTCATCCATGGACAGATCCAGGGTAAGTGCAACTACTTCCACACCTCTCACTCACCTGCTCTCCTCCTTCTGTACCCAACTAAATCTTCTAGATCCCTGGAGAATACTCCACCCCACCCAAAAAGACTATTCCTTTTATTCCCATCCCCACTCTTCTCACTCTAGGATTGACTATATTTTTACTAGCACCGACCTCCTACCCAAAGTTATCTACAGATCTATCGACAACATCATCATCTCTGACCATGCCCCTATATCTCTTCATATCCAATTGAGCTTATCTCCTCGCACTACCCCGAGTTGGCGGTTTCCTGCCTACCTACGCCACTCCACTGACTTTTTACTCCATCTCAAACAGTCCTGGCTTAATTATACTTTGGATAACGATGACCAACACTCAGACTCGCTAATCTTTTGGGGGGCAGCTAAAGCCATCCTTAGAGGGCACATTGGGGCAAATGTATTAACCTGGAGAAGGCATAAGGAAGTGATAAACCAGTGATATGTGCAAGGTGATAAAGGCACCAGCCAAACAGCTCCAATATGTAAATTAACAGTTAGGATCTGATTGGCTGCTGCCTTTATCACCTTGCACATATCACTGGTTTATCACTTCCTTATGCCTTCTCCAGGTTAATACATCTGCCCCATTATGTCCTACACATATGCCAAATGAAAAAAAAATTCCTCCCAATTGCACACTTTAAGCTCCACTCTCACCTCTGCATACCGCAGCTACACCCAACATAACACCCCTGCTCACAGGGAAGCCTATCTCTCGGCCAAGCTCATATATGATACGTTCCTCACGGAATGGGCCCAACTCTCTTACGATTATCAGCGGAATAGACTCCACAGGTGGGGCAACAAGTCAGGCAAATTGCTGGCGAATCTAATTAAAGGCCCCAAATCCCGTACTTGGGTTAATACGATCACTAGCTCCGGCACGCTGAGCATCAACCCTGACCTTATCTGCACTGAGTTTAAGAATTTCTACCAGTCCTTGTATACCAGGTGCCCCGATGACCCCGCTGCTAACCACTCTTTCCTGGAGGAAGCTGCCCTCCCTATCTTAACTCAAGAAGAGAGGGACTCCCTAGATAATCCGGTCATGGTTTAGGAGGTTGTTGAAGTTATCAAAGCCCTACCGAACAATAAAAGCCCCGGCCCTGACAGTTATGGTGCGGAATTTTACAAGATGCTGCGGGATGAGATCGCCCCCACCCTCACATCTCTCTATAACCATATTCTCACCTCCAAACAAACCCCCAATAGATTTAATGAGGCTACAATAATTGTTATACCAAAACCGGGTAAGGATCCTTCCTTGCCTGGGTCCTACAGACCGATCTCCTTCCTCAATCAAGACTTTAATATTCTCACGAAACTGATGGCCAATAGACTACAATTATGCCTTTCCCGTGTTATATCGCCTGCACAGATGGGCTTCCTTAAACATAGACAATCAGTGCAAGGCATCAGAACCGCACTGGCGGCCATCACCCACTCCCGTACTAATAACATTATGGATAACATCCTAATCAACCTTGACGCGGAAAAGGCTTTCGATAAGATCACCTGGCCTCACCTTGCTAGAGTTTTACTCTACCAACAATTTGGCGAGACTTTCCGGGGCCTGGTTGATTCTCTCTATACCAGCCCATCTGCGCAGGTGATGGTTAATAATATTCCCTCCCCTCCTTTTCTCCTTGAAAGAGGGATTGGACAGGGATGCCCCCTTTCTCCCCTTCTTTTTAATATTGCTCTAGAACCCTTCATACGGTATATACTCAATTTACCCACCTTTCAGGGCATTAGAATTGGCAACAGGGAGATTAAGCTCATGGCGTTTGCAGACGACATCCTTCTGCTCACCTCCAACCCACGACAATCGGTTCTGGCATTACAAGACGCCATTGACCGCTTTTCCTCCTTCGCCGGTTTCTCCGTTAATTTTGACAAATCGGAAGCACTAGCCATATTTCCACAGATTACCGTAGGCTGGGATCCTCCTTCCCATTTTGCAGGGCCCCCACCCACATCACTTATCTTGGAGTCCTTCTTCCTTCCGACCCTACCCGTTTATACTCTGACAATGTCCACCCCATTCTCAGTAAAATTCAGACAGAACTGACGCTGTGGCAAACTTTACCCCTTAATCTGTTAGGATGCTGCAATCTAGTAAAGATGGCTAGTTTCCCCAAGCTGCTCTACGTCCTGCAGATGATACCCATCATGCTTTCAAAGTCTGCTGTCTCTCTCCTCAACTCCTCGATCTCTAAATTTATTTGGGCTAATAAACGACCCAGGATAAGTTTTTTTAAACTATCACAAACAATACAGAACGGGGGAGTGAATCTGCTGCAGTATAGAGCAGTATAACCGAGCTTGCCTTTTCCGTTTCGCCATGGACTGGCTTCATGGTACATCTATCTTCACTGACTCATTGACTCCCAACTTTGTGCCCCTCTAACTCTTAGTCACATTATTCATGCAAACAAGTCTGATATGTCTACCCTCCGCCTGGACAACATTCTCCTGACCTCTACTATCACGGCGTGGAGGCTATCCCGCAAATCTCTCAAGCTACAACATACTCACTCACTGTTTCTCCCTTCAGTTTGTAACCTACAATTTCAAAAGGGGCAGGCCCTCCTCCCCTTTACTAATTTTCATGCTTCGTTCATTACATGCATTGGGGATCTCCTTGACTCTAACAAAAAAATACTCACTTTCACTGAGGTGTCAGCTAAATATGGGGTTAACCCCCGCCACGACTTTTATTTTTCTCAGGCTTCACACTATATACAATTAATTCTTTCACATCTCACTGCCTCGGACTTTGTTAATTCTCTGGACACACTCTTACGCTCGGGGACTTGTTCCATCTCAACTATATATGCCCGCATACGCACAGAACACATACCCACCACAGATCTAGCTCAAGTACGGACATGGTCCTTCCAAATTACCTCTATATCCCCTGAAGCCGTGATGGATAGCTTTGCGGCTTCCCTCAAACTTATCCCAGCTAGCTTATACCAGGAAATGTCCTATAAGATATTACACAGAGCCTATATGTCACCAAAGAGGAGCCATTTGATGGGCCTGTCCGACTCTGCAAAATTTATAAAATGCTCTTCACCAGTGGCCGATCGTATGCATTGCTTTTGGCACTGCCACCACATCCAAAAATTCTGGGCTGCGCTACATGCCTACGGAAATTCCGAGTTGGGCTTGCACTTCCAATGCACCGCTTCTTGGGCTCTTTTTGGTTATGTTCGTGATCAACATGACCTCCCCTCTCAGGATGCAAAATTGGTTGTAATCCTCTCAGCGGTGGGCAGGAAAGCTATTTTTCAGCAATGGATATCCGATACCCCCCCCCCCCCAAGTACCTTTAGCTACCTCCAGACTGTTATTTCTATTTATGATGGACTGGCTAGAGACTTACCTTAACAAGGAAATATTAACCCCCACTTTGTTTCACTGCTGGCGGCGATTCATCAATACACTACCCACTCCGACAAAAACAGCTATTAAACAAAGCTTTCATTGCACCACCTAGTACGGACACCAAATTCTTGCAGACAACCCCCCATCTCTTTCCCATAACTGCCCCCTTCTCCTTCCTCTCCTTCTTCTCTGTTCTCCCTCTCTCTCTTCTCTCTCCTTTCTACCACCTTGATCTCAAACGCCCACACCAGACCGCTGCGCCCTTTTTCCTCTCCTACTACTTGATTCTGGATCTCTATCACCTACATACCTTTTCTTGCTCGGTTGACATCTCCGTGGATGGGTCGGCGATCCCCTAGCCCTGGCAGGTACTATTGTTGTTATTATTATTGTTATTACTTTTCTGTTGGTTTGTTATTTTTGGATTTAGCGCCCCCAATTCTTAAATTTTCTCCATATCAGGAACACGCTTGTTGCTCTACTATACCACCGGTTTTATTTTTATTTTATTTTGTCGTGTGTTACCTTGTTACATGTATCTAGATGTTCCTAAATAGAAAATGGAAAATATGAGGTTTTTCTATTGGATCCCTACCTTTTTGTATATGTCTGTCGAGATGACCAATGTGATCCTACATACAGTTGGACTATATATCCCTACTTGCTGTTGTTTATTGTATTTTCTGGACCTCAATAAAAATATTTTGAAAAAAAAAAAAAGAAAGTGCTGAGACATCAGGGGAGAAATATCAGTAGAACTGAGGGGATGCGGTCAATTTACCTACAATCAAAATCCCCACAGTCAAAATCCCGACAACTATTTCCTGGCAGACAAAATCCCGACAGGGTCAAAATCCCGACATGGTCAAAATACCAACATGTTAAATACCGACAAGGTCAAAATACCAACATTTAAAATGTCGACAGGTCAAAAAGTCGACTTGAGTTTTTCATGATTTTTTTTCATTAAAACTCACTTGTTCATACTTTACCATCCCAGTAGACCTGTAGCGGGAACATAATAGTGTGCCAAGCACAGTGAGGCACCATGCCCGAAGCATGGCAAGCGCAGCGAGCCATGCGAGGGGACGTGGTACACTTATACAGTGTCTCTGTCAACCTATGTCAACATACACACAAAAAAAATAAAAAACCCATGTTGACTTTTTGACCTGTCGACATTTTAAATGTAGGTAATTTTACCTTGTCGGTATTTTAAATGTCTGTATTTTGACCTTGACAGTATTTTGACCTTGTCGGGATTTAGACCATCTGGCAATTGTTGTTGGGATTTTGACTGTTGGGATTTTGATTGTAGGTAAATCATACTGATCCCGAACTGAGAGAGGAAAGATGAAGAGTTGTAGATTTAAGTATCATCTATTGAAGGACAGAAGATCCAGCCCAGACAAGTCTCAGCAACATTTAGCAAACAGACCAAAATATTATAAATTGGGCAAATCAAATGTTCTGCAGATTTTGTGCACAAGAAGCTGCTAATCCCAGGATATTAAAATACACAGCAAGACACATATCTCTCCCCAAATTCTTATATAGCATATACCTGTCACCCAGGCTATCAAGGTCAGTGTTAAGGTGCGTACACACGGTGAGATCCTTGCTGTGCCCGATTTTGACAATGCGATTTCCCTTGAACTCCCTCAGAGCTCAGACAGCATAGATAGTACAGATACAGTAGCACAGATTTTGACTTTCTGTGCTTGAGATTTTGTCTATGTACGCTTTTGACTAAGTGCCAATTTTGACTATACTTTGTAGTAGATAGTACACTAGATAGTCAAGATTGACTTGCCTGCACAGTCTATCTAGCCTTCTGATACCAACCCCATGGGAGTGCGCATCAGGATCAAATCGGTATCGCAAGCTGCCTAACACCTTCAGATTTGCACTAACTTTCCTTAAGATTTTGACTATTTAGTCAAAATCTTACAGATTTATCTCACTGTGTGTACACACCTTTACACAGCTGAATTTGAATGAATAATGTATGAACTGCAGCCTACTGCACCAAATAATTGTATTACTGTATATTCCACTACTGCCTTGTTTTGTAGAACATTGTACATTAAAAACTTATGCTCATACTACTAAAGTTTACATAAGATTATTATTCAAATGTTCAATATTTATGTCAATAACAATTAGGTTAACATCTCTACTCCTTTATTCCACCCTACTTTATATTTATGTTCACCCTTCAATAATGCAGTATGTGTATACCCCTATGATGAAATAGCAAACATAGAACATATCTTTGTTTGAAGATTATGGTGGGTATTGAATTTGCTCTGGTAATCTTGAAGCTCCCCGTGCCTAATAAGTTATGACCCGTTTTTGCCTATTTTTAAGGCATTTTTGGAAATACCTCAAAATCTGCGAAAATAGCCCAAGTTTTCACTGGAGCAGGTGAGAAAACATGTGGATTCGCTCCTGCTGAATTTTTTGCATAGGTGTAAAATTGGCCCTCCTATTGAATAGGGCAACAGTCTGGTTTTTTCACCTAGGTGAAAAAAACTGACCTAATTGCATACCCTCCATTATGCTTTACACCTCTCTGTACTATTCCTTCACTTTTTCTGCATGTAACAGTGGTGCATGGCAAGTAATTCCTTCATCTAATCTTTAGGTAAAGAGATGGGTGGGAACGATCTGGACATATTTCATTGCAGATATATACAGAACAACTTATTTTGGATTTGTCTTGTAATTTCTTATATATTAATGTCCAGACAAATTTGCTGTAATATTTTCGTTCACACTTTGTGCTAATTTTTTCAAGTTAAGTAAAGATAGAAAATATGGATGTGAAACAAATATAACATTGCAGGATTATTCATTTCTCTTTATGGCAATGTAAAAATAACTGAACTAAATATTTTATCATAATTAAGGAGTGGCATACTTCCAAAACAAAAAGTGTCCAGTACATTTAATTAGCTAGATTCATATTTCTCAGCTGTATATTAATCAATTGTATACTTACTATCACTTTGAGTATTTTGCTCTGTTAAAGTGATCATAAACTGTGTATGTTTCTGAGTAAAGGGAATTAAGACTTTATAATTTTGCTTGTAATTTGCTAATTGACCTGCTTCTGGCATAATCAACCACTGCAGCATTGTCATGTGGAGTCCATTATTATAAGCACACATCTGTAATAGTATAACAACCAGAGAAGTTGATCAGAAAGTTTCTGTTTTATTACATTACTTCGTTAGTTAATGAGTCATCTTCATTGAGCCATCTGCTGTCTTCCTTCATTTAACTTTAATCTATAATGATAATATTGGTTTGTTGTGGCTGCACAGTGGCAATTACTGAAAACAATACATTAAATTAAGAGGGTAAGTATGTATACATAATCTCTGGTCCCAATTAGTAGAACATCTTTTTATGTATAGAAGAAAACTGTAATTCTTATATTTAGTATGTATGGATAGGCTTAATAAACCTTCAATTTCCAGGATTTGTTTGTTAGTTCTCACTATATGCAGTGTTTTTAAAACACACAGTATAGAAATCAGTATGTGCTGATGATTTAGTCCTAATTGTTTACTGGCCCTAGAAACTATCATTCATAAGTAGAGTAGATGGTATTCCCCTTCCTTTAGGACAGTGTGGTTGACGTCCCCATACAAACTATTATGTAGTCTGCATCAGCAGTCCGTTCTGGAATATGAGGTGTTTTCATACAAATCGACAGATGAACTAAGCCTTGTAGAGAGAAAAAGACCCAGATTTATCAAACCTTAGAGAGAGTTAAATAGCATGGTGATAAAGTACCAGCCAATCAGCTCCTAGCTGCCATGTTACAAGCTGTTTTTTAAAATGTCAGTTAGGAGATGATTGGTTGGTATTTTATCACTGTGCAATTTATCACCCTCCAAGGCTTGATAAATCTGGGCCAAAGTACCAGCCAATCAGTTCCTAACTGCCAAGTCACAGGCTGTATTTGAAAAATGGCAGATAGGAACTGGTTGGTTGGTACTTTATCTGTGTCCACTTTTTCTCCATCCAAGGCTTATTACACAGACCACATTATTTTTTACAAAATATGGCATTTGTTAGTTCCTGTTTTCAAAGAACTGGCATATTTAAAGCTACATGTCACACTCATACTGTATATCAGCAAAAATAATACCTCATATATATGAGTTACCAGCAAGTAGTATTATTATCTTATGTTTCTTTTTATTTATAATACCTGTATCTAAAAATCATTGTTAAAGAACCTAAGCAATGCTAAGTCTTTTGGTTTTTTTGTGTGTTTTTTTTTTATGATTTACAGTCAATTTTGCAATCTGGAGATGTATTAAAGGCAAATCCAACAGAAATACACTTGAAAAACCCAACTTTAGACACCAATCAATGGCATTAGACCATATGACTGACCATCGATTAGTTAAAATAGACAACATTACAAACACCAGATTTATTAACAATCGGGTTTGTAAAAATTATAGAACCCACTGAAAAATCACACCACAATAGTAAAAATAGACTACAAAATCAGAGGTGGGTTTGTATGACAAAAGTGCTCATATTCATCTAAACTGCTAATAAAAGGAGATTAATCCATCTGTAGCAATGTGGCTTTTGGAAATATGGCTGAAGCAGGCATTTTATATGTTGAAACATGGTGGTGAGGCTGTGGACCCTACTGGAGTCACCCATCTTTTTGACTTGAAGCCGCATGTCTTTGTCTTTAGGTGTGGTAGTGATCCGATATCCCTTTGCAGGTTATGTATTTTGGTTTACATCTACTTCTATGTTCATAGTGGTTAATTCCACCAGCATTTGTCTTTTTTTATTTTAATGTTCAAATAAATTTGTATGAAGTCTTTTAAAACATCTCCCTGATAAGATCCTCCTTTGTTTGCATATGACATGCCCCTTATAGTCATTTGGGGTAAGGCGAAAGAGGCAGATCGGTGGGATGACCTGAAAAGAAACCTTTATGAGATTCATCTTACTTTTGATGGTATACTGTAGTTGGGTACACCCCTACAGTTCATTTGTACAATTTGATGCCTCCTGTCACCTATAATATGATTTTGGCAACTAGACGCAGGACGTGGTCAGAGACCTACCCAAAAAATGTATTGCCATGCCTGCATTTTTACAAACACACCCACAAAATGCCATGTTTGCTCACCTAAAGGCTGGCCTCCTGTCTATCAAAATGCGATTGCATTGAAGCATAATGCATTTGCAGAAATAATTGCTGTACGCACACACAATGCGAACTCTGCGCAAATGCAGTCGTTCGATAATCAAACAGATTGCGATTTGCAAATTTTGCAATCTAACCTGAATAGGGTCCTATGTTTGAAATACTTGGTGTACTGGGCTAAACCCATAGAGCAGATTATGCTGGAATGTGAAGTAGCACCAGCTATACAGGAAATGCTGGAATGTGGAGCAGTACCAGCTACAAAGGAAATGCTGGCATGCAGAGCAGCACCAGCTATACAGGAACTGCTGGAATACAGAGCAGCACCAGCTACACTGGAAATGCTGGAATACGGAGCAGTACCAGCTATACCGGAAATGCTGGAATGTGGAGCAGCACCAACTACAGATAGAGCCACGCTTATCTTGGCTTCTCTGATGTGCCTAGGCACGGTATCCGTTCACATGGTCGACCATGTTATGGTCGACAGTCATTAGGTCAACCACTATTGGTCGACATTGACATGGTCGACATGAACACATAGTCGACACATGAAAATGGTCGACACATGAAAAGGTCGACATGAGTTTTTTTACTTTTTTTGGGGGGGGGGGGACTTTTCCATACTTTACGATCCACGTGGACTACGATTGGAACGGTAATCTGTGCCGAGCGAAGCGGTAGTGGAGTGAAGGCACCATGCCCAAAGCATGGCGAGTGAAGCGAGCCATGCGAGGGGACGCGGTGCACTAATTGGGGTTCCCAGTCACTTTACGCAAAAAACAACACCAAAAAAAGTAAAAAAACTCAGGTCGACCTTTTCATGTGTCGACCATTTTCATGTGTCGACCATGTGTCCATGTCGACCATGTCAATGGTCGACCATTCATACCGGAACCCTTAGGCACTCCATGGTTTATTAGCATAAATCCTTCATCTATTGTTCTCAGCTGCAATACAATATAGAGAGAACAATACAGCAGGGGATTAAGTCATTACAGCAGGGGATTAAGTCTGACTGCCCTGGCTCAATTAACCCTATTAAAGGCCAAGATAATGATGGCTCCATCTGTACACAGGAAATGCTGGATTGCAGAGCATCACCATCTACACAGGATATGTTGGATTGCAGAGCAGCAACAGATACACAGGATATACTGTGCTAAACACTTTCTGAGCACACACTGGAGGGTGGGCAGCTTAAGTAAAGCAAAGCTAGTTTGTACAAGTGGCTCCAAATTTCCATATTTTCTTGCTAGTATTCATAGGCACTGTCTGATTTGCTAATATGTACTATGGGGTCAAATCAATTGAAAACAGATTGAATAGCGCAGTGTTATCCCCGACAAGAGGATTTCTTCTCACACCTCTTTGGGGGTGTAAGCAGTAATCCAACAAAACTAGTTTCACAATACTGTTTTGTGCCATAGTGCCATGCTAACAGCATCACGGTTAGGAAATTTAGTCAGGAAATGCCAGCTCTCGCAATGAAACACCCTGTTTTAATCCGTGAGTACAGGCAGTGGCGCACGGAGGGGGGGTTTCTGAGTACCCAGAAACCCCCCCTGATGGACCAAATTCTTTTTTCCAGAGACGGAGACAGCTATGTCTCCGTCTCAGAATAAACCGCGACCACGATCACGACCGCAGCAGCACGGACGGGAGAACTGGGGAGTTGCTGCGTGTGCTCATACCACAGCTGCTCCTTCGTTCGACTTGTCACATTCTGAAATGAATGGGCCGGCTGCCGCCAGTCTCCTCTCAGCACTAGGTTTGTGTGTAACTGTGTACATAAGTACAGTGTGTGTGTGTGTGTGTGTGTGTGTGTGTGTGTGTGTGTGTGTGTGTGTGATTTTGCAATGTATATGTGATTGCTGTGTGTGGTATGATATGTATGTTTGTGTAGTGTACTATGTATGTGTGTGCAATGTTTGTGGTGAGCTATATATATGTGTGTGTGGTATGCTGTGTATGATCATTTTGTACTATGTATGTGTGTGCAATGTGTGTGGTGATCTATGTGTGTATTTGTGTGGGATACTATGTATATATGTATATGTTTTGTACTATGTATATGCGTGTGTGGTGTGCTATGTATAGTGTGTCTGTGCAATGTGTGTATTTGTGTGGTGTGCCATGTAATGTATATGTGTGTGTGCTATGTATGTGTATGCAATGTGTGTTGTGAGCTACAGTATGTACGTACGTACGTACGTACGTACGTACGTACGTACGTACGTGTGTGTGGTGTGCTATGTATACAGTATGTGTGTGTGTGCATGTGTGTGTTATGCTATGTATGTGTATGCAATGTGAATATGAATGTGTGTGTGTGTGATGTGCTACTGTATGTATATATATATATATATATATATATATATATATATATGTATACAGTATGGAAACCCCCCTCAGAAAATCCTGCGTTTGCCCCTGACAGGCATTCTCTGACTTAGCATTGCACTAAATTGAATAGCTCTGGGAGCTCCCTCCTGGTGCTATTCAATTTGCTCTGAACTGATAGAACCTCATTATCATCAAAATAATCCTCCACTATTCTATTGATGGTTACCATATCAGATTAAGTCACAGTAGATGTGTCAATAATTTTAGGCCTGACCAGATGTCCTAATAATGTTGTTTCACTCAAGTGTGCTAAGTTGACTCATCCTCTACACCAGTGAGTCCTTTGGAAAATGTCAGTTTTTCTTGGCAGCAGCCACTGCACTTTTACTGGTTTGCAGCTTCTGCTCTTCTATCGACTGATTCATGATTCATTTTATTTTTTACACCAGCCAAGACATGAGTTTTTTTACACTTGTAAATTGTTTTGGGGTTTAGAAGATGGGGGACACTACTGCACAAGGAATAGTAATAAATATGTCACTCATCTGAAAGCACACTAAATAAATACATATGTGTCCTTTTATACTGTGGCTTCAAACTGTTTACATAGCAGCATACAGGTGGCAGCATAGCGTAGTGTACACTATGCATATGATATGTTACACACTGAAGCGAATGGAAGCTGCTTGCAATGCATACGCACACGGCATGCTGTAATGCATATACATTGCAGTCCCGCTACAGAACGCTGCTATATGCAGCAATACTGTAGCGGGACACATCTGTACACAATATACAATTAGAGTTTGTCAAAACAAAAAGGTCATCTTGGTATGCAATGGCCTCTAACAGAGTAGAGAAATAAATATACCATTTTTTGACAAATAATAAAACAGTATCACATAGTATACAGCAGAAATAGATGTCCTAGGAAAAAAGTGCAGACTCACTTTAATGGCACCCTAAAATGATGTTATAGGTTTGAAATCACAGTTTCTGAACACACAACAACAAAGTGCTCCTAGTACAATGGCATCCTAAAATTATGTTATTCTTTTTTAAAACACCATGCCTGAACACACAAACATCACAGTGCTTCTAGTATAATGGCTCCCTAAGATGGCAGTATATTTTTAAAGCACAGTGCCTGAACATACAAACAACACAGTGCTCCTAGTAATAATAGCACCCTAAAATTAATTTTTATTTTTTAAAGTGCAGTGCCTGACCACACACATGCAGTGCTACTAGTAATAATGCCACTCTAAAATTACATTATATTTTTTAAAACACAGTGCCTGACAAACACACTACCTCACAGTGCAAGCAAGTGGCACACTATGGCATTTTTTATGTTTATTAATAACTCTGATCTCCAGTGTGAAATGATGACTGCCCCAGTGCTCCTAATAGCATCTTTTTTACACAATGGCTGAAAGGCACACTAGACAGTGCCTCATAGTGTAGCACACCCTCTCCCTCCATTCTCCTGTGTGAAATGGTGCATGATCACAAGGGAGAGACTTATATGCAATCTAAAACGTGCAAGGTCAGGCACCAGGAAGGTGATGTTTTGCCTCATTTTGGGATCTGAACTTGGTGGATAGACATGAGCCAGGTCTCGGATCGATGCGTAACCTCTAAGTTCGGGTGTGTTTGGTTTCCTGGAAACCAAACCCACTTATCTCTAGTAAAAACAGGAGCAATTTTTACATATAGTTATTATATATTAGATGTGGTTCTCTAAATTATTGGGGAAAAGGCTTATCTAGAAAATCCTTTATCCCGTATAGTGTACCTTAACAAACACTGTAGGGCTCATTTACTAACATTGCATTAAGGCACACAATTTGCACTAAACAGAATCAACCAGTCAGCAGTTGGCTTTCATTTGTCTAATGCAAGTCAGACAATGGAAGCAGTGAATGGTTGCTAAACTATAGTTGATTTTAATAAATGAGCTTTGTTGAAAAGAACATACAGTGAGTTATTATTTTCGATGATGGCTAAACAACTGAATAATCAAAAAGATGTATAAGAATACAATATTTATCAATTATAAAGTTTTGGCTTCATAATAAAATTATTTATAACTCTATACATGAGTGTTGCCATTTCTATATATTGTTCATATTCAAGTATTGCAGATTTAGATTTTATGAAGTGCCGAAGTGCATTATAGAAATCGGGTTACTCTTACTTATTGTATGTTATGTAATAAGAGAGAATTCCAGATCACTTGCAGCACAAACTATAATTTGTTATTAAAATTTTATGTCAACACTGGCACTAATTCTATCTGAAAAGATGGTCAATTATGGAAGCTTAGCTAGTTCAGGATTGATTCTTTATGAAACTAAATAATTCCTGGAAGTGTCAAATGTTCAAAAATCACAGTTATGTTTCAAAATAGATGCCAATTCAATATATAACAGGAACATATTAATTATGTCATAAAACTCAAATGTACAACACTGAGACAGTGAATTTATAGTTTTGAAATATTCATTGCAACATTCAGTATAAAACTCGCAAACAGTATATACTGTACAGTTCTTTTCAAAGGGTCTTGTAATTAAATATACTGTACTGTACATGTATATCTTTTTCTGGGGTTTTGATGTATTTATCTTTTTACAATTAATATTGTACAAAATATAAAAAAATAACATATTATGAGATTTTTATATATTCACAATCAATTCAGATTAAATATCTAGTAGGTTCCTAATTTATTTACTGGTTTTGGTTTAAGGATAAGTATTTCCTCAGGTGGTATAAAACTAGTATTCACTAACAGGGCTGGACTGGCCCACTGAGGTATAAGGGAAATTCCTATTGGGCCCCACTGTTTGAGGACCCCACCTTCTCTTCAAACATCAGGTTTCAGCCAGTACACTCAAATAATACATTGTTATTTTAATATACGGTCAGCAACCTGTTAGAGTATGCTCATAGATTAACCGACATGCACTGTAGTATCCATGTTGTCTGCATGATATGTCCTCTGTAATAGTTGGCAAAGCCTCTGTGATGGCTGGCTACACCCCTTAAGTATGGACCCCTACCACTGCCTTCCCCAGTGGGACCTTCATGTTCCAGACCAACACTGCTCACTTACTTTAAATACACATTGGGGTAAATGTACTAAAGCTTCTAAAACAGAGAATTGGCGATGTTGCCCATAGCAACCAATCAGATGCTGTTTAGAATTTCTCTATTGCATTTTGAAAAATATAGACAGCACCTGATTGGTTGCTATGGGCAACATCACCAATTTCCTTGTTTCAGAAGCTTTGTACATTTACCTCATTGTGTGCTTGCTTTCTCATATCACATTGATTCTGGCATTCTGCATGCAGTGCAGGTACAGTAAGTCAATTAGGTTATCTAAACAATGGATGTGATGTTGAAATACTTATTTTGAAAATTATACTGGTTTGGATAAAATCCTTTCTCTAACGTCCTAGAGGATGCTGGGGACTCCGTAAGGACCATGAGGAATAGACGGGCTCCGCAGGAGATAGGGCACTTTAAGAAAGACTTTGGATTCTGTGTGTGCACTGGCTCCTCCCTCTATGCCCCTACTCCAGACCTTAGTTTTAGACTGTGCCGAGAGGAGAAAGGGTGCACTGCAGGGAGCTCCCCTGAGTTCTCTGCCTAGAAAGCATTTTTGTTTGGATTTTTTCTCTATTTTTTACAGGGAGCACTGCTGGCAACAGGCTCCCTGCATCGAGGGACTGAGGAGAGAGGGGCAGACCTACTTAAATGATAGGCTCTGCTTCCTCGGCTACTGGACACCATTAGCTCCAGAGGGGGTGAACACAGGTTCGTCCTGGGCGTTCACTCCCAGAGCCGCTCCGCCGTTCTCCTCACAGAGCAAGAAGAAAAGAAGACAGAAGACGTCTCAGGCGGCAGAAGCCTTCGGTGCTTCACAGAGGTAACGCACAGCACTGCAGCTGTGCGCCATTGCTCCACTACACCTCACACACTCCGGTCACTGTAAGGGTGCAGGGCGTAGGGGGGGGGTGCCCTGGGCAGCAATATAAACCTCTTTTTGGCAAAAGTATAGCATATATACAGCTGGACACTGTATATATGCATGAGCCCCCACCAATTTTGCACTTTTAGCGGGGCTGAAGCCCGCCGCCGAAGGGGCGGGGCTTCTCCCTCAGCACTCACCAGTGCCATGTTTTTCTCCACAGCACCGCTGAGAGGAAGCTCCCCGGACTCTCCTCTGCTTATACCGCGGTAGAAGAGAGGGTTTTAAAGAAGAGGGGGGGCACATAATTCGGCGTAGATAATAATAACAGCGCTACTGGGTAAACATTAAATTGCTGTGTTTTTTCCTTGGTCATATAGCGCTGGGGTGTGTGCTGGCATACTCTCTCTCTGTCTCTCCAAAGGGCCTTGTGGGGGAACTGTCTTCAGAAGAGCATTCCCTGAGTGTGTGGTGTGTCGGTACGTGTGTGTCGACATGTCTGAGGTAAAAGGCTCGCCTAAGGAGGAGATGGAGCAAATGTGTGTGTGTGTGTGTGTGTGTGTGTGTGTGTGTGTGTGTGTGTGTGGTGTCTCCGTCAACAACGCCGACACCTGTTTGGATATGTAATTAAGTGCTAAGGTAAATTTATTGCACAAAAGATTAGAGAACAGACAGGGAATCTACCCATGTCTGTCCCTATGTAGCAGAGACCTTCAGAGCCTCACAACGCTCACTATCCAAAATAATAGACACTGATATCGACACGGAGTCTGACTCCAGTGTCGACTACAATAATGCAAAGTACAGCCAAAACTGGAGAAAAGTATTCAATATATGATTATTGTAATAAAATAAGAATTTACTTACCGATAATTCTATTTCTCGTAGTCCGTAGTGGATGCTGGGGACTCCGTCAGGACCATGGGGAATAGCGGCTCCGCAGGAGACAGGGCACAAAAGTAAAAGCTTTAGGATCAGGTGGTGTGCACTGGCTCCTCCCCCTATGACCCTCCTCCAAGCCTCAGTTAGGATACTGTGCCCGGACGAGCGTACACAATAAGGAAGGATTTTGAATCCCGGGTAAGACTCATACCAGCCACACCAATCACACCGTACAACCTGTGATCTGAACCCAGTTAACAGCATGATAACAGCGGAGCCTCTGAAAAGATGGCTCACAACAATAATAACCCGATTTTTGTAACAATAACTATGTACAAGTATTGCAGACAATCCGCACTTGGGATGGGCGCCCAGCATCCACTACGGACTACGAGAAATAGAATTATCGGTAAGTAAATTCTTATTTTCTCTGACGTCCTAAGTGGATGCTGGGGACTCCGTCAGGACCATGGGGATTATACCAAAGCTCCCAAACGGGCGGGAGAGTGCGGATGACTCTGCAGCACCGAATGAGAGAACTCCAGGTCCTCCTCAGCCAGGGTGTGCCCCTGAGCAAGTAGCAGCTCGGCAAAGTTGTAAAGCCGAGACCCCTCGGGCAGCCGCCCAAGATGAGCCCCCTTCCTTGTGGAATGGGCATTTACATATTTTGGCTGTGGCAGGCCTGCCACAGAATGTGCAAGCTGAATTGTACTACACATCCAACTAGCAATCGTCTGCTTAGAAGCAAGAGCACCCAGTTTTTTGGGTGCCTACAGGATAACAGCAAGTCAGTTTTCCTGACTCCAGCCGTCCTGGAAACCTATATTTTCAGGGCCCTGACAACATCTAGCAACTTGGAGTCCTCCAAGTCCCTAGTAGCCGCAGGTACCACAATAAGCTGGTGCAGGTGAAACGCTGACACCACCTTAGGGAGAAACTGGGGACGAGTCCGCAGCTCTGCCCTGTCCGAATGGACAATCAGATATGGGCTTTGTGAGACAAAGCCGCCAATTCTGACACTCGCCTGGCCGAGGCCAGGGCCAACAGCATGGTCACTTTCCATGTGAGATATTTCAAATCCACCGATTTGAGCGGTTTAAACCAATGTGATTTGAGGAATCCCAGAACTACGTTGAGATCCCACAGTGCCACTGGAGGCACAAAAGGGGGTTGTATATGCAATACTCCCTTGACAAACTTCTGGACTTCAGGAACTGAAGCCAATTTTTTCTGGAAGAAAATTGACAGAGCCGAAATTTGAACCTTAATGGACCCCAATTTGAGACCCATAGACACTCCTGTTTGCAGGAAATGCAGGAATCGACCGAGTTGAAATTTCTTTGTGGGGCCTTCCTGGCCTCACACCACGCAACATATTTTCGCCACATGTGGTGATAATGTTGTGCGGTCACCTCCTTCCTGGCTTTGACCAGGGTAGGAATGACCTCTTCCGGAATGCCTTTTTCCCTTAGGATCCGGCGTTCCACCGCCATGCCGTCAAACGCAGCCGCGGTAAGTCTTGGAACAGACATGGTACTTGCTGAAGCAAGTCCCTTCTTAGCGGCAGAGGCCATGAGTCCTCTGTGAGCATTTCTTGAAGTTCCGGGTACCAAGTCCTTCTTGGCCAATCCGGAGCCACGAGTATAGTTCTTACTCCTCTACGTCTTATAATTCTCAGTACCTTGGGTATGAGAAGCAGAGGAGGGAACACATACACCGACTGGTACACCCACGGTGTTACCAGAACGTCCACAGCTATTGCCTGAGGGTCTCTTGACCTGGCGCAATACCTGTCCAGTTTTTTGTTCAGGCGGGACGCCATCATGTCCACCTTTGGTCTTTCCCAACGGTTCACAATCATGTGGAAGACTTCCCGATGAAGTCCCCACTCTCCCGGGTGGAGGTCGTGCCTGCTGAGGAAGTCTGCTTCCCAGTTGTCCACTCCCGGAATGAACACTGCTGCCAGTGTTATCACATGATTTTCCGCCCAGTGAAGAAACCTTGCAGTTTCTCCCATTGCCCTCCTGCTTCTTGTGCCGCCCTTTCTGTTTACGTGGGCGACTGCCGTGATGTTGTCCCACTGGATCAATACCGGCTGACCTTGAAGCAGAGGTCTTGCTAAGCTTAGAGCATTGTAAATTGCCCTTAGCTCCAGTATATTTATGTGGAGAGAAGTCTCCAGACTATATCACACTCCCTGGAAATTTTTTCCCTGTGTGACTGCTCCCCAGCCTCTCAGGCTGGCATCCGTGGTCACCAGGACCCAGTCCTGAATGTCGAATCTGCGGCCCTTTAATAGATGAGCACTCTGCAGCCACCGCAGAAGAAACACCCTTGTCCTTGGAGACAGGGTTATCCGCTGATGCATCTGAAGATGCGATCCGGACCATTTTTCCAGCAGATCCCACTGAAAAGTTCTTGCGTGAAATCTGCCGAATGGAATCGCTTCGTAAGAAGCCACCATTTTTCCCAGGACCCTTGTGCAATGATGCACTGACACTTTTCCTGGTTTTAGGAGGTTCCTGACTAGCTCGGATAACTCCCTGGCTTTCTTCTCCGGGAGAAACACCCTTTTCTGGACTGTGTCCAGAATCATCCCTAGGAACAGCAGACGTGTCGTCGGAAACAGCTGCGATTTTGGAATATTTAGAATCCACCCGTGCTGTCGTAGAACTACTTGAGATAGTGCTACTCCGACCTCCAACTGTTCTCTGGACCTTGCCCTTATCAGGAGATCGTCCATTTTCTTTGAAGAAGAATCATCATTTCAGCCATTACCTTGGTAAAGACCCGGGGTGCCGAGGACAATCCAAACGGCAGCGTCTGAAACTGATAGTGACAGTTCTGTACCACGAACCTGAGGTACCCTTGGTGAGAAGGGCAAATTGGGACATGGAGGTAAGCATCCCTGATGTCCAGGGACACCATATAGTCCCCTTCTTCCTGGTTCGCTATCACTGCTCTGAGTGACTCCATCTTGATTTGAACCTTTGTATGTAAGTGTTCAAATATTTCAGATTTAGAATAGGTCTCACCGAGCCGTCTGGCTTCAGTACCACAATATAGTGTGGAATAATACCCCTTTCCTTGTTGTAGGAGGGGTACTTTGATTATCACCTGCTGGGAATACAGCTTGTGAATTGTTTCCAATACTGCCTCCCTGTCGGAGGGAGACGTTGGTAAAGCAGACTTCAGGAACCTGCGAGGGGGAGACGTCTCGAATTTCCAATCTGTACCCCTGGGATACTACTTGTAGGCTCCAGGGGTCCACTTGCGAGTGAGCCCACTGCGTGCTGAAACTCTTGAGACGACCCCCCACCGCACCTGAGTCAGCTTGTACGGCCCCAGCGTCATGCTGAGGACTTGGTAGAAGCGGTGGAGGGCTTCTGTTCCTGGGAATGGGCTGCCTGCTGCAGTCTTCTTCCCTTTCCTCTATCCCTGGGCAGATATGACTGGCCTTTTGCCCGCTTGCCCTTATGGGGACGAAAGGACTGAGGCTGAAAAGACGGTGTCTTTTTCTGCTGAGATGTGACTTGGGGTAAAAAAGGTGGATTTTCCAGCTGTTGCCGTGGCCACCAGGTCCGATGGACCAACCCCAAATAACTCCTCCCCTTTATACGGCAATACTTCCATGTGCCGTTTGGAATCTGCATCACCTGACCACTGTCGTGTCCATAAACATCTTCTGGCAGATATGGACATCGCACTTAGTCTTGATGCCAGAGTGCAAATATCCCTCTGTGCATCTCGCATATATAGAAATGCATCCTTTAAATGCTCTATAGTCAATAAAATACTGTCCCTGTCAAGGGTATCAATATTTTCAGTCAGGGAATCCGACCAAGCCACCCCAGCGCTGCACATCCAGGCTGAGGCGATCGCTGGTCGCAGTATAACACCAGTATGTGTGTATATACTTTTTAGGATATTTTTTCAGCCTCCTATCAGCTGGCTCCTTGAGGGCGGCCGTATCTGGAGACGGTAACGCCACTTGTGATAAGCGTGTGAGCGCCTTATCCACCCTAAGGGGTGTTTAATTTATCTGATTCAGGAAAAACTACAGGTAGTTTTTTCACACCCCACATAATACCCTTTTTGTGGTACTTGTAGTATCAGAAATATGTAACACCTCCTTCATTGCCCTTAACATGTAACGTGTGGCCCTAAAGGAAAATACGTTTGTTTCTTCACCGTCGACACTGGAGTCAGTGTCCGTGTCTGTGTCGACCGACTGAGGTAAATGGGCGTTTTAAAGCCCCTGACGGTGTTTGAGACGCCTGGACAGGTACTAATTTGTTTGCCGGCCGTCTCATGTCGTCAACCGACCTTGCAGCGTGTTGACATTATCACGTAATTCCCTAAATAAGCCATCCATTCCGGTGTCGACTCCCTAGAGAGTGACATCACCATTACAGGCAATTGCTCCGTCTCCTCACCAACATCGTCCTCATACATGTCGACACACACGTACCGACACACAGCACACACACAGGGAATGCTCTGATAGAGGACAGGACCCCACTAGCCCTTTGGGGAGACAGAGGGAGAGTTTGCCAGCACACACCAAAACGCTATAATTATACAGGGACAACCTTTATATAAGTGTTTTCCCTTATAGCATCTTAATATATAATCATATCGCCAAATAAGTGCCCCCCCTCTCTGTTTTAACCCTGTTTCTGTAGTGCAGTGCAGGGGAGAGCCTGGGAGCCTTCCCACCAGCAGTTCTGTGAGGGAAAATGGCGCTGTGTGCTGAGGAGAATAGGCCCCGCCCCCTTTTCTGCGGGCTTCTTCTCCCGTTTTTCTGACAACCTGGCAGGGGTTAAATACATCCATATAGCCCCAGAGGCTATATGTGATGTATTTTTAGCCAGTATAGGTACTTTCATTGCTGACCAGGGCGCCCCCCCCAGCGCCCTGCACCCTCAGTGACCGTTGGTGTGAAGTGTGCTGAGAGCAATGGCGCACAGCTGCAGTGCTGTGCGCTACCTCATGAAGACTGAGAAGTCTTCAGCCGCCGATTTCTGGACCTCTTCTCTCTTCAGCATCTGCAAGGGGGTCGGCGGCGCGGCTCCGGTGACCCATCCAGGCTGTACCTGTGATCGTCCCTCTGGAGCTAGTGTCCAGTAGCCTAAGAAGCCAATCCATCCTGCACGCAGGTGAGTTCACTTCTTCTCCCCTAAGTCCCTCGTTGCAGTGAGCCTGTTGCCAGCAGGACTCACTGAAAATAAAAAACCTAATAAAACTTTTACTCTAAGCAGCTCTTTAGGAGAGCCACCTAGATTGCACCCTTCTCGGACGGGCACAAAAACCTAACTGAGGCTTGGAGGAGGGTCATAGGGGGAGGAGCCAGTGCACACCACCTGATCCTAAAGCTTTTACTTTTGTGCCCTGTCTCCTGCGGAGCCGCTATTCCCCATGGTCCTGACGGAGTCCCCAGCATCCACTTAGGACGTCAGAGAAAAGATGTTTTGCATATCACTGATGACTCATCTGTCCCTGACATGAGGGTACACATGTTTAAGGGGAAGAAAGCTAAGGTAAATTTCCCTCCTCTCATGAGGAAAAGAGCGGGAATCTCCTGACAAGAAACTGCAGATTCCCACAAAGAATTCTCATGGAGTATCCTTTCCCTACTAGGGCCAGGATACGATGGGAATCTTCCCCTAGGGTGGACAAGGCATTGTCACGTTTACCCAAAAGGTAGCGCTGACTTAACAGCTATCCTCAGGGATCCTGCAGATAGCATGCAGTAAAAGTACTTTGAAGTCCATTTACACACATTCTGGTACACTACTCAGACCGGCGATTGAGTCGGCATGGGTTTATAGCGCTGTAGCAGCGTGGACAGATACCTTATCAGCGGAAATTGAAACCCTAGATAAGGATAACATGTTATGGACCCTAGTGTATATATATATATATATATATATATAAATATGCTGTCTTGTATATAAGACATGCCCAAAGAGACATTAGTCTACTGTGTTCTAGAGTCAACGCTATGTCGATTTCTGCTAGACGTGTCCTGTGGAACATGCAATGGACAGGCGATGCTGACTAAAAGGGGCATATGGAGGTTTTACCTTACAAGGCTGAAGAATTGTGTGGAGAAGGGCTCTCGGACCTGGTCTCCACAGCTATAGCTGGTAATTCGGATCTTTTGTCTTATATTCCCTCACAGCCTAAAAAAGCACGACATTCTCAAATGCCGTGTTTTCGGTCGCAGAAAAACAAGAAAGTACGAGGAGCGTCCTTTCTTACCAGAGGTAAGGGCGCAGGGCACAGCTAGTTCCCAGGAACAGAAGTCCTCCCCGGCCTCTACTACATCCACCGCATGACTCTGGAGCTCCGCTAAGGGAGTCCGTCCCAGTGGGAGCACGTCTTCGACTCTTCAGCCACATCTGAATTCACTCACAGGTGGATCCCGGGGTCAATAAAAATTGTTTCTCAGGGTTACAAGCTGGAATTTCGAAAGGTGCCTCCTCGCCGGTTTTCCTTATAGGACCTACCGGCTTCTCCCCTAGAAAGGGAGATAATATCAAATACAATTCACACATTGTATCTCCAACAGGTGGTGCTCAAGGTTCCCCTCCTGCAACAAGGAAGGGGATATTACTCAACCTTGGCTGTAGTCCCGAAACCGTACGGTTCGGTCAGACCTATTTTAAAATTAAAATCTCTGAACCTATACGGGAAAAGGTTCAAATTTAAAGTGGAATCGCTCAGAGCGATCATCGCCAGCCTGGAAGGGGGGGGGGGTTTAGAGTGTAGCTAGACATAAAGGCTGCATACCTTCATGTTCCCATTTATCCACCCCATCAGGCGTACCGGAGAATTGCGGTACAGTATTGTCATTACCAATTTCAGGGTAATTGGCGGAAATGATGGTGCTCCTATGCAAGCAAGGAGTCACAGTTATCCCATACTTGGACGATCTCCTAATAAGGGAGAGATCAAAAGAGCAGTTGTTGAACAGCGTGTCACTTTCGCTGAAGGTGTCACAGCAACATGGCTGGATTCTCAATATCCCGAAGTCACAGTTGGTTCCTATGACTCGTCTGCCCTTCTTGGGTATGATTCTGGATACGAACCAGAAATGGGTTTACCGTCAGATAGAGAAGGCCCAGGAACTCATGACTCTGGTCAGGAACCTATTGAAACCAAGACAGGTGTCAGTGCATCACTGCACTCGAGTCCGGGGAAAGACATTCCCTTCGGCAGGTTCCATGTGAGGACTTTCAAATGGGACCTACTGGACAAGTGATCCGGGTCACATCTACAGATTCATCAGTTGATCACCCTATCCCCCAGGGCCAGGGTATCCCTCCTGTGGTGGCTGCAGAGTGCTCACCTTCTATAGGGCCGCAGGTTCGGCATTCAGGACTGGATCCTGGTGACCACGGACGCGAGCCTTCGAGGTTGGGGAGCAGTCACACAGAGAAGAAATTTCGAAGGTCTTTGGTCAAGTCAAGAAACTTGTCTACACATCAACATCTTGGAACTAAGGGCCATATACAACGCCCTACATCAAGCGGAGACCTTACTTCACGACCAACCGGTTCTGATATGGTCAGACAACGTCACCGCAGTAGCCTATGTAAACCGCCAAGGTGGCACACCGAGCAGAGTGGCGATGGCGGAAGCCACCATAATTCTTTGCTGGGTGGAGAATCATGTAAGCGCACTGTCAGCAGTGTTCATTCCGGGAGTGGACAACTGGGAAGCAGACTTCCTCAGCAGACACGACCTACATTGTGGAGAGTGGGGACTTCATCAGGAAGTCTTCGCACAGATTGCAATTCGGTGGGGATTGCCACAGATAGACATGATGGCGTCCCGCCTCAATAAAAAGCTGCAGAGTTATTGCGCCAGGTCAAGAGACCCTCAGGCAGTAGCGGTAGATGCCCTAGTGACACCGTGGGTGTCCCAGTCAGTCTATGTATTTCCTCCTCTTCCTATCATACCCAAGGGTTGAGAATAATAAGAAAAAGAGGAGTGAGAACAATCCTCATTGTTTCAGATTGGCCATGAAGGACCTGGTATTCGGAGCTGCAGGAAATGCTTACAGAAGATCCGTGGCCTCTTCCTCTAAGATAGGACCTGTTGCAACAGGGTCCATGTCTGTTCCAAGACTTACCGCGGCTGCGTTTGACGGCATGGCGGTTGGACGCCGGATCCTAGCAAAAAAAAAGGCATTCCGGATGAGGTCATTCCTACGCTGATAAAGGCTAGGAAGGACGTGACATCTAAACATTATCACCGTATATGGCGAAAATATGTTTCTTGGTATGAGGCCAGGAATGCTCCTACGGAAGAATTCCATCTGGGCCGTTTCCTTCACTTCCTACAAACTGGAGTGATTTTGGGCCTAAAATTAGGCTCCATTAAGGTTCAGATTTCGGCCCTATCCATTTTCTTTCAAAAATAATTAATTTCTCTCCCAGAAGTTCAGACTTTTGTGAAGGGAGTGCTGCATATTCAGCCTTCTTTTGTACCTCTGGTGGAGCCTTGGGACCTTACCGTGGTGTTAAGTTCCTTAAGTCACACTGGTTTGTACCACTTAAAACAGTGGAGTTAAAATATCTCACTTGGAAGGTGGTCATGTTATTAGCCTTGGCTTCGGCTAGGCGAGTGTCGGAATTAGCAGCTTTGTCACATAAAAGCCCCTATCTGATTTTCCATATGGATAGAGCGGAATTGCAGACCCGTCCTCAATTCCTGCCAAAGGGGTTTCATCCTTTCATATGAACCAACCTATTGTGGTGCCTGTGGCTACGCGTGACTTGGAGGATTCCGAGTCACTTGATGTGGTCAGGGCTTTGAAAATTTACGTAGCCGGAATGGCTAGAGTCAGAAAAACAGATGCACTGTTTATCCTGTATGCGACCAACAAGATTGGTGCCCCTGCTTCAAAGCAGACTATTGCTCGCTGGATCTGTAACACGATTCAGCAAGCGCATTCTATGGCTAGGTTGCAGTTGCCTAAATCAGTCAAGGCCCATTCCACTAGGAAAGTGGGCTCGTCTTGGGCGGCTGCCCGAGGGGTCTCGGCACTACAGCTGTGCCGAGCTGCTACTTGGTCGGGTTCAAACACCTTTACAAAGTTCTATAAGTTTGATACCCTGGCTGAGGAGGACCTCCTGTTTGCTCAATCGGTGCTGCAGAGTCATCCGCACTCTCCCGCCCGTTTGGGAGCTTTGGTATAATCCCCATGGTCCTTACAGAGTCCCCAGCATCCTCTAGGACGTTAGAGAAAATAAGATTTTACTTACCGGTGAATCTATTTCTCGTAGTCCGTAGAGGATGCTGGGCACCCGTCCCAAGTGCGGACTTCTTCTGCAAAACTTGTATATAGTTATTGCTTACATAAGGGTTATGTTATAGCTTCATCGGTTTGAACCTAGGCTATGCTGTTGTTCATGCTGTTAACTGGATAGTTATCACAGGTTGTACGGTGTGATTGGTGTGGCTGGTATAAATCTTGCCCTTAGATTAACTAAAATCCTTTCCTCATACTGTCCGTCTCCTCTGGGCACAGTTTCCCTAACTAAGGTCTGGAGGAGGGGCATAGAGGGAGGAGCCAGTGCACACCCAGAATCCAAAGTCTTTCTTAAAGTGCCCTATCTCCTGCGGAGCCCGTCTATTCCCCATGGTCCTTACGGAGTACCCAGCATCCTCTACGGACTACGAGAAATAGATTTACCGGTAAGAAAAATCTTATTTTTCTTGAAGTATTCATGTTCTTGTTTTATGTTTATTTAATAATCAACTCTTTCAATATTCTTCTATTCAAAAAAATTATATTGTGGTTATATTTGAAATTGTAGTTATACATTTTTCCATTTGCATTTTAGACTACAGTATTATGGGTTCTATATTCAGTTTTTCAAAACTGCAATTCAAAATGCTTCTTTTTGTTCAATTTATTATAGTAACAATCACACATTATGCTGCATTTTTTTTAAATTTCAGATCACAAATTGCAATCCCACTTTTGGACCCTCTGATCCATACAAGTGATGCTATGCAATGAGCAGCAGTTTGAAAAACTGTACAAACATGTGGTATGTTAACTATACAAAGGAGCTTGATTTACAGTGTATTGTTAAAAAGAAGCAACACAAATATGTTTCGGCAAAAATCTTTTGCTATTAATCACTTTAAATAGAGTATACAGATAAATTCAGGGCACAGATGTGATGCCTCTTAGGAGTACATTTATTAAGGGTCCATTTCTGTTGATATGGTGTTTTTCTGTGATTTGGGTGCGATTTAGCAAATTTACAGATTTATTTAAGGGAAATTTCATGGCAAATTACAGGTAAAACACAAGGTAACACTCCAATTTGATGCAAGACACCATCGGACCAAACATTGTAACCTTAAAATGAAAACAAATGCAAATGACAGATTTACTAAGAATCATGTTTGTTAAATCAATCAAAATCACACCAAATAAACACAAGTAGAGAATAGAAACCGACAATGGCACTAAATGGTCAAAGCTGCCCAAGCGTTATTCTGATGGAACCCACCCAAATATAAGATAAATGTAAGAAAATATGAAAACACATGTGGGGCTACCATATAACAATTAGCAATAGATGGAAATAAACTGTCTTGTGATGTCTTACAGTAGTTCATTACAGGCAGGAATGAAATCATCCAATAATCAGTATATTAATATAGTCTTGAAGCAATCAAGAAGAGTAGGTAGTCCTCAGACTTCAAATATGTCTCAATTGTCACACCAAATATCTCTCTCCAAGATCCTCAATTAGGTTGATAGTAGACTCTCCATAAAAATTAAAACACGGCAAATGGAGGAATATATTGTAGTATTTTCCTTTATAAGTGCAAAAGACTGTAAAATAACTTTTACAAATTTAATTGTTCCACAATAAAAAAGTATCCACAGCAACAAATGAAAAGTGGACCCGTACCGTGGGGGTCATTCCGAGTTGTTCGCTCGCAAGCTACTTTTAGCAGCTTTGCACACGCTAAGCCGCCGCCTACTGGGAGTGAATCTTAGCTTATCAAAATTGTGAACGAAAGATTAGCAGAATTGCGAATAGACACTTCTTAGCAGTTTCTGAGTAGCTCCAGACTTACTCGGCATCTGCGATCAGTTCAGTCAGTTTCGTTCCTGGTTTGACGTCACAAACACACCCAGCGTTCGCCCAGACACTCCTCCGTTTCTCCAGCCACTCCCGCATTTTTCCCAGAAACGGTAGCGTTTTTTCACACACTCCCATAAAACGGCCAGTTTCCGCCCAGAAACACCCACTTCCTGTCAATCACATTACGATCACCAGAACGAAGAAAAAACCTCGTAATGCCGTGAGTAAAATTCCTAACTGCATAGCAAATTTACTTGGCGCAGTCGCACTGCGGACATTGCGCATGCGCATTAGCGACTAATCGCTCCGTTGCGAGAAAAAAATAACGAGCGAACAACTCGGAATGACCCCCCCGTGTCTAGCTCCTGGCAAGGAGCAATGAAGTGAGTTGTAATGGGAGGCCCTGGATCCTTCCCTCCTCCCTCCATGCTAATCACCAGCCTCCAGACATTATGCGCCCCTTCAAAGTCGTAGGATGCAGGTAGGTAATCACCCGTGTTAGCCAATGCGTTTCGAGTTATCCGCAACTCTTCTTCAAGGCAATGTGAATCCCCGCCTGCATGCATCCTTATTTAAACCAAGTTTTACCTGGAAGTGATCCCCAACCTCAATTGGTTATCCAGAAATCTCCATCAAAAAACATTACTTAAGGCCAGTACTCACTGGCCGATGTCAGAGAGATGTGTGCTGAGCGAACCGCTCAGCACACATCTCTCCCGGCGCTCAGCACAGCGCGATCTGTGCTGAGCGTGCGGGGTGAGACGTGGGGGCCGCTCACTTCACCCAGCGGGTGAAGTGAACGACCCGCTAGATTGGCCTGCATGCAGGCCAATCTAGCAGCAGCGATAGCGATGCGCGGGGCTGCGCATCGCTATCGCTGTGGGGGCTACACACGGAGCGATCGTGCTTAAAATCTAAGCAATCTAGTCAGATTGCTTAGATTTTAAGCAGCGATCGCTCCGTGAGTACCCCCCTTAAAAACCTCAATATTCCTATAAAATCATTGCTAAACCTATATCAATAGCACTTGTGTAAAAATACAATTATTAAAACTCATAATGTTTTCACTTATATTAATTCGCACCATAACACCCTTTTTTTTCTCACCTATCCCTTAATCCTTCTCACTACACATAATTATTCCCTGCGATGCCCTGGGGTTGCTTGGCTGTGGTTTTTTTGGGGGTCCCGTGCCCTAGGTTTGAACCCCTATAGTGTTAGGTACTGCAGCAGAGTGGAGTCCCTTGCCGCGGGGCTGCAGCTTCATGCATTAATCAATTCATAACTAAACTCCACTATGTATTATATGCTAGGCTGTATGATATCAGTAATGGTAGAGACAGTGCACCTACAACACCCCCCCCTTTTTCTTCTGTAGAACTACAAGTCTCAGTAGGTAGCACCTCACATTACTGGCAGCTATAGGTGTGCAGTCTAAGGCCCCTCCCTAGCAAACTAAAAGTGTTTTGTATAGACACACCTGAAGGAGTGAGACACCTTCATTCTTAGACTTGCACCCACCCGCACCTGACCCTCATTTATTTTAACTAGGGTACCTAGCATGACTGCACTTGTGAATATGGCACAATTCTAGGTAAGTCCAATTATTCAGAACAATAGGTCAGAAATGGGGTGGCTCCTGGGGCACGGGGCCTCCTGGACTGCCGTGGCTGGGCGACAACAGGGCATCGCAGCATTACATTTAATTTGGCACTTTCACCGTTTGTTTATTATACATGTTACACATTTTTTTCACTTATATTAATTCACCCCATAACACCCTTTTTTTTTCTCACCTATCCCTTAATCCTTCTCACTACACATAATTATTCCCTGCGATGCCCTGGGGTTGCTTGGCTGTGGTTTTTTTTTGGGGTCCCGTGCCCTAGGTTTGAACCCCTATAGTGTTAGGTACTGCAGCAGAGTGGAGTCCCTTGCCGCGGGGCTGCAGCTTCATGCATTGATCAATTCATAACTAAACTCCACTATTTATTATATGCTAGGCTGTATGATATCAGTAATGGTAGAGACAGTGCACCTACAACACCCCCCTTTTTCTACTGTAGAACTACAAGTCTCAGTAGGTAGCACCTCACATTACTGGCAGCTATAGGTGTGCAGTCTAAGGCCCCTCCCTAGCAAACTAAAAGTGTTTTGTATAGACACACCTGAAGGAGTGAGACACCTTCATTCTTAGACTTGCACCCACCCGCACCTGACCCTCATTTATTTTAACTAGGGTACCTAGCATGACTGCACTTGTGAATATGACAAAATTCTAGGTAAGTCCAATTATTCAGAACAATAGGTCAGAAATGGGGTGGCTCCTGGGGCACGGGGCCTCCTGGACTGCCGAGGCTGGGCGACAACAGGGCATCGCAGCATTACATTTAATTTGGCACTTTCACCGTTTGTTTATTATACATGTTACACATTTTTTTCACTTATATTAATTCACCCCATAACACCCTTTTTTTTCTCACCTATCCCTTAATCCTTCTCACTACACATAATTATTCCCTGCGATGCCCTGGGGTTGCTTGGCTGTGTTTTTTTGGGGGGTCCCGTGCCCTAGGTTTGAACCCCTATAGTGTTAGGTACTGCAGCAGAGTGGAGTCCCTTGCCGCGGGGCTGCAGCTTCATGCATTGATCAATTCATAACTAAACTCCACTATTTATTATATGCTAGGCTGTATGATATCAGTAATGGTAAAGACAGTGCACCTACAACACCCCCCCTTTTTCTTCTGTAGAACTACAAGTCTCAGTAGGTAGCACCTCACATTACTGGCAGCTATAGGTGTGCAGTCTAAGGCCCCTCCCTAGCAAACTAAAAGTGTTTTGTATAGACACACCTGAAGGAGTGAGACACCTTCATTCTTAGACTTGCACCCACCCGCACCTGACCCTCATTTATTTTAACTAGGGTACCTAGCATGACTGCACTTGTGAATATGGCACAATTCTAGGTAAGTCCAATTATTCAGAACAATAGGTCAGAAATGGGGTGGCTCCTGGGGCACGGGGCCTCCTGGACTGCCGTGGCTGGGCGACAACAGGGCATCGCAGCATTACATTTAATTTGGCACTTTCACCGTTTGTTTATTATACATGTTACACATTTTTTTCACTTATATTAATTCACCCCATAACACCCTTTTTTTTTCTCACCTATCCCTTAATCCTTCTCACTACACATAATTATTCCCTGCGATGCCTTGGGGTTGCTTGGCTGTGGTTTTTTTGGGGGTCCCGTGCCCTAGGTTTGAACCCCTATAGTGTTAGGTACTGCAGCAGAGTGGAGTCCCTTGCCGCGGGTCTGCAGCTTCATGCATTGAGCAATTCATAACTAAACTCCACTATTTATTATATGCTAGGCTGTATGATATCAGTAATGGTAGAGACAGTGCACCTACAACACCCCCCCTTTTTCTTCTGTAGAACTACAAGTCTCAGTAGGTAGCACCTCACATTACTGGCAGCTATAGGTGTGCAGTCTAAGGCCCCTCCCTAGCAAACTAAAAGTGTTTTGTATAGACACACCTGAAGGAGTGAGACACCTTCATTCTTAGACTTGCACCCACCCGCACCTGACCCTCATTTATTTTAACTAGGGTACCTAGCATGACTGCACTTGTGAATATGGCACAATTCTAGGTAAGTCCAATTATTCAGAACAATAGGTCAGAAATGGGGTGGCTCCTGGGGCACGGGGCCTCCTGGACTGCCGTGGCTGGGCGACAACAGGGCATCGCAGCATTACATTTAATTTGGCACTTTCACCGTTTGTTTATTATACATGTTACACATTTTTTTCACTTATATTAATTCACCCCATAACACCCTTTTTTTTTCTCACCTATCCCTTAATCCTTCTCACTACACATAATTATTCCCTGCGATGCCCTGGGGTTGCTTGGCTGTGGTTTTTTTGGGGGTCCCGTGCCCTAGGTTTGAACCCCTATAGTGTTAGGTACTACAGCAGAGTGGAGTCCCTTGCCGCGGGGCTGCAGCTTCATGCATTGATCAATTCATAACTAAACTCCACTATTTATTATATGCTAGGCTGTATGATATCAGTAATGGTAGAGACAGTGCACCTACAACACCTCCCCCTTTTTCTTCTGTAAAATAACTTTTACAAATTTAATTGTTCCACAATAAAAAAGTATCCACAGCAACAAATGAAAAGTGGACCCGTACCGTGGGGGTCATTCCGAGTTGTTCGCTCGCAAGCTGCTTTTAGCAGCTTTGCACACACTAAGCCGCCGCCTACTGGGAGTGAATCTTAGCTTATCAAAATTGTGAACGAAAGATTAGCAGAATTGCGAATAGACACTTCTTAGCAGTTTCTGAGTAGCTCCAGACTTACTCGGCATCTGCGATCAGTTCAGTCAATTTCGTTCCTGGTTTGACGTCACAAACACACCCAGCGTTCGCCCAGACACTCCTCCGTTTCTCCAGCCACTCCCGCATTTTTCCCAGAAACGGTAGCGTTTTTTCACACACTCCCATAAAACGGCCAGTTTCCGCCCAGAAACACCCACTTCCTGTCAATCACATTACGATCACCAGAACGAAGAAAAAACCTTGTAATGCCGTGAGTAAAATTCCTAACTGCATAGCAAATTTACTTGGCGCAGTCGCACTGCGGACATTGCGCATGCGCATTAGCGACTAATTGCTCCGTTGCGAGAAAAAAATAACGAGCGAACAACTCGGAATGACCCCCCGTGGCCCTGGATCCTTCCCTCCTCCCTCCATGCTAATCACCAGCCTCCAGACATTATGCGCCCCTTCAAAGTCGTAGGATGCAGGTAGGTAATCACCCGTGTTAGCCAATGCGTTTCGAGTTATCCGCAACTCTTCTTCAAGGCAATGTGAATCCCCGCCTGCATGCATCCTTATTTAAACCAAGTTTTACCTGGAAGTGATCCCCAACCTCAATTGGTTATCCAGAAATCTCCATCAAAAAACATTACTTAAAACCTCAATATTCCTATAAAATCATTGCTAAACCTATATCAATAGCACTTGTGTAAAAATACAATTATTAAAACTCATAATGTAATCCCTTCCGGGTCACAAAAAACATAAATACTAAACAAAATCATCCCAAATATGAACATAAAATATAAAAATATCCCATCAAGTGAAATCGCAAGTGATCCGGATCTTGTAATATTTATCTCAATCTACTGTATGATTTCTACTACGTCTGACTGGAAATGTTCTAGTCAGTTCTCTTACTGGAAGCATGTCATGCGTTCCACAGCACCGGACCTGGTGCGCTCCATAGTCCAAAAGTTCACAATGAGCATATCGGGCCATAAGGTCTGGACCGGAAGCGCAGCGTGCTTTCCACCTTTCTGGATATTGTGCATTCCACGCTGTAATGGAATACACCGCACCTACGCATCATGTACCCGTAAGTACACAGTGGACTACACTCACTGCGCTCCCATACCACACCGTGGACTCTATCAATCTTTAATACTGAAATGCGTTTCACAATCCTGAAAGTTGTGCATTCCATATGACGCTATTTTCATTACTGGTGAAAATTAATTTATGTAAAATATACTCATGAGTAAAAATGTATGAATAAATAATAAAATTTGTCACAACAAAATATGTTGTGTATATATATATATATATATATATATATATTCCACCTATAGCAATCAATATATATTTAAACTTGAGTACCAAGGGATATTAAAGGAACCATTTAATTTCAAACTCTTTATTGAGTCCATCAGGGGCTAGGGTTCCAAGCTTATATATCCACATCATTTCTGCTTTTGGCAATAATCCGTTGTCTCTATCTCTCCAGTTGATCTTAACATGTTGGATCCCCCCCAAAAAAAAGTTTAATCCCAGTGGCGGAGCAATCATGTGTCGTTTTAAAATGATTGGACAGATTATGTGATTCAAGTCCTTTTTTCATATTTCTGGCATGTTCTGCCATACGTGTCTTTAGGGCCCTAGACATGCGACCAATACAGACAAAGACGCACATACAGTACACCGAAACAACTCAGAAGCCAGAGACCAGAAACTACCAAAGTTTAGCATCCGGGAGAGAGGCTGCTGGTCCCAGACCACCCCAAGTGACTGAGTCCGAGACCCATTGGAACCCAGTTGGTGAGAAGGTATCACTGCAGGACTTTGGGAGAGATCAACGCGATGACAGCAATTTAGCACACGCCTTTGAGACTGTTAAAGTAGTTGACGGCAGGGTATTTGATGCTTTACCATCAGAGGGTGTACCATATTTTGTGTTGATAAATGATTTGCTGTATCATGTAGCTACTTTACAAGGGAAACGGGTAGATCAGCTCTTGGTTCCCCGAAAACTGGAGCGGTTAGTGTTAGAAGCTGCCCATACACATTTGTGGGGTGGCCATCTAGGGGAGGAGAAAACACTCCAACGCATCCAGTTAAGGTTCTTTTGGCCTGGCATCTATGCTTCCGTTAAAAGGTATTGTCAGGAATGCCCAGTTTGCCAGACCCCACGGCCAGAGTTTAAAAGCTCCACTGGTACCCCTCCCTATAATTTCCGTACCTTTTGAGCAGATTGGTATGGATCTGATAGGGCCAGTGGAAAAATCTGCTCGGGGGCACCAATACATATTGGTGGTAGTTGATTATGCCACCAGGTACCCAGAGGCTATACCCCTGTGCAATATGAAATCTAGCACTATTGCCAGAGAACTACTAACCATGTATACCCGGTTAGGAATACCAAAAGAGGTCCTAATGGATCAAGGTACACCTTTCGTGTCTAAACTCATGAAAGATTTATGTTGGTTGCTAAACGTAGACAGGATTACCACCTCGGAGTACCACCCGCAGACAGATGGTCTGGTAGAAAGATTTAATAAAACCCTTAAGCAAATGATAAAGAGGGCAGTGTCACAAGAAAAACGAGATTGGGATCTGCTCCTACCTTACTTGATGTTTGTGGTCAGAGAGGTACCCCAATCGTCTACAGGGTTTAGTCCCTTTGAGCGGGTGGTCTTCAGTATGCCAAATGTCAGGATCCCGGCGCACAGTATACTGTTGCTGGAATCCCGACACCCAGCATACCAACAGATATCCTCCCTTGTGGGGGTCCATGACCCCCCTGGAGGGAAAATAAATAGCATGGCGCGCGTAGCGCACCACCGTGCCCGCAGCGCCCCCTTTGAGCTCCTCTATGGAGACAGCCCAGAGGAATTCTAGATCTCTTAAAAGAAGGGTGGGAAGAACAACCATGCCTGGACCCTAACGTCGTTCAGTTTGTGGCCCAGTTATACGGCCGTCTAAGGCAGATTGCTACTGAAAGAACAAATGGAAAGGGCCCAACAACGTCAAAAACAGAGGTATGATGTCACCTCAGTTAACCGGTCCTTTAATCTGGAAGATAAAGTGTTAGATCATCGAGGCAGTGGGACCGGTCAATTACAGGAGGGTAGAAGGAGGGAGGTACAAGTCTACCATCTCACTGACGGACAGTGAGATCCCCAGTACAAGTGAAACAGCCGAGGACTGTACGGAACGGGGACGGAAATCAGACGGTGCAGCCACGGACAGTGATGGGTGAGATCAGCTGTACACACGGCTTTCTATACAGCCATAGTGGTTTATGATTAAACTGTGGAAGCATGCTATAATAAACATATCCTAATAGGAGCTGAATTGCTAAACTAAAGGCACTAAATGGGTACGCCCGTTGGAACTTTCAAAATAGCCGGTTTAGCATCTTTTGGATAGGAGAATAAATGATGGGTAGTTTATATTGCTCCAGTTAATAATACAGCATGCCTAAATCTCAGAGGTACTGAGACTCATACAAAAATGCATCATTGTCCCAGCGGGAGGATAAGCATTTCTCAGGATATCAAGAACTATCTTTCTATAATTTCCTCTAGATATGCTTGGGACTGTGAATTATAAGTGAATCTATTACTAATATTCATTAAGAAGCTGTTTTGGTGAGCAAGTAGCAGAGAGTGCCTTATAAGTGTTCACTGTGGAGGAATATATATGATACATTGTTTATAAAGTTTGTCTATCTATTTGAAAGTGTATCCACTGTGCATAGCTGTGTTGCAATAGGCATTATTGAAATAAATTTAGTCTTTGAAATGTTTTGATGTCCACATGTTTTAGATATTTCTCATATAGAGAATTGTTTATATGGTATTGATTTTTATATGATTTGGAGGATCTTATTGGTTTTAAAATAAAATAATCTTTATTATGCACAGCGCTTTAATTTTTTGTTCTCTGTTCTACTAACCCATGGAAGTCACGCTTACTCCTGAACAGAAACGGGAAGTGGTGAACTTGACAAAACGCTACCAAGATGTGTTTTCTGCCATTCCGGGAAAGACACAGATCATCCAACATGATGTTGTGACTCCACCCGGGGTTGTCATTAAACAGAGGCCATATTGCATACCCGAAACGAAGCGGGCAGCGCTAAAGCAGGAGGTGTAAGAGATGTTACGCCTAGGGGGTATCGAGGAATCCACCAGTGAGTGGAATAATCCAATTGTCCTAGTACCGGTGCCTTACGGGTTCTGCAATGACTTCCGTAAATTAAATCATGTGTCCCGGTTTGATTCCTACCCTATGCCCCGGGTGGATGAGTTAGTAGAAAATTTAGCCAATAGTCAATATCTCACTACACTTGATTTGACAAAAGGTTATTGGCAGATTCCGTTAACAGAAGCTGCTTGTTAGGCGCGGCGGTGTTCGGCCGTGCCCTGACAGAGCAGCGGTCACGGCCGCCGCGCCTCTCTCTCTCCCTGCTTCCGCACGGCGCCTAGCAACACCGGGACGCCGTGCGCACGATAGCCGCCGGGTCCCTGGCAACGCTAGGACGCCGTGCGTGCAGGGCCGCCGGGTCCATGGCAATGGGGACGCCACAGGTGGACCGCGTTCCCCGTTGCCATAAGATTACTCACCTGTTCTCCCCTGGTCGTGCAGCAAGGCAGCTGCACAACATTTATCAATTAGGCTCTGTACTGCCATTGGTGGGTTCCCTGTTATATGCCTCCTCAGTGTCTCACACAAACGCCGGTGATAGCTTCCTGTATGCTGTTCCTGCCTTGTAGAAGTTTGTTCCTGGTCAGCTGCATCTGGTCGATCCTGCTCCCTGTCCACTTGTATTCTGAAGTTCTGAAGCCGGTCCTGGGAATCCTTCTGGTCCTTGTGAACCTGTTACTGTCATCTGGGGTTCTCGCCCGGTTTCGTGAGTAGCGGCTTCTGCCGCGTGTTGCGGCCTAGGCCGCTTAGTATTTGTGTTTCTTTGAGTTGGTGCTTTTGTGGAGGTTTCCGCTTTCACTGTCCTCCCCGGAACTCGGCGGTGCCGTGTGGGGGAGTGGACAGTGGTATCCTTTGTAGTTCTTTTCCTTTGGCGGCGTGCCGCACATACATTTAGTTTTCAGGTAGTTAGTAGCCCCTAGCTTGGTTGTTTCAGTTAGAGGTCCCCTTGTTATTACCCTGTCTCAGTTCACGCTTTGTCTCTCTTTGAGACCTGGGGGCATCGGAGTTGGGTAGACCTAATCCGCCCTTCAAACGCGGCCGCCGTGGGCCCAAGAAACCATAGTCGTTCAGGCGTGAATTGACAACACGGGTAAGACAACGGAGGTAGGGTGCTAGGGGCTATTTCCATTCCATTTCCCTATCCCAGCATCACGTCCTGGTGCTCTGGACTCACTGCATAAGATCTCCCCTGTCCTGAGCATCAGGATCGAAACACTGCTAAGGCAAAAACAGCCTTCTCTACCCCAGAAGGCTTATTCCAATATAAGATGCTCCCATTTGGTTTACATGGTGCCCAAGCAACCTTCCAGAGGGCTATGAATAAGTTGCTGTGGCCCCACAGGGAATATGCGGCTGCATATTTAGATTACATCATTATTTTCAGCTCTGATTGGGAGTCACACCTACCAAAGGTAGAAGCCGTTTTACAGTCTCTACGAGCACACGGGTTTACCGCCAACCCCGAGAAATGTGCCATTGGTATGATTGAGGCCAAGTATTTGGGGTACATTGTGGATAGAGGACAGGTTAAACCTCAGCCTAGTAAGGTAGAAGCAGTAATCACCTGGTCCAGACCTAAATGTAAATAACAACTTAGAACATTTCTCAGTTTGGTAGGATATTATCGCAGGTTCATTCGAGATTTCGCCGCTAGAGTAGCTCCACTAACCGAATGTCTTAAAAAACAATGCCCAGACCAGATAACGTGGTCTGGACCAGAGGAAGCTGCTTGGCAAGATTGAAGACGAGCTTTGTGTACTGATCCGGTCTTACACGCTCCTGACTTTAAAAAGCAATTTGTGTTACAAACGGATGCCTCTGGGACAGGATTAGCAGCGGTACTATCCCAAGGTAGATGGAGAGGAGAAGCCCATCCTCTATCTTAGCCGTAAATTATTGCCCAGGGAGCGCAGGTACTCAACTGTGGAGCAGGAGTGCTTGGCCATTAAATGGGCAGTTGAGTCATTAAGATATTAGTTAGACTAGAGTTTTTGTTGGTCACAGACCATGCACCGTTACAGTGGATGCATACAAAGAGGTTAATGCTCGCGTGACCCGTTGGTTTTTGGCTTTGCAGCCATTTAAATTTGAGGTGAGGCATCGTCCAGGGAAACAGCACCTCAATGCCGATGCCCTTTCCAGGAGGTTTGTAGGTCCTGTTCCTCCAAGGAACCCTATGGTGAAGCTAGGGGAGGAGGAAAAAGGCGAGGTGAGTGACCTCTGGAAGGTGGTGGAAGGATGTGTACCTGGGTGGATGACACAGGTGCGGGTGGGCGAGGCAGAGAGCTCGCCTGAAAATAGTGCAGCTTCACCAGGGTGGTTGAAGCTAAGGGGGGAGGAGTGTGGCAGAGACAGCAGTTTTCCATGTGAAAGTAATGTTGAGGATCCAGACCAGGTTTTAGAAGGAGTAGCCGACTCCCAGGTGTGTGATCAGCAGCACCTGGGATTTCCTGACATAAGGGTTTCCAGGACAGAGTCACCTTGCTCTCGACGGTGGAATAGCTACCCGAGTGATAGGCCGGGTTTTGTGGGTTAGACTAGGGACCACTGGAGCCTATCAAGAGTCTGCTATGCTGTGAGTACCTGTATGCTACTGCCTGTAATACCGACTGTATGGAACCAACTTGCGTTGTGGTGACCTGCTGTGCAAAATAAACACCAAAAGTGTTCATCTAAGACCCCGTGTGTGTGATCCTTGTCACAATATATTTTATATATATATATAAACATATATATATATATATATATATATATATATATAGGAATCCAATAGAAGCGGCACTCAACGGGTCTTTAGTATAAGAAGAATAAATCAACGGCGGAGTGACGCCTGGCAGAGGTTAATGTTTCAGTTTAATACATAAACTTTCGTCAGAACAAAGAAGCAGTAGACTGTACATACCTTTATACCTTGAATACACCATGTGAATCAAACAGCGTGGGTGCTGTCCGCGGCGTCTTCCGGTGACGTCGCGTGAGTGCGACGTGCGCTCTGCAGCGCCACTTCCGGTCAGGCCGTAACTAGGAAACAGAATCAACAATACAGCACCGTCACCATAACAACAAGACAATGGATGTCAGCCTCTATTAGTAACACCGATCGAAGGGATATCCAAAAACGCAATAGACACATCCATGCAAATTAATACTTATTGATACTTTACAATACAGTACTCAGCTGCCAAACTATGATCTACCATACAGCATACATGATAAAGACCACACTAGCTATGACTACTAAATCATACTAGAGGAAACAGTTCCAATTTAATTGTTCATTCAGTCCCCTGGGTACCAAAGTATCCAGGGAGTGAATCCAGCGCGCCTCCAGCTGTAGAAGTCTCCTTGATCTATTGCCCCCTCTGATGTTTACAGGTACCTGATCAATGATTTTATATTTAAGGGTAGCCAGACTGTGTTGCATCATTTTGAAATGTCTGGCAACCGGTTGCTCAGAGTCTGATCCATCAAGCGCATGTCTAATAGACATTCTGTGGGTGGCCATCCTTTCCTTGAAACTACAAGTAGTCTTACCCACATAAAGGAGCCCACATGGGCAACGGATGAAGTAAATGACAAATTAGCTAGAGCAGGTAAGAACATGCTTGATTGATCGTTTTCCTGTGTGCGGGTGAGCAAAAGAAGATCCTGCCTCCATATATCTACACGTAGTGCAGCCTGTGCACTTATAGCAGCCTTGCTTGCGTGTAAGGAAAGTAGTGATCGGAGCAGGGAGTAATCGTCCAACATCATTCACCACCAATAGGTCTTTAAAGTTTCATCCTCGTTTGTAACTAGGTAGTATGGACATATTTCTAAAGCCACTGAGATCAGTGTCATTAGTGACAATAGGCCATAATTCTTTTGATCTCCTCACATTGAATGAACTATTAGAATGGTATTGTTGAACAAACACCATTTTATCCTTGATGGGTTTTTTTGGAACAGGAGTCAGCAATTTCTCTCTGGGTATTGCAAGAGCCTTACATTTTGCCTTCATCAGATCTTTATGATGATAACCCTTAGTCAGGAATCATGATATAAGGTCATCAATTGCCAATGAGGCTTTAACCGCTGTATCTGAAATGCGACATACCCGAATGAATTGAGACAGGGGTAGACTACTCACACAGGCTGGAGGATGCTGGCTGGACGCATGAAGGTAGGTATTGCGGTCGGTTACTTTGCGGAAAACATCTGTGTGCAGTTGGCCATCTTTCAAGGAAACTGAGACGTCTAAGAAGTTGACACACTCATGACTGACATTGTAAGTGAATTTGATGTGCTCATCCACGTTGTTAATACTGTTGATGGCATCAATCAGCAGAGATTCCTGACCTCTCCAAATGAGGAAGAGGTCATCTATGTATCTGGTTATCCAGATGATGCCCTCTGAAAAAGCTTGATTGGAAAACAACAGATGTCGCTCTTTGGTGAACATAAAGGAGTTGGCGAACGCCGGGGCCACACAGGACCCCATCGCACAACCCCTTTGTTGCAAGTACCATTTGCCGTCAAACAAAAAATAATTTCGCTTGAGAGTTAACTCAAGTAAATGCATAAAGAAACCCACATCTGGACCCGTATAATTGTCACTACTGGAAATTAATTCCCTAACGGCATTGAGTCCTTCTTCATGCTGAATGTTTGTATATAAGGACCCTACATCCATAGTGCAGAGTATGCACCCCTCAGGTAATTTGGAGAACCATTGAATTTTATTCAGGAACATAGTTGTGTCTCTAAGGTACATCTCCTGCTGCTGCACTATGGGTTGTAGGTGAATTTCCAGGTACTGTGCGATTTTGTAGTACAGAGAATCCCTGGCAGCAATAATGGGCCTGCCAGGAGGGTGGGTGATGCTTTTATGGATTTTGGGAATTGTATAAAGGATTGGAGCTATCAGAAAGTCTTGTATAAGGCTGTTGCACAATTCCTCTGAGATAGTATGGGCGTGTCTTGCCTCATGTAGAATGGAATCAAGTTCAGCCTTGTAAACAGTAGTCAGATTTTTTTGAATGGCCAGGTATACAGAAGTGTCTGCTAATTGAGAATAAATATCAGATTTATAATCACTGAGATTCAAGATGACAACCCCTCCCCCCTTGTCCGCTGGACGTATGACAATGTCCGTATATTTGCGTAAATTATTCAAAGCAGTACGTTCCTGTTTGGAAATGTTGTTATATGTACAGTTAGGTGCTCTTGAGTTCCATAGAACTTCTTTGTCTAGAGTCCTTGAGAAACATTTAAGAGAAATATTATTAGAGAGGATCAAATTTAGATCTGATCTTTATTTGAGGGGGAATAACGGTTCGTCCTGTATCCACTTGGGCAGGGGTTTTGTCAAAAAATTCTTTCAAACGTAAGTTCCTGGCAAATCTGTAAGAATCTGCCTGCCATTGGATTTCATCGAATTTTCCAGTAGGAATAAAAGTCCTCTGTTAAGTATGCTTCATTCAGATGGAGTCAAGTTCCGATCTGATAAATTAAAGACTATGCTCATTTCCTTTTCTTTGGCTGTTTTTTTGTGGTTCCTTCTCCACTGCCCCCCACGCCTCGTGCAGGTTTTCCTGGGGCGCCCCGCTGTGCGTGGGTGCGAACCCCTAAAGGGGGCTTAGCTGTACCGGACATGGTAGATTCCTCTCGTTCACTATGCGAGGTGTAATCAGCACTGGACGTGTCTGTATCAAAAGTCTTGGGAGCCCTCCTTCTTTCTCTGAACCTCTGTTGGCGTGTACTGTTGGGGTTCTGTACCCAAGCATAAACCTTCCCTTCCTGGTAATCCCGTTGCACTGCTGACAGTTTGTCTCTTTTATATTTGATCAACTTTTGTTTGTAAGTATCAACTTGCACCGTAAGCTTATCAAGCCAATCAGTTTGTTTGTCAGTTTTTAAAGACTCCATATGGGCATTTTCAAATGATGTAATTTCAGTCTTAATCAGACCAAGCTCCCGGGCTGACTCCTCAATTACCAGGAGGATCAAATCATAGCTGCACTTATTAAGTACAGCTACCCATCTCCTGCAAAAGTCATGGTTATATTTCCCTGAGGGGTGCATACTCTGCACTATGGATGTAGTGTCCTTATATACAAACATTCAGCATGAAGAAGGACTCAATGCCGTTAGGGAATTAGTTTCCAGTAGTGACAATTATACGGTCCAGATGTGGATTTCTTTATGCATTTACTTGAGTTAACCCTCAAGCGAAATTATTTTTTGTTTGATGGCAAATGGTACTTGCAACAAAGGGGTTGTGCGATGGGGTCCTGTGTGGCCCCAGCGTTCGCCAACTCCTTTATGTTCACCAAAGAGCGACATCTGTTGTTTTCCAATCAAGCTTTTTCAGAGGGCATCATCTGGATAACCAGATACATAGATGACCTCTTCCTCATTTGGAGAGGTCAGGAATCTCTGCTGATTGATGCCATCAACAGTATTAACAACATGGATGAGCACATCAAATTCACTTACAATGTCAGTCATGAGTGTGTCAACTTCTTAGACGTCTCAGTTTCCTTGAAAGATGGCCAACTGCACACAGATGTTTTCCGCAAAGTAACCGACTGCAATACCTACCTTCATGCGTCCAGCCAGCATCCTCCAGCCTGTGTGAGTAGTCTACCCTTGTCTCAATTCATTCGGGTATGTCGCATTTCAGATACAGCGGTTAAAGCCTCATTGGCAATTGATGACCTTATATCACGATTCCTGACTAAGGGTTATCATCATAAAGATCTGATGAAGGCAAAATGTAAGGCTCTTGCAATACCCAGAGAGAAATTGCTGACTCCTGTTCCAAAAAAACCCATCAAGGATAAAATGGTGTTTGTTCAACAATACCATTCTAATAGTTCATTCAATGTGAGGAGATCAAAAGAATTATGGCCTATTGTCACTAATGACACTGATCTCAGTGGCTTTAGAAATATGTCCATACTACCTAGTTACAAACGAGGACGAAACTTAAAAGACCTATTGGTGGTGAATGATGTTGGAAGATTACTCCCTGCTCCGACCACTACTTTCCCTACACGCAAGCCAGGCTGCTATAAGTGCACAGGCTGCACTACGTGTAGATATATGGAGGCAGGATCTTCTTTTGCTCACCCGCACACAGGAAAACGATCAATCAAGCATGTTCTTACCTGCTCTAGCAAATTTGTCGTTTACTTCATCCGTTGCCCATGTGGGCTCCTTTATGTGGGTAAGACTACTTGTAGTTTCAAGGAAAGGATGGCCACCCACAGAATGTCTATTAGACATGCGCTTGATGGATCAGACTCTGAGCAACCGGTTGCCAGACATTTCAAAATGATGCAACACAGTCTGGCTACCCTTAAATATAAAATCATTGATCAGGTACCTGTAAACATCAGAGGGGGCGATAGATCTAGGAGACTTCTCCAGCTGGAGGCGCGCTGGATTCACTCCCTGGATACTTTGGTACCCAGGGGACTGAATGAACAATTAAATTGGAACTGTTTCCTCTAGTATGATTTATTAGTCATAGCTAGTGTGGTATTTATCATGTATGCTGTATGGTAGATCATAGTTTGGCAGCTGAGTACTGTATTGTATAGTATCAAAAAGTATTAATTTGCATGGGTATGTCTATTGCGTTTTTGGATATCCATTCGATCGGTGTTACTAATAGAGGCTGACATCCGCTGTCTTGTTGTTATGGTGACGGTGCTGTATTGTTGATTCTGTTTCCTAGTTACGGCCCGACCGGAAGTGGCGCTGCAGAGCGCACGTCGCACTCACGCGACGTCACCGGAAGACGCCGCGGACAGCACCCACGCTGTTTGATTCACATGGTGTATTCAAGGTATAAAGGTATGTACAGTCTACTGCTTCTTTGTTCTGACGAAAGTTTATGTATTAAACTGAAACGTTAACCTCTGCCAGGCGTCACTCTGCCGATGATTTATTCTTCTTATACTAAAGACCCGTTGAGTGCCGCTTCTATTGGATTCCTACATTGTCTGCTGCAACACAGATTATTGAAGGCACCCGGGCAAATACAGCACAGTATCCGGAGTGCCAGCTTTGTTTCCTTTTATATATATATATAAATATATATATATATATAATCTGAGGGGGCCCTAGAGATATGACTGTACCGGGCCCCAAGATTTCTGTTGCTGGCCCTGATCTCAGGGGTCGATGTACAGTATCAAGTAGAGATGAGCGCCTGAAATTTTTCGGGTTTTGTGTTTTGGTTTTGGGTTCGGTTCCGCGGCCGTGTTTTGGGTTCGAACGCGTTTTGGCAAAACCTCACCGAATTTTTTTTGTCGGATTCGGGTGTGTTTTGGATTCGGGTGTTTTTTTCAAAAAACACTAAAAAACAGCTTAAATCATAGAATTTGGGGGTCATTTTGATCCCAAAGTATTATTAACCTCAAAAACCATAATTTACACTCATTTTCAGTCTATTCTGAATACCTCACACCTCACAATATTATTTTTAGTCCTAAAATTTGCACCGAGGTCGCTGTGTGAGTAAGATAAGCGACCCTAGTGGCCGACACAAACACCGGGCCCATCTAGGAGTGGCACTGCAGTGTCACGCAGGATGTCCCTTCCAAAAAACCCTCCCCAAACAGCACATGACGCAAAGAAAAAAAGAGGCGCAATGAGGTAGCTGTGTGAGAAAGATTAGCGACCCTAGTGGCCGACACAAACACCGGGCCCATCTAGGAGTGGCACTGCAGTGTCACGCAGGATGGCCCTTCCAAAAAACCCTCCCCAAACAGCACATGACGCAAAGAAAAAAAGAGGCGCAATCAGGTAGCTGACTGTGTGAGTAAGATTAGCGACCCTAGTGGCCGACACAAACACCGGGCCCATCTAGGAGTGGCACTGCAGTGTCACGCAGGATGTCCCTTCCAAAAAACCCTCCCCAATCAGCACATGATGCAAAGAAAAAGAAAAGAAAAAAGAGGTGCAAGATGGAATTGTCCTTGGGCCCTCCCACCCACCCTTATGTTGTATAAACAAAACAGGACATGCACACTTTAACCAACCCATCATTTCAGTGACAGGGTCTGCCACACGACTGTGACTGATATGACGGGTTGGTTTGGACCCCCCCCAAAAAAGAAGCAATTAATCTCTCCTTGCACAAACTGGCTCTACAGAGGCAAGATGTCCACCTCATCTTCACCCTCCGATATATCACCGTGTACATCCCCCTCCTCACAGATTATCAATTCGTCCCCACTGGAATCCACCATCTCAGCTCCCTGTGTACTTTGTGGAGGCAATTGCTGCTGGTCAATGTCTCCGCGGAGGAATTGATTATAATTCATTTTAATGAACATCATCTTCTCCACATTTTCTGGATGTAACCTCGTACGCCGATTGCTGACAAGGTGAGCGGCGGCACTAAACACTCTTTCGGAGTACACACTTGTGGGAGGGCAACTTAGGTAGAATAAAGCCAGTTTGTGCAAGGGCCTCCAAATTGCCTCTTTTTCCTGCCAGTATAAGTACGGACTGTGTGACGTGCCTACTTGGATGCGGTCACTCATATAATCCTCCACCATTCTATCAATGTTGAGAGAATCATATGCAGTGACAGTAGACGACATGTCCGTAATCGTTGTCAGGTCCTTCAGTCCGGACCAGATGTCAGCATCAGCAGTCGCTCCAGACTGCCCTGCATCACCGCCAGCGGGTGGGCTCGGAATTCTGAGCCTTTTCCTCGCACCCCCAGTTGCGGGAGAATGTGAAGGAGGAGATGTTGACAGGTCGCGTTCCGCTTGACTTGACAATTTTGTCACCAGCAGGTCTTTCAACCCCAGCAGACTTGTGTCTGCCGGAAAGAGAGATCCAAGGTAGGCTTTAAATCTAGGATCGAGCACGGTGGCCAAAATGTAGTGCTCTGATTTCAACAGATTGACCACCCGTGAATCCTTGTTAAGCGAATTAAGGGCTGCATCCACAAGTCCCACATGCCTAGCGGAATCGCTCCCTTTTAGCTCCTTCTTCAATGCCTCCAGCTTCTTCTGCAAAAGCCTGATGAGGGGAATGACCTGACTCAGGCTGGCAGTGTCTGAACTGACTTCACGTGTGGCAAGTTCAAAGGGCATCAGAACCTTGCACAACGTTGAAATCATTCTCCACTGCACTTGAGACAGGTGCATTCCACCTCCTATATCGTGCTCAATTGTATAGGCTTGAATGGCCTTTTGCTGCTCCTCCAACCTCTGAAGCATATAGAGGGTTGAATTCCACCTCGTTACCACTTCTTGCTTCAGATGATGGCAGGGCAGGTTCAGTAGTTTTTGGTGGTGCTCCAGTCTTCTGTACGTGGTGCCTGTACGCCGAAAGTGTCCCGCAATTCTTCTGGCCACCGACAGCATCTCTTGCACGCCCCTGTCGTTTTTTTAAAAATTCTGCACCACCAAATTCAAGGTATGTGCAAAACATGGGACGTGCTGGAATTTGCCCATATTTAATGCACACACAATATTGCTGGCGTTGTCCGATGCCACAAATCCACAGGAGAGTCCAATTGGGGTAAGCCATTCCGCGATGATCTTCCTCAGTTGCCGTAAGAGGTTTTCAGCTGTGTGCGTATTCTGGAAACCGGTGATACAAAGCGTAGCCTGCCTAGGAAAGAGTTGGCGTTTGCGAGATGCTGCTACTGGTGCCGCCGCTGCTGTTCTTGCGGCGGGAGTCCATACATCTACCCAGTGGGCTGTCACAGTCATATAGTCCTGACCCTGCCCTGCTCCACTTGTCCACATGTCCGTGGTTAAGTGGACATTGGGTACAGCTGCATTTTTTAGGACACTGGTGACTCTTTTTCTGAGGTCTGTGTACATTTTCGGTATCGCCTGCCTAGAGAAATGGAACCTAGATGGTATTTGGTACCGGGGACACAGTACCTCCAACAAGTCTCTAGTTGGCTCTGCAGTAATGATGGATACCGGAACCACGTTTCTCACCACCCAGGATGCCAAGGCCTCAGTTATCCGCTTTGCAGTAGGATGACTGCTGTGATATTTCATCTTCCTCGCAAAGGACTGTTGAACAGTCAATTGCTTACTGGAAGTAGTACAAGTGGGCTTACGACTTCCCCTCTGGGATGACCATCGACTCCCAGCGGCAACAACAGCAGCGCCAGCAGCAGTAGGCGTTACACGCAAGGATGCATCGGAGGAATCCCAGGCAGGAGAGGACTCGTCAGAATTTCCAGTGACATGGCCTGCAGGACTATTGGCATTCCTGGGGAAGGAGGAAATTGACACTGAGGGAGTTGGTGGGGTGGTTTGCGTGAGCTTGGTTACAAGAGGAAGGGATTTACTGGTCAGTGGACTGCTTCCGCTGTCACCCAAAGTTTTTGAACTTGTCACTGACTTATTATGAATGCGCTGCAGGTGACGTATAAGGGAGGATGTTCCGAGGTGGTTAACGTCCTTACCCCTACTTATTACAGCTTGACAAAGGGAACACACGGCTTGACACCTGTTGTCCGCATTTCTGGTGAAATACCTCCACACCGAAGAGCTGATTTTTTTGGTATTTTCACCTGGCATGTCAACGGCCATATTCCTCCCACGGACAACAGGTGTCTCCCCGGGTGCCTGACTTAAACAAACCACCTCACCATCAGAATCCTCCTGGTCAATTTCCTCCCCAGCGCCAGCAACACCCATATCCTCCTCATTCTGGTGTACTTCAACACTGACATCTTCAATCTGACTATCAGGAACTGGACTGCGGGTGCTCCTTCCAGCACTTGCAGGGGGCGTGCAAATGGTGGAAGGCGCATGCTCTTCACGTCCAGTGTTGGGAAGGTCAGGCATCGCAACCGACACAATTGGACTCTCCTTGTGGATTTGGGATTTCGAAGAATGCACAGTTCTTTGCTGTGCTGCTTTTGCCAGCTTGAGTCTTTTCATTTTTCTAGCGAGAGGCTGAGTGCTTCCATCCTCATGTGAAGCTGAACCACTAGCCATGAACATAGGCCAGGGCCTCAGCCGTTCCTTGCCACTCCGTGTGGTAAATGGCATATTGGCAAGTTTACGCTTCTCCTCCGACAATTTTATTTTAGGTTTTGGAGTCCTTTTTTTTCTGATATTTGGTGTTTTGGATTTGACATGCTCTGTACTATGACATTGGGCATCGGCCTTGGCAGACGACGTTGCTGGCATTTCATCGTCTTGGCCATGACTAGTGGCAGCAGCTTCAGCACGAGGTGGAAGTGGATCTTGATCTTTCCCTAATTTTGGAACCTCAACATTTTTGTTCTCCATATTTTAATAGGCACAACTAAAAGGCACCTCAGGTAAACAATGGAGATGGATACTAGTATACAATTATGGACTGCCTGCCGACTGCAGACACAGAGGTAGCCACAGCCGTGAACTACCGTACTGTACTGTGTCTGCAGCTAATATAGACTGGTTGATAAAGAGAAGATGTCTATGTAACTATGTATGTATAAAGAAGACTGAAAAAAATCCACGGTTAGGTGGTATACAATTATGGACGGACTGCCTGCCGAGTGCAGACACAGAGGTAGCCACAGCCGTGAACTACCGTACTGTACTGTGTCTGCAGCTAATATAGACTGGTTGATAAAGAGAAGATGTCTATGTAACTATGTATGTATAAAGAAGAATGAAAAAAATCCACGGTTAGGTGGTATTACAATTATGGACGGACTGCCTGCCGAGTGCAGAGACACAGAGGTAGCCACAGCCGTGAACTACCGTACTGTGTCTGCTGCGACTGGATGATAAATGATATAAAAAATATATATATATCACTACTGCAGCCGGACAGGTATATATTATATATTATATAATGACGGACCTGCTGGACACTGTCTGTCAGCAGAATGAGTTTTATTTTTATAGAATAAAAAAAAAAACACACAAGTGAAGTCACACGACGAGTGTTTAACTTTTTCAGGCAATCACAATATAAGTATACTACTAACTATACTGGTGGTCAGTGTGGTCAGGTCACTGGTCAGTCACACTGGCAGTGGCACTCCTGCAGCAAAAGTGTGCACTGTTTAATTTTAATATAATATGTACTCCTGGCTCCTGCTATAACCTATAACTGGCACTGCAGTAGTGCTCCCCAGTCTCCCCCACAATTATAAGCTGTGTGAGCTGAGCAGTCAGACAGATATATAATATATATAGATGATGCAGCACACTGGCCTGAGCCTGAGCAGTGCACACAGATATGGTATGTGACTGACTGAGTCACTGTGTGTATCGCTTTTTTCAGGCAGAGAACGGATATATTAAATAAACTGCACTGTGTGTCTGGTGGTCACTCACTATATAATATATTATGTACTCCTGGCTCCTGCTATAACCTATAACTGGCACTGCAGTAGTGCTCCCCAGTCTCCCCCACAATTATAAGCTGTGTGAGCTGAGCAGTCAGACAGATATATATAATATTATATATAGATAATAGATGATGCAGCACACTGGCCTGAGCAGTGCACACAGATATGGTATGTGACTGACTGAGTCACTGTGTGTATCGCTTTTTTCAGGCAGAGAACGGATATATTAAATAAACTGCACTGTGTGTCTGGTGGTCACTCACTATATAATATATTATGTACTCCTGGCTCCTGCTATAACCTATAACTGGCACTGCAGTAGTGCTCCCCAGTCTCCCCCACAATTATAAGCTGTGTGAGCTGAGCAGTCAGACATATATATATAATATTATATATAGATAATAGATGATGCAGCACACTGGCCTGAGCCTGAGCAGTGCACACAGATATGGTATGTGACTGAGTCACTGTGTGCTGTGTATCGCTTTTTTCAGGCAGAGAACGGATTATAAAGTAAACTGCACTGTCCTCACTAGTAAACTCTCTCCACTCAGTCTCTACACTTCTACAGTAACAGTACTCCTCCTAGTCAGCTCCAGTAAATCTCTCTCAGTCTCTTATAATCTAAATGGAGAGGACGCCAGCCACGTCCTCTCCCTATCAATCTCAATGCACGTGTGAAAATGGCGGCGACGCGCGGCTCCTTATATAGAATCCGAGTCTCGCGATAGAATCCGAGCCTCGCGAGAATCCGACAGCTTCATGATGACGTTCGGGCGCGCTCGGGTTAACCGAGCAAGGCGGGAAGATCCGAGTCGCTCGGACCCGTGAAAAAAAACATGAAGTTCTGGCGGGTTCGGATTCAGAGAAACCGAACCCGCTCATCTCTAGTATCAAGCAGTCAAGAGTGGAGCAGTGGACCAGTGGAGAAGTTGCCCATACTGCAACCAGTCAGCTTTGAGGTGGCATTTTTCAAGTGCACTTTATAGAATCTTAGGCAGTAGATGATTGGTTGCTATTGGCAACTTCTCCACTGGTCCACTTCTCCACTTTTTTCACGGCTTGATACTTAAACCCCTATGTTGCTAAACTTGGAAAAAAGGCAAAAGACAGATATCAATGGTCTATGGGGGTCATTCCGAGTTGATCGCTTGCTAGCTATTTTTTGCAGTGCTGCAAACAGATAGTCACCGCCTTTAGGGGAGTGTATTTTTGCTTTGTAAGCGTGCGAATACATGTGCAGCTGAGCACTACAAAAAAGTTTTGTGCAGTTTCTGAGTAGCTCAGAACTTACTCAGCCACTGCAATCACTTCAGCCTGTTTTTGTCTGGAATTGACGTCAGACACCCGCCCTGCAAACACTTCCAAAAAACGGTCAGTTGCCACCCACAAACGCCCTCTTCCTGTCAATCTCCTTGCGATCAGCTGTGCAAATGGATTCTTCGTTAAATCCATCACTCAGCAACGATCTGCTTTGTACCCGTTAGACGCGTCTGTGCATTGCGGTACATACACATACGCAGTTCTGACCTGATCGCAGCGCAGCGAAAAATCCTAGCGTGAGATCAGGTCGAAATGACCCCCTATGTACTAAGCATTGGAGATAGATAAAGTGGATGGAGATAAAGTACCAGCCAACCAGCACCTAACTGTCATTTGCAAACATGAGGCCTAATCCAGACCTGATCGCTGGGCAGCGATATTTGCTGTCCTGTGATCAGATAGTCGCCGGCTACAGGGGGAGTGTATTTGAGCTATGCAAGTGTGTAAACGCATGTGTAGCAGAGCTGCACAAACTGATTTTATGCAGCTTCTGCGCAGCCCAGGACTTACTCAGCAGCTGTGATCACTTCAGCCTATCCGGGACCGGATTTGACGTCAGACACCCACCCTGAAAACGCTTGGACATGCCTGTGTTTTTCCAGACACTCCCTGAAAACGGTCAGTTGCCACCCACAAACACCCTCTTCCTGTCAATCTCCTTGTGATCGCCTGTGTGATTGCTTTTTTTGCACCATCCCTTCGCTATGCACTGATGCCCGGTGCAGTCATCTGATGCAACTGTGCATTGCGGTGCTTGCGTATGTGCAGTTCAGACCTGATCGCAGGCTGTGAGAAAAAGCAGTCTAACAATCAGGTCTGAATTACCCCATAGCGTCTGTATTTTTGTAAAGTACCTTGAGTCATAAACAATGGGGTCTAGTCATGAAGCAGTGAAAATAGTGGAGAAGAGAAACTGTGGAGAAGTTACCCATGGCAACCAATAACATAGTTACATACCCCTAAATCTTGTGATGTCATAGATAACTTTACAACTTGCTCATAGATAGTTCATTTGTCAAAACAGCCCTTGTTGGGAAGATTGACTACCTATAAACTTTCTGTATTAGATTACCATGGCTAGGATTGGCATTTAAAGGATTACTGTACTCACTCTTTAGAAATGTGTTTATAACTGATGTCAGACTTGTAGGATGGTATTTAATTACCTTGAAGGCAGTAAGGTAGTGTCATTCTGACTAGTCTTCTGCACCTCACGACCATTGGCATTACAGATTTTTCCTTGTACACCATAGAGAGGAATAGGAATATATGTGTTTTTGGGTTACCATAATTAGGTGTGATATGGGAAGCTACACATTGACCAGTGACCACACATCACCGCTAAATGGATACCCCCATAGCATACTTGCAGACTTTCTGGCTGCACTCTCTGGGAGGAGGCAGCCAGGTCAGCTCAATTGGAGAAGGGGCATCGGTATTGGTGGGCAGTTCGGGGGGTGTGGAGGTGTTATGACATCATTGCAGCTCTACCCCGCTATAAAATGCTAGATTACGGCACTGTAAAGCAGGGGTTAGGGCTATGATGACGCAATTCAGTGTGTGAATCACGTCATCACTCTGCCCGCAGTAAGTTAGCAGATGAGGGACAGGGTGTGGGGGGTAGTCCAGTTCCATGAGTCTTGCCCTCTCATTGGGAGCCTCTGGCCTATTCCCAGAGTATGCCACATAGACATTAACAACTTTTTTCTGTATGTTTTCAGGAATTTAAATTGGCTGTAGAACCTGTAACCCGATAAATCTAATGGTCAAAGTTATTCTGACAATGGTGTGCAACAGTGCAATAATATAATCATTTTGCATAAATAAGTCACACTGACCATGTTGTAATGGAGATATTATTGTAAGCACAAGAATATATATATTGGCAGAAAAACAGTTAATGGCTGTGTGGCTCTGCATACGGTACATACATTTTCCCAGTTTAAACATCATATTTCTATTGTATTCTGTTCTACCTTTATCAGTTTCCTTAGCAACCACACCAAGCAGGGACTGTTCTTCACAGCACCTAGGTATGGCTATTTCTTTTTTTTTTTTTGGTATTGTTTTAGGGCTTGTATTGTGTTCTTTATGTTGATTGACAAAGTGCAACTGTGCAATATCTAATAAACAAATGTTTTGCATTTGAATAATGAAACAAACAGATCTTACAGTAGCATTCATAAAACATTTGGTATATTCATTCCAAAATGCAGATGCAAAATTATTATCTTCCATGCTATAAATACATAATGTTTTAGATTGCTGAAATAAAATTAGGCAGGACTAAAGCTGGGTACAGATTTGTACAATCAGAATTGTGATCCAATTCTTCTTACAATTACACTGACGATGGAAGGTCCAGATGAAAATGCAGATTCATACGTACACACTATTACAGTCCATCGTGAGATCTGTGATCCTTATCTCTTGAAACCATCTGCTGGAAAGATTGTGTCTACAGGAGCAGCAGGAGAAGTATTGGATAGAATGATCAACATTCACATTTCCAGGTATGTCCGACATTATAACATTAGAAGGTAGAAAGTGTGTATATGTGTGGTAGAAGTACACTAACCTCTCTTATTATGATTACTAATAAACTTTTGGGATTTTATTTAAAGTGTATTTTTTGTTCAAATTACAACTTTCACTCTGTTTTATACAATTGTTATTTCTGCTGCTATAAGTATTTGGAGGGATAACAGGGAATAACTTATAGCTGCCGAGCGAGTGCTTAACGTGGTCCTAGAGAGGTGGTGGAACTCACCCCCCTCCCCACACAAAAAGAAAGGGGCGTGGCCACACAATAGTAATAATGCCCACAGTAATAGCACCTAGTGGTTGATGTGGAAATTTTGAAGTGGGGGTATGGACAAGTGAAGGTTGTAATTATGTGTGTGCCGAAGGCACGCGCGCTCTATAAAAGGGGGCGTGGCCACTCAAAAGGGGACGTGTCCTTCAGTGTAGTTTACCACACCATGGGGGTCATTCCAAGTTGATCGCTCGCTAGCAGTTTTTAGCAGCCATGCAAACGCATTGTTGCTGCCCACTGGGAAGTGTATTTTCGCTTTGCAGAAGTGCTCACGTCTGTGCTGCAGAGCACCTGCAAAAACATTTTGTGCAAAACTAGACCAGCCCCGTACTTACTCTTCGTGTGCGTTGATTCTAAGGTTGGAGGGTTGGCTTTTGACGTCACACACCCACACAGCATTCGCCCAGCCACGCCTGCATTTTCCCTGGCACGCCTGCATTTTTCCAAACACTCCCTGAAAACGGTCAGTTGATACCCAGAAACGCCCCTTTCCTGTCAATCTTCTTGCGGCCGCCAGTGCGAATGAAAACGTCGCTAGAACCTGTGCAAAACCACAAAGGCCTTTGTACCAGTACGTCGCGCATGCGTATTGTGGTGCATACGCATGCGCAGAAATGCAGATTTTTAGCCTGATCGCTGCGCTGTGAACAATGGCAGCTAGCGATCAACTCGGAATGACCCCACCATATACGCCTTATACACATTATGCACAACAATAGTAGGACCCCTTGCTGGTGCCCCTTTCACATTATACCACACAGTATGAGGCGAAAATTCACATTATAGCACACAGAATGAGCCGAAATTCACATTAAAACACATGGTATGACCCGAAATTCACATTATAGCACACGGTATGAGCCAAAATTCACATTATAGCACACAGAATGAGCCGAAATTCACATTACAGTGCACGGTATGAGTCTAAATTCACATTGTAGCAAACAGTATGGTCCGAAATTCACATTATAGCACATGGTATGAGCCTAAATTCATGTTATAGCACACGGTATGAGCTGAAATTCACATTACAGAGGGACGTGGAAAGTGACAGCAGGGACGTGGAAAGTGACAGCAGGGACATGGAAAGTGACAGAGAGAGGGACAGCAAGGGCATACAGTAGGGACTAGGGAGAGAGAAAGGCAGCAGGGTAAGATTACCTGTTTAGCAGCGGCAGTGGTTTGCCGTGTGGTGGATGAGGAGGCTATGGTAGGCGTGGGGTGGAGGAGGTTGTGGACCTCAGAGATACTGCAGAGGAGGAGGCTGTAGGTGTGCAGAGGTCTGAGGGTGGCAAAGGAGGCTGAGGGTGGATGCAGCGGATCTGGGACCACGCTGGCTTTATTATCCCCCAGTAGTAATGCCCCTGCAGTTATGACCCCAGTAGTTTACCCCCCCCCCTTTAGTTTAGCCTCCCAGTGGTAATGCCCCAGTAGTTTAGCCCTCATGTAGTTTGCCCCGTGTAGTTTAGTCCCGAGTGGAAATGCCCCCTGCCAGGGGCGTAGCCAGAACTTTGTGGGCCCCATAGCAACATTTTGAAGGGGCCTTGTCCCAATGCTTCTAGAGAGACACCTCACCACAGCAGGCTTAATTTGATGCCCCATAATAGTGCCCTAGATCATTTTGTGAACCATAGTAGTGCCCTAGTTCACGTTATGTTACTTTATAGGGCTGCCAGTACACATTATGCAACACAGTACCTCGAATTCACATTATGACATACAGTAGTTTCCCAAGTTCCTGTTATGCCACATTACAGTGCCCCCAGTTCATATGATGCCACGCTATAGTGCCTCCACTTCATATTGTGCCACATTACAGTGCCCCAGTTCATATTATGAAACCTTATAATTCCCTCCAGTCATTTTATAACACATTACAATGGGCAGGTCCAGGGGCATACATAGATGTATTGCAGACCACAAGGTAAAAGTTTGTAAGGGCCCCAGTAGTTTAGCCCCTGTAGTTTGCCCCCTTGTAGTTTATCCCCCAAGTAGTAATGCCCCCAAGTAGTAATGCCGGCAGTAGTTTAGCCCCTGTAGTTATTGCCCCGGTAGTTTAGCCCCCTTGTAGTAATGCCCCTGTAGTTATTCCCCCAGTAGTAATGCCCCCCAGTAGCTTGCCCCCTTGTAGTTTGCCCCATGTAGTAATGCCCCTGTTGTTATGCCCCCAGTGGTAATACCCCTCAGTTGCTTGCCCCCTTGTAGGTTGCCCCCAGTAGTAATGCCCCCCAATAGTTAGCCCCAGTAGACGTGCCTCTACACATATGAGAAAAAAAACAAAAACCACCATACTCACGAGCCCCACTCCCACGTCCGACTGCTGCAGTACTCCCGGCGTCCGGTCCACAGCACTATGGGAGAGACGCCATGATGTCTCTCCCATAGCGCGCACTGACAGAGCCAGAAGCCGGAGCTCAGTAGTGAGCTCCTGCCTCCGGCTGACGCTGTGGAGAGGGAGCCGGGTGCCCGCTGGTAAAACAATCTCAGCGGGCGCCCGGCACGCATCGGGTTAGGTAAGCCGGAGGAGGCTGAACTGCGTTCCATCTCTAAGTGGAACTGACGGAACGCAGTTCCACCCCGTTCCGGCTCACTTTAACCCCTGTGCAGAGCATCTTATCTAGAACATCATAAGTTCTATATTTTCAGAACCATAGGTTTCTTTTGTATAAATGTTATACAATATCTAATTTAAGAATGTCAAAATCCTAACAGGTTGTAAAATAATCAGAGATGCCATGACAAAGACATTACTGGACAAAGCAGAGACCTATGTGAACATTTAATATACTGTAGAGTGCATTCGTCTGGTGCTTTGGAAATCAGCACAGATTGGCAGCGGTTTATAGGCCCAAACTTCAGAATTACTAATGTGCAAATTGGTAGATGAAAAATTAGACCTTTGCTGATATGTTGCAATTTGAAATTCATTAAGGCACATATTCATCATAGAAAAAATATAAAAAGAGAATTTTCGATTCTGCCCTTTTCATTTTACAATTTTTTCACTATTCATCATGCCTCTCTAATAAAAAATATCACTACCGAAAAACTGCTATTTTTGCGAAGCAGCTTCTCGGAATACGGATATATTTTCCCCTGCAGCTGCGGTGTCCATAAGCACTTCCTCACAGTGTGCATGCGCATTTAACTTTTTGTTTATCCCCCTGCTGGCCTGCCACCCCCCTCCTCCACTCCACTGTAGCCAGTGTCGCACTGGGGCATGTAGGGCCCACCGGGGAATGCAGTGGTAGGGACTCATGTTTAGGGGTGTGGCTAGTCTGCAGAGGGGGTGTGGCCTACCACCTCATTGGTTTGGCTAACCATTAGAGAGTGCAATGTCTGGGCCCCTTCATAAACATATATCAGCGGCTGCATGCATGATAATGTACCATATTAATAACAGATTAATAACAGCAATGCACTGTCGAAAAAAGACCATAGTCCAGTATAAGATAACATATGTATAATGTGTATGCACAGTCTGGAACCTGATCCTTAGAGTAGGAGGGGGGACCCTAGGCAGTGGGGCCCACCGGTGGTTTCCCCTGTACCCCTGTGGGCCAGACTGTAGTCATGGGACTCCCACGGTCCTACAGTTTGAGTTTCCCAATTTCTACATCCTGATACTTTAGCATGGGCTGTGCAGAAATTATCACAGCAGGCTGTAACAAAGGAGATATGAGTCATATCTTATTCGTCACAGCCTTAATGAATGAGAATTTGTGATTAAAAAAAAAAGATATCTACGGTAATTGTTAAAAATAGATACAGTAAGGATCATGGATGAGATGGATAGTCAGAGATTTAGAGAAACCTGTTTTGCTTGTCAAAATCTGTCTCTCAACTGCTCTTTAAGAGACTGTACTTAGGGCCTTCTTCAGCTTGCATCGCTATTGCGATGCAATCACATGCGGCTGGTCATTGGGCCAGTGCGCATGTGCGTGGCCCAGGAAATGCAATTGCATTGCACTGATGCGATTGTCTCTACCTTATTGACAGGCAGAGGCATTTGCGGGGCGGTCAGGGGTGGTAACACGGTGTTGTGGGGGTGTGGTGACAAAAATGCGGCCAGTTCTGGGCCATTTTCGGGGTGGCTGCGTAGTGTCACATGCGGCCGCTTCAGTGGGAACCATGGCGGCAGTGCGCCTGCCTTCGAAGCTAGGCTACGCAGGCAGGGGTCAACCCTAGTTGCGATCGCGATCTGATTGCAATGCGATCTCAAATAGATTGCAATCACAGTGCTGGGCATCAGTTAGCAGGGTGGGCGGCCTTGCCCTATACTGTGCTGGGCAACCTTCAGCATGTGATCGTATGCAGTTGCAGTTTTGCTAAATTAGCAAAACTGCAACTGAAGCTGAATAAGGTCCTTAGACAAATAATCTTCAATTTTGGCCAATAATGATTTCATTGCACTTATTTATGCTCAAAAAGATATACATTATAGTAGATGTTTTAAAACACTTAAGCTGGGTACACCCTGAGCGAAATGTCATCTGATCCAGCGGATCGACAGACTTATCCCTCAATCCGGCACATATTGGGCACTGTGTATGCCAGATATGCAAGTGCTTGCAATTGCTTGCAATGTCATCAGGTTTGATGTGCTGCATATCAAATTTTACGATATTGCTAGCAATAGCATGTAAGCTAATGAAGGATGGAATAGTGATTTCTGTCAATCATTAAAATCACCCAGGTTCCGATATTTTGTCCTGTCGGACCGAAATATTGGCTGGGTACGCATCACTCCAGGGTGTACCTAGCTGTAGGAAAACAATAGGACTACCAAAACCTAGATGTAGTGAGCTGCCAAAAACACTATTTTGTAGTTAGGCCATATACTAATTCTTCCCAGATCATGCCTGATTCCTCTATAAATTCATTATAAAATCCCTCTCGATTGATTCTGCCCAAATCAAGGCTAATCCCACCTTACTAATCACCTTCCTTGTGATGCTAGCCTATGTCCAGGGCTCCCGCAATGCAATCTTCAGATGCAGTCCCCCATGCAATCTTGTCTTCTGAATTGGTCCTAATGCTGTCTTCAGGTGTGGGGTGAGCCAGAGCAGCGCAGCTCTAGAGTTAGCAGCAGGACAGAGCGGAGGTGGCGGTGGATTTGGAAACAGAGCAGTGGCAGAGTAGAACAGCCTGAAGCACAGGCAGAGTTTTTCTCTTCTCCTCTATCCTTGGCTGCTCTTCTCCCCTCAAAAGCCACCTTATCCTGAGATGGCACAATATATAAGTAAGCTAAGTGCGCAGCCAGCAGCAGCTGGTATGAGGGTGGTCAAACCCTCGGATAAACTGTAAAAAGAGAATAAAAATGTACCAGTGCTGGCTGTAATAATTATGTATAAAAGACGGTTTGCTTTAAATGAAATACAAATTTATTATGTTAAAACAACAAGACTAAAATAAAGTTCTTGCTAAGTAGTAACAGTCTCATACAGTATATAGATACCTCCCGGTTTTGAATCACAACTGTAGATCCTCTTTTGTGTGTACATTTGATGTCAAATCCTCATCGGCTAGGACAATTTCCGGCAATCACTGCAAAGCAAGAATATTTACCAGGTCCACTGTAGGAATATCCCTTGATGGCATCAGCTTTTAGGAGAAGTCCATTTACAGCTGCAGGGGTGGACCAAAATAATGGTAGATGGTGAAGATCCAATTGGATAAAAGTCCATTTATGGCCAAGAGGTGACAAAGTGCAACCGAAGTGTACACTATAGAGTGGAATCCAGGCAGGTATCAAAGGGTTGGCTCATCCTGAGATGGCGATTGTTTTCTGAGAAGTGAAATGCAAGGGATGCAGTTAAAATACTGGCTGCCGGGATCCCTGCGCTCAGGAGACCGACACCGGAATCCTGACAGCCAGTAAAATACCAATGCCCAGAATTCCGACCACCTCCTGGTATTCCTACTCAGTTGGTGGGTTCATACCATCAACCAAGTGGGAATACAACCTGTGTCACGCGCAGCGAACCATTGGGCCTGAAACGTGGTGAGCACAGTGATCCGCTGGGGACTCGCTGCCGGCAGACGGGATACTGCCGTCGGTATACTGACAGCCGGCATCCTATCTGCTGGGATATCATATGTATTCTGGAAGCAATCCTTACACGGAGCAGGGGCACCAGTGGAGAAATCGGAAATTTCTTCACAGTAACCCCTTCTATGAATAGGTGGTACTGTGGCGCTACAATAGACACATATCTCTGTTTCTTTCTATCCTTGTTTTACAGAACATAATAGATAGAGTCTGACTAGTTGCTATGGGCAACATCACCACCTTAGTAAATTTACCCCAAAATGTCTGAATGTGCAAGATGAATTTAAATATACAATGTGGTGAGAACTGTAAAATATGTGACAAGTGTCTCTGTATGACCCTTTAAAGTGAGGGAAACAATTTTGTATGTGAGGATTTAGAGGTTGATTCAGACCTGATCGCTGGGCTGCTAACTTTGCTGTCCTGCGTTCAGATAGTCGCCACCCCCAGGAGGAGTGTAAATTTTCCGTGCAAGTGTGCGATCCCATGTGTAAAATCCACTTTGTGCAGTCTCTGCGCAGCCCAGGACTTACTCCTACAATGCGATCATAACAAACTGATCGGGGCTGGAGCTGACGTCACACAGCCTCCCTGAAAACGCTTGGACACGCCTGCATTTTTCCAGACACTCCCAGTAAACGGGGGGAAAAGGGCCCTGATTTGCACACCTTAATTAGGTAGTGAGGTGCTACTCTGCTTGAGACTTAGTAATGTATACAGAGGGAAAAGGTAGCAGGTGCACTATCTCACACTAGCTCAACCTGTAGTAACCAGAGGCACTTAGCATATTCCTGGCCAGGGCTATGAGCTTACCCACCGCATCAAGGTAGCCTCTCATTGGGTAAGTCCCTAACACTAACTATAGGGGTTCAGGTCCGGGGGGCAGGACACCCCAGAGCCACCCAGCCAGACAACCCCAGGGCATCGCAGGAGTGATAAAAAATATAGGGTTAAAGAGGTAGGAGCAGCTGCTGCTGCATGTCTGAATAATGTGAGGAGTAAAAGAAAATTATATATGAAGGTGTTACATATATATAAAACAAACTATAAGTGACATGGAGTGATGAAATAGTGTTAAATTGCGATGCCCCAGGGACACCCAGCCACGGCAGGCACAGGGAGCCCCGCACCCCAGAGAATTCCCCCCATTATGGACTGCCATATTAAACAGAATGTAGGAGTCTTACCTCAGTGTGCTCATTCCAAATGTAAAGGCTAGAGTGTTGGACTATTTCAAATCAGAGGGGTGGGTGGGGCAGGGTGCTAAATTAGGGTGAAGGTGTCTCCTACCTTCAAAAATTTATGAATACATCAGTTACAGAGGGAAAAGGGCTCCCAGTAAACGGTCAGTTACCACCCACAAATGGCTTCCTCCTGTCAATCACCTTGCGAACGCCCGTGCGATCAGATTTTTTGCCCCATCTCGCCGCTGACCGGCGATGCCCTTTGTTGTTGTCCGACGCATGTGCGCATTGCGGGGCATACGCATGCGCAGTTAGTAGCTGATTGCCTGCTGTGCAAAAATGCACAGCAGCGATCAGGTCTGAATCACCCCCTTCTCTAGGGAATGGGTGTCACCTGGATGAATCTTATGGCATATAATGGGTAATATGGATAAATTAATAAAAAATGGAAATTGAATGATCAAGATAAATGTAGCTTTAACACCGAATTCTAAAAATCTGCTGAAGTGTTTTGTTTTTGACTGTCTTGTATAAATATATTTGGAAACAAATGCCAGCTGTTGGTGATTCACCGGCATATGATAGTTTGCGGATGGGTAGTTTAAGAAGAAACAGAGAAATTAGCATTTATGGATATTGTACTCATAATTATGAGTTTGCCAAACTTCCATTATGGGTGTATACTGTATTTTAAATCTTTGATTGGCATATGTTTTAGACAAAGCTGGTATATAAGGCTGTATTATCTGTATGACAATCAGTTTGCAAATCTGATTTTGCTTCCTCTGTACGGACATGCATAGTAAATCTTAAGGTGACTTTATAATTTACCGTTATTCTTCCATAACAAGGGGCATGTGCAGGGGTCTCATTAGCATATAAGGTGCACGTGGAGTGGTATTATGGCATATTTAGAGGCATGTGGAGTGATGATATTTAAGGGCAGTTGCGTGGCATCAGCCCCCGCAGACCCTGCTGTGGCTTGGGGGTGCTGGCACTGATGCGCACACCAGTGTTAATGCAGATTACATGCTGTCTAGTCATCCGCACGGAATCTGCTGAAACTGTCCCTCCAAAAATGGCTGCTGCCTAGGAGGAGACAGATGCTAGAGGTTCTACTTGACCTCTAGTGTCTGTCAGGAAAGCACGTGGTATATCATTACTCGGAAGTGTCAGGAATGCTGGGGCATCTTATGCCCTGAAACTCCAGGCAACAATCATAAAAACACTTGGCAAGTATCATGAAACCTTTGGCAATGAGCATGAAACCCCTGGCAACAAGCAGTGAACCCAGAGCATGAAAACCCTGACAATGAGCACAAAGCTCCTGACAATGAGCAAGTAGTTTAAAAGAAATTAGAAGCCTTACTTTTGGTGCATAATTTGTAAGGGGTCTTATTGTGTGGGGGGCATAAAATACTGTCAGGGGCATAACTGTGTGTGATATAATGTGTAATGGGCATTACAGCGTGTGGCATAATGTGTAATGGGCATTACAGTGTGTGGCATATTGTGTAATGGGCATTATGGTGTGGGGCATAATTTGTAATGGGCATTATGGTGTGTGGCATAATATGACATGGGCATTATGGTATGTGTCATATTGTGTAATGGTCATTAGTATGTGTGGCATATTGTGTAACCGGCATTGCGTTGTGTTGTATAATGTGTAAGGAGCATTATGGAGTGTGGCATAATGTATCATGGGCATTATGGTGTGTGGCATAATATGTCATGGGCATTACGATGTGTGGCATAATGTGTAGTGGGCATTACGATTATGGTGTGAGGCATAATTTGTAATTGGCATTGTTGTGTATAGCATAATGTGTAATGGACAGTGTGACGTGTGGCACAATGTGTAAGGCACATTAGTATAAGGAAGAAAAATGACAAATAATGTAAGGGGCATGAATCAGGATTTTTTTTCTTGTGATGGTCAAAGTCTGGGCGTGTGGTAGAAGGTAGGAAGAGAGTATTGACTGCATAGGAGAGGAAAGGGTTAAACATCTGGGGAGGGGTGGACCTAGCTGTAAGGAAAGTTCAGCCTTTAAGGGGGAGGGCTTGATATATATAGGGAAGGTGAAGCCATTTTAAGTCTCTTGGTGACTCGGTTTGGTGAGTGCTGCAGTGACAGCTAAAACTTTGTTTTTCTCTTGTCTTTTGCTTTGATCATTCATCTGTGGCTGCTCTCCCCCCCCCCCCCCCCTATCTATATTTATCAATTGGTCTGCCTGCTCACATGGCTTCTAGACCCCGTCGAGTGTTGAGGGCCCCGGCTCGTTTCAGCCCTGAGGAGGCTGTGGCGGGCCCTGAGGAGGCGGTGGGTGGCCTGAGGGACGGGGCTCCGTCCTCTCGGGCCTCTACATCCACGGCCCTAGGCAGCGGGGGCCGGGCGGTATCGCCGCCAGGGGCCAGGAGCATTTCAGCAGGAAGAGGGCGGCGTGGGGGACCGGTCGTCCCTTCAAGCCACCCAAGGACCAGCGGGCGGCGGCCGTCCCCTCCGGGAGCCGCCGTACCAGTGAGCAGATCGGGCGCCCGCGGGCGCGCGCATGCGCGCTGCGGTGAGCGCCCGGCAGCAGATAACACCTCTCCTTCCTCGCCGCGGCCGAGGGTTGGTGCCGGGCGGGGGGAGAGGGCTGGTGGGAGAGCAAGCGGTCGCCGCGCGGGGCCTATGCAGGAAGCCCGCGCGGCGGCTGAGGAGGAAGAACATGGCGGGAGGCCGTGTGCGGGAGGACGTGGGACGCGCGCACGAGGCGCGCGCGCGCCCACGCTCGTTCCGCAAGCTGCTGGCCGCGCACGTGCACGCGCAGCAGAGCTCCCTGCAGACGGACCACCCGTTCCTTCTCCCCGTATGCCGGTAAACGGCAGGGGGAGGGAGCACATGAGGGGGGTGCAGCGTATGCCTCAGGTAGGCAACGCTGGGCGCATAGTGGCGACAAGAGGCAGTAGGGGTGCAACACCTGCAGCAAGGGATGGCCGGAGCCAGCGGGCGGGTGCGCCCGCCGCGGGCCCGGTGGCACGCGGGGGGGCACGCACGGAGGGGCAGCAGTTACCCGCGGATACCGCGGGTCACAGCAGGCCCCGAGGCAGGAAGGAAGACAGGGAGTGGGTCAGCGGCCGCAGGGCCGCGGCACGGGCCGCTGAGCCCGACAGTGTGTCCTCCGCGGGGTCAGGGGATTTTTCTGCTTCCTCAGACAAGGAAGAAGCAGGCTCTGAAATGGAGGGTGGCGGAGCCGTCAGAGGTGCCCTTTATTTCGGTTTGGAACACGACGAACAGGGTCCCCGGGGCGCATCAAGCAGTCAGCGGGCGCGGGCTCGCGCTCAACCAAGGTCCGGCCACCCATCGGGCGGCGGTTCCGCGCGTCGCGCCGCGCGGGATGGGGGTCAGTCTGCAGTACGCAAGGGGTCTGGCGACCGTAGAGCATCAGCGGCACAGCGAATAGCAAGGGCCTGCCGAGAGCTGGGGGCCGCTGCGGCGGAACTTGAGCTAGGACCAGGAAGTGAGCGGGGGCGCACAGTCACCGCGCATTCCGCACGCGGTGCCCGGCGTGCGCCACAAGCGTGGCCCGGGCCCTCTTCTTCTTTTTTGTCTCCCACAGAGGGCCGAAGTGAAAGAGATGGAGCGGACGCCGTGGCGGATGAGGATTGGCTGGAGGATTACGAAGGATACGGGTCGGAGAGGTCGATAGCATCCGGTGAGTTGGTCCACTCTGTATCGGTTTCCACCACGAGCTCGAGTTCGCGAAGCTCTTCTTCCTCCGCGTCCTCCTCTTCTTTAGCGTCGCAGGCGTCCGACGCGGATAGCACGGCTAGGGCAAGGAGGGAGGCCGAGAAACTCGCCAAAAGAGCGGCAAGGCAGCAGAAGAGGCGCAAGCGACGCAGACGAATGAGTGTAGAGGAGCGGAGGGCAAAGAAGCGGCGAGATCTGCCGGGGGTAGTGCGCTGCGAATACACCGCAGTTATGAGGGGGCTGCGAGATAGCTGCCGCAAGAAAATATGTAGGGGTGACTTCGTGGACTTATTCGTCTTGACGAGGGCCATGAAGAGGGATTACAAAGCGGCGGCCGCTAAGACAGGCATGGGTACTGAAGCTTTCCGGTCTTTTGATAATTGGCTGGCCGGTTTTTGGGTGTTTGCGGCATGCTATTTGGAGGATAGGCCGGAAGAGCACATGAATATCATCCGGTACCTGCATCTAGTGCATGACATGCAGCGCACGTCCGCAGGCTCGGAATGGCGCCAGTACGACCAAGAGTTTCGGGAGAAACAAGATGGGCTGCGGGTCATGTATTTTGGCTTCAAAGACGTGGAGGTATGGCTCAAGGTGACCCGGGCATCACAACAAGAGGCGGAGCCCCAGAAACAGGGGGCAGGGGTGCGTCGCGCGGGGTCATCAGCACAGGGGGCGGCCGCGGAAGGAGGAATGGCCAGGACAGGCGGGTTGGCCGCTCGCGGGGGCGGGCGGTCTGCTACTCGGGGGAAATGCTTCGCTTTTAGCAGCGGAACATGTTCCTATGGCAAGCAGTGTCGGTTTCGTCACTCCTGCCACCATTGTGGGGGAGCCCACCCAGCCTCCTCCTGTTTCAAAGGGGGGCGACAGGGAAGCAAGGGGAAGCAGCCTTACTCTAAACAGGCCACGAGCGGGACCGCTCAGCAGAGCCCCAACGCCAGTTAAGTTGTTAACAATGGGCAAATGGCTGAATATGTATCCAAATAGAGAGGATGCTAAGTTTTTGTTAGACGGTTTTAAGTTTGGTTTTCGCTTGCCTGTTGCAAGCGAGGTATCAGTGCGGGCGCAGAGAAACCTACAGTCAGCACGGGCATTGCCGACCGTCCTGCGGGAGAAAGTAGATAAGGAGGTCAGGTTGGGCAGGATGGAGGGGCCTTTTAGATCACCCCCGGTGGATGACTTGGTCATCTCCCCGGTCGGGGTGGTTCCGAAGAAGACCCCGGGCGCTATTCGGCTCATACAGCATCTGTCTTACCCGCCGGGGGCTTCGGTCAACGACGCAATACCACCGGCCTTTTGTTCGGTGGTGTATCAGTCATTTGACGAGGCGCTAGAGATGGTCCGCAGCTACGGGAGCGGGGCCCTCATGGCTAAGATCGATGTTGAGTCAGCCTTTAGATTATTGCCTTTGCATCCTGACTCATTCCGTTTCATGGGTTTCCGGATTGGGACGGAGTATTTCATCGACAAATGTCTGCCGATGGGATGTTCCGTTTCATGCTCATTTTTCGAGCGCTTTAGCACTTTTCTTCATTGGTGTGTGGAGTCGACGTCAGGCGGCCACGGGGTTGCACATTACCTCGATGACTTCCTATGCGCAGGTCCGGCGAACGACACGAGGTGCGCCGATTTGTTGTTTAGCACCCAGGCTCTCTTTTACCACTTCGGTGTTCCTGTAGCCGAGGACAAAACGGAAGGTCCTGACTCCTGTTTATCGTTCTTGGGGATTGAAATCGACACAGTGGCGGGGGAGTGTCGCTTGCCTCAGGACAAAGTGTCGAAGCTCCGCGAAACCATTTGCCGGTTCAAAGGCTCGCGTAAAGTCACGCTGCGTCAGGCGCAGTCCTTGCTGGGCATGCTTAACTTTGCTTGTCGGGTAATTCCGATGGGCAGGGTTTTCTGCCGGAAGCTTGAAAGGGCAACGGCGGGGTGTGCCAGGCCTCATCATTTCGTTCGATTGTCCTCTGAATTAAAAAGGGATCTGGCCGTATGGGCTTCGTTCCTGGAGGATTTTAACGGTGTGAGCATATGGCAAGCGCCAGCCGTAGACAGCGACCGGTTGCAGCTGTTTACCGACGCCGCAGGGGCCTATGGATTTGGTTGTTTTTTGGAGGGATCGTGGTGCGTGGCATCTTGGCCGGAAAGCTGGCATAGTGAGGGTCTTACAAGGGATCTGTTACTACTGGAACTTTTTCCCATTATGGTAGCCCTGGAAGTTTGGGGTGACCGTTTGGCTAATCGCAGCATAGTGTTTAGATGCGACAATCTGGGCGTAGTGCATGCGATTAATAACCAGAGGGCGAAATCGCTAGTGGTTCTGAGGGTGCTTGGGCACTTGCTTTTGACGAGCTTGCGTAGGAACCTATGGTTCCGGGCGCAGCATGTTCCCGGCTTGGAGAACGAAATCGCAGATGCATTGTCGCGGGGACAGTGGGAGAGGTTTTGGGTTTTGGCACCAGAGGCCGAAAAGCAGGGTTTTCACTGTCCTGATTATGTTTGGCAGGTGATCGGGCCGGATTGGAAGGTCTAGCGTTGCGGTCGGTAGCGCCGGCCACGCTCAAGGCGTACGGACAAGCGTGGAGCGAGTGGGAGACGTTTGTTCAGAGTCGTCAACATCAAGGTAAGAGCAAGCATCGGCTGATGCTCTCTTTTATGTGGCAGCTCTACGTTTCTGGTAGGTCGCGAGCGGTGGTGGCCCGGTACTTGGCTGGCGTCTCATTCTTTTGCAAGCTGCGAGGCGTCTCGGATGTAACAAAAAGCGAGGTTTTGCGGAAGGCTATGAAAGGGTGGGCGCGAGTTGCGCCGACGCCGCCGGATAGGAGGCGGCCCATCGATGCGGCTTTGTTGCCGGCCGTCATCGAGGCGGTGGGGCGAGTAGCGTCATCCAGGTTTGAGGCGCTTTTGTTCCGTTTAGCCTTCTCTATGGCTTACCACGGGGCTTTTCGAGTTTCTGAGTTGGTAGCGCCTTCCAAGAGGTCGGAATCGCGCATGCTGGTCGGGGACGTGGTAGTGGGTGAGAGGTCCTTGCTGTGCAGATTGCGGCGATCCAAGACGGATCAAGTGGGCAGAGGGCGCTGGGTTACGATGGTTCCGGCGCTAGAGGTAAGCGTCTGCCCAGTGGGTCTGGCAATGCAATATCTGGGAGTACGACCCGCTAAGGAGGGGTCATGGCTATTGCACTATGACGGGCTGCCAGTCACAAAATACCAGTTCCGGTGGATGCTGGGCCGCTGTCTGACGGGCTTGGGCCTCTCGCCTGCTGCTTTCGGTACCCATTCCTTTCGGATAGGCGCGGCGACGTCGGCAGCTGCGGCGGGTTTCTCCAGAACTGAGATCCAGGCGGTAGGGCGATGGAAGTCGTCCAGTTATAAGCGATATATTCGCCCTGTCACTTGAGAGGGCGCCCGGCGCTGGGGGCATTGTTAATTGCAATTCGTTATGCTGTTTCAGTTCTGTGTTTTCATGAAGTTGTGCGTTTGTTATGTTTGTTCCCCCGTTTTGTTATCCTACTCAGGGATTAGCTACTCGCCGTTGCTGGCATGAGTCGGCAGCGGGGGTCTGGAGTTATTTGCGATTTTTTGCCTGACTTGACGGACTGAATTCTAATCTATAATTCGGCTAATTTGGTCTAATCAGAGTCCCTCAGCAGGTCTTTACGTTCACCTCCAGCTGAGTTATTACATGTGTTTCCCATTTTATACCCCCCCTCCCCCCCCCCTTTTTTATTTTGTTTGTTTTATTTGATCTTTCCCCTTTGTGTCTTTAATTGCGCTTTAAATTGGCAACGGAACATGGTGCAGTCGGCTAGGCCGTGACTGCTGCAATGGCGAGATCTAAAGTTTTTCTTTTTGGCAGATCCTTCAGTATAAACATTAAATAAGCCTCTTAGTAATCAATTCTACCCCTCTTTTTCCCTTCAGGATGGTTCGAAGACTGTTTGCCCATTTGGGTGGTTGGCCACTCTTACATTTACTGGGCGGCCAGGTTTGTGGCCTCGGAAGGGTCTCAGGCATTGTTTGGAACTCAGGGTGTCAGATGGCTCGGCTGGCGAGGAATGATGTGGGGTGAGCTGAGGAGTAGGTTAGTGAGTCAGGCCAGAGAGCATGGAGTCCCTAGGGTTTTGGTTGTCCATCTAGGTGGCAACGACTTGGGGAAGAGGACATCCTTGGAGCTGCGGTGGGCCATGATACAGGATCTGGCAAGTGTGACCGCGCAATGGACCAATTGTGTGTTGGTTTTTTCCATGATGGTGCCGAGATTGTGTTGGAGGGGTGTGGCGGATGGTCGCCGGATTGATGAGGCCCGGAAAAAGGTGAACGGAGCTGTGGCAAAGTGGGTGCTGTCCCACGGTGGGAGGGTGGTTCGCCACCCGAGGATACGGTTCAGAGACAGCCACCTTTTCCGGCGCGATGGAGTACATCTATCCAATGAGGGGATGATGTTGTTTCTGGAGGATCTAGGTTTCGCTTTGCAGGAGTTAGGGTAGGTTTATGGTGGCGGTGCGAAAGATTTTGGGGATGAGTCTTTCGCTGTTGGCGGAAAAGAACGGCAGTTTCGTATGGTAGAGAAAACTGTAGTGTTTTACAGTTTGTTGTGGTTTAGGTGCACTCACCTCCATCGACTTATGGCCGCTTGACCACCCATCCGGGAAGGCAGCGGCAGGGCACCCAGGAGCGGTGGGTAGTCACTGTGGGGGTTGAGTTGTCACCTATTACCGGTTTATGGTAAGCTTTTAGTTAATTTATAGGATTCAGTTATTTAAGTTAATTTAGATTAAGGAGCCGTTCTTTTGGGCCGCCACCATATGCCAGCTGGAGCGGCATATTAAATTAATCTCTTTTATTACAGGTTTCCCAATGGTTAGGGACAAATAAATAGCTAGCAATTTTCTGCCAAATTCAAGTCTCAGTGTCGTTATTTCTGGTTATGGTTATGAATGCTTTACTTTCAAAGAAAGGGGTCCACCAATTATCACTAAGATGTTTAGAAGAGAGTATTGACTGCATAGGAGAGGAAAGGGTTAAACATCTGGGGAGGGGTGGACCTAGCTGTAAGGAAAGTTCAGCCTTTAAGGGGGAGGGCTTGATATATATAGGGAAGGTGAAGCCATTTTAAGTCTCTTGGTGACTCGGTTTCCCACCCACCCGCCCTGGTAGTTGGAAATAGTGGCACGTGGTGCTGTGGCTCTAAGTTGTTGGCTGTTTTATCGTTGGCTATTTATTGGCGGAAAAGAACGGCAGTTTCGTATGGTAGAGAAAACTGTAGTGTTTTACAGTTTGTTGTGGTTTAGGTGCACTCACCTCCATCGACTTATGGCCGCTTGACCACCCATCCGGGAAGGGAGCGGCAGGGCACCCAGGAGCGGTGGGTAGTCACTGTGGGGGTTGAGTTGTCACCTATTACCGGTTTATGGTAAGCTTTTAGTTAATTTATAGGATTCAGTTATTTAAGTTAATTTAGATTAAGGAGCCGTTCTTTTGGGCCGCCACCATATGCCAGCTGGAGCGGCATATTAAATTAATCTCTTTTATTACAGGTTTCCCAATGGTTAGGGACAAATAAATAGCTAGCAATTTTCTGCCAAATTCAAGTCTCAGTGTCGTTATTTCTGGTTATGGTTATGAATGCTTTACTTTCAAAGAAAGGGGTCCACCAATTATCACTAAGATGTTTATCTTTTCCTGCAATGCCAAGTCCCTTACAGTGAGGCCATGCCCTTGCAGCAACACCACACACCCTATTTGGAGCATGAGTTCCTACTTTGCATGCAAATTATTTATTTTTAAAATGTTTATGGGATAAGGGTACATTTTTAACTGTTCACACTGGGAGCCAAATTGCCTAGAAAAGGCCCTGTTTGTTTTACGAAAATGCCATGAGGAGGGGGGGGGATTGGGGGGAGCGGCATAAATTGTTTTGATTCCTATACAGGACCTTCTCATGTGCTCCCAGCACCACTGCTCCCCCCATCACCAGCTCTTCTGGGCCTGCCACTTCCAGGACTGTTGGCCTATTCAACAGGGAAAGATGAGAAGAATGACACCAAAACCACTATCATCCTCACTCCCGTGGAGCCTATGCCCCATGTGACACCACCATAGCAGCCGCAACCGCCACCGCCTAGGCTACAGCCCAATGTGGAGGAAATATACAGCTTCCTCCACCATTTGCGGGATCACCACCTGGCATTTTTGGAGCCCCAGACCAGCCAACTGTACATTGGGCATCAAATGCGGAGTGGCTCACCAGTCACCCCAACAAGCCGTAGTGTCTGGGGGGGGGGGGTTCATCAAGGGGTCAAGGGGATTCCTCCTCCCAATGATTTTTAGTTTTTCCCCTGCTTTGTGTTTGTTTTTTACCAAATCAAAAGTTTATTTGAAAGTCAAATTTTTATTTATCCCTGTGTAGTCATTGCATGTTTAGGTAGATGCACTATTTAGGGGGTACATTAATGGAATCATGTTTTGTTTCTCAAGTAAAAACATGATTTAGTGAGTACATTTGAACTAATGGCTTAATACAATATCCTTTTACACATACATGTATAAATGTGTCCTCCTACATCTTCGCTGCAGACTAAACAGATGCAATGTTCAACTTTTTGCACATTTGTCATGGTCGCAAATAGAGATGAGCGGGTTCGGTTCCTCGGAATCCGAACCCCCCCGAACTTCAGCCTTTTTACACGGGTCCGAGGCAGACTCGGATCTTCCCGCCTTGCTCGGTTAACCCGAGCGCGCCCGAACGTCATCATCCCGCTGTCGGATTCTCGCGAGGCTCGTATTCTATCGCGAGACTCGGATTCTATATAAGGAGCCGCGCGTCGCCGCCATTTTCACACGTGCATTGAGATTGATAGGGAGAGGACGTGGCTGGCGTCCTCTCCGTTTTGATAGAGAGCGAGACACTTGATTTACTAGTAATTTAATTTTAGTAATTTTGGGGAGCATTAGGACTGGAGTACTCAGAGAGTGCAGAGTTTTGCTGATAGTTATACTAGTGACCACCAGTTTTATTTATTATTTAAAATCCGTTCTCTGCCTGAAAAAAAACGATACACAGTCACATACCATATCTGTGCTCAGCCTCAGAGTGCTGCATGATTGATAATATCATCTATGTATATCTGACTGTGCTGAGTGCTCACTGCTCACACAGCTTAATTGTGGGGGAGACTGGGGAGCAGTTATAGCAGGAGTACATAACAGTGCACACTTTTGCTGCCAGTGTGACTGACCAGTGACCACCAGTATATTGTCTGCCTGAAAAAGTTAAACACTCGTGTGGTGTTTTTTTTTTTATTCTATAAACGCATTCTGCTGACAGACAGTGTCCAGCAGGTCCGTCATTCATTATATTATAATATATACCTGCAGTAGTGATATATATATTTTTTATATCATTATCATCCAGTCTATACTAGCAGACGCAGTACGGTAGTCCACGGCTGTAGCTACCTCTGTGTCGGCAGTGCTCGTCCATAATTGTATACCTACCTGTGGTGGGTTTTTTTTTTCTATCTTCTTCATACTAGTAGTTTAGGAGTCTGCTGACAGTGTCCAGCAGGTCCGTCATTATATAATATATACCTGTCCTGCAGTAGTGATATATATATATTTTTTATATCATTATCATCCAGTCTATACTAGCAGACGCAGTACGGTAGTCCACGGCTGTAGCTACCTCTGTGTCAGCAGTGCTCGTCCATAATTGTATACCTACCTGTGGTGGGGTTTTTTTTTTCTATCTTCTTCATACTAGTAGTTTAGGAGTCTGCTGACAGTGTCCAGCAGGTCCGTCATTATATAATATATACCTGTCCTGCAGTAGTGATATATATATATTTTTTATATCATTATCATCCAGTCTATACTAGCAGACGCAGTACGGTAGTCCACGGCTGTAGCTACCTCTGTGTCGGCAGTGCTCGTCCATAATTGTATACCTACCTGTGGTGGGTTTTTTTTTTCTATCTTCTTCATACTAGTAGTTTAGAAGTCTGCTGACAGTGTCCAGCAGGTCCGTCATTATATAATATATACCTGTCCTGCAGTAGTGATATATATATATTTTTTATATCATTATCATCCAGTCTATACTAGCAGACGCAGTACGGTAGTCCACGGTTGTAGCTACCTCTGTGTCGGCAGTCGCTCGTCCATAATTGTATACCTACCTGTGGTGGTTTTTTTTTTCTATCTTCTTCATACTAGTAGTTTAGGAGTCTGCTGACAGTGTCCAGCAGGTCCGTCATTATATAATATATACCTGTCCTGCAGTAGTGATATATATATATATTTTTTATATCATTATCATCCAGTCTATACTAGCAGACGCAGTACGGTAGTCCACGGCTGTAGCTACCTCTGTGTCTGCAGTGCTCGTCCATAATTGTATACCTACCTGTGGTGGGGTTTTTTTTTTTCTATCTTCTTCATACTAGTAGTTTAGGAGTCTGCTGACAGTGTCCAGCAGGTCCGTCATTATATAATATATACCTGTCCTGCAGTAGTGATATATATATATATTTTTTATATCATTATCATCCAGTCTATACTAGCAGACGCAGTACGGTAGTCCACGGCTGTAGCTACCTCTGTGTCGGCAGTCACTTGTCATCCATAAGTATACTAGTATCCATCCATCTCCATTGTTTACCTGAGGTGCCTTTTAGTTGTGCCTATAAAAATATGGAGAACAAAAATGTTGAGGTTCCAAAAATAGGGAAAGATCAAGATCGACTTCCACCTCGTGCTGAAGCTGCTGCCACTAGTCATGGCCGAGACGATGACATGCCATCAACGTCGTCTGCCAAGGCCGATGCCCAATGTCATAGTACAGAGCATGTAAAATCCAAAACACCAAATATCAGTAAAAAAAGGACTCAAAAATCTAAAATAAAATCGTCGGAGGAGAAGCGTAAACTTGCCAATATGCCATTTACCACACGGAGTGGCAAGGAACGGCTGAGGCCCTGGCCTATGTTCATGGCTAGTGGTTCAGCTTCACATGAGGATGGAAGCACTCAGCCTCTCGCTAGAAAAATGAAAAGACTTAAGCTGGCAAAAGCACAGCAAAGAACTGTGCGTTCTTCGAAATCACAAATCCACAAGGAGAGTCCAATTGTGTCGGTTGCGATGCCTGACCTTCCCAACACTGGACGTGAAGAGCATGCGCCTTCCACCATTTGCACGCCCCCTGCAAGTGCTGGAAGGAGCACCCGCAGTCCAGTTCCTGATCGTCAGATTGAAGATGTCAGTGTTGAAGTACACCAGGATGAGGAGGATATGGGTGTTGCTGGCGCTGGGGAGGAAATTGACCAGGAGGATTCTGATGGTGAGGTGGTTTGTTTAAGTCAGGCACCCGGGGAGACACCTGTTGTCCGTGGGAGGAATATGGCCATTGACATGCCTGGTGAAAATACCAAAAAAATCAGCTCTTCGGTGTGGAAGTATTTCAACAGAAATGCGGACAACATTTGTCAAGCCGTGTGTTGCCTTTGTCAAGCTGTAATAAGTAGGGGTAAGGATGTTAACCACCTCGGAACATCCTCCCTTATACGTCACCTGCAGCGCATTCATCATAAGTCAGTGACAAGTTCAAAAACTTTGGGCGACAGCGGAAGCAGTCCACTGACCAGTAAATCCCTTCCTCTTGTAACCAAGCTCACGCAAACCACCCCACCAACTCCCTCAGTGTCAATTTCCTCCTTCCCCAGGAATGCCAATAGTCCTACAGGCCATGTCACTGGCAATTCTGACGAGTCCTCTCCTGCCTGGGATTCCTCCGATGCATCCTTGCGTGTAACGCCTACTGCTGCTGGCGCTGCTGTTGTTGCTGCTGGGAGTCGATGGTCATCCCAGAGGGGAAGTCGTAAGACCACTTTTACTACTTCCACCAAGCAATTGACTGTCCAACAGTCCTTTGCGAGGAAGATGAAATATCACAGCAGTCATCCTGCTGCAAAGCGGATAACTGAGGCCTTGGCATCCTGGGCGGTGAGAAACGTGGTTCCGGTATCCATCATTACTGCAGAGCCAACTATAGACTTGTTTGAGGTACTGTGTCCCCGGTACCAAAAACCATCTAGGTTCCATTTCTCTAGGCAGGCGATACCGAAAATGTACACAGACCTCAGAAAAAGACTCACCAGTGTCCTAAAAAATGCAGTTGTACCCAATGTCCACTTAACCACGGACATGTGGACAAGTGAAGCAGGGCAGACTCAGGACTATATGACTGTGACAGCCCACTGGGTAGATGTATGGACTCCCGCCGCAAGAACAGCAGCGGCGGCACCAGTAGCAGCATCTCGCAAACGCCAACTCTTTCCTAGGCAGGCTACGCTTTGTATCACCGCTTTCCAGAATACGCACACAGCTAAAAACCTCTTACGGCAACTGAGGAAGATCATCGCAGAATGGCTTACCCCAATTGGACTCTCCTGTGGATTTGTGGCATCGGACAACGCCAGCAATATTGTGTGTGCATTAAATATGGGCAAATTCCAGCACATCCCATGTTTTGCACATACCTTGAATTTGGTGGTGCAGAATTATTTAAAAAACGAGAGGGGCGTGCAAGAGATGCTGTCGGTGGCCAGAAGAATTGCGGCACACTTTCGGCATACAGGCACCACGTACAGAAGACTGGAGCACCACCAAAAACGCCTGAATCTGCCCTGCCATCATCTGAAGCAAGAAGTTGTAACGAGGTGGAATTCAACCCTCTATATGCTTCAGAGGTTGGTTGAGCAGCAAAAGGCCATTCAAGCCTATACAACTGAGCACGATATAGGAGGTGGAATGCACCTGTCTCAAGCGCAGTGGAGAATGATTTCAACGTTGTGCAAGGTTCTGCAACCTTTTGAACTTGCCACACGTGAAGTCAGTTCAGACACTGCCAGCCTGAGTCAGGTCATTCCCCTCATCAGGCTTTTGCAGAAGAAGCTGGAGACATTGAAGGAGTAGCTAACACAGAGCGATTCCGCTAGGCATGTGGGACTTGTGGATGGAGCCCTTAATTCGCTTAACAAGGATTCACGGGTGGTCAATCTGTTGAAATCAGAGCACTACATTTTGGCCACCGTGCCACCGTAGATTTAAAACCTACCTTGGATCTCTCTTTCCGGCAGACACAAGTCTGCAGGGGTTCAAAGAACTGCTGGTGAGAAAATTGTCAAGTCAAGCGGAACGCGACCTGTCAACATCTCCTCCTTCACATTCTCCCGCAACTGGGGGTGCGAGGAAAAGGCTCAGAATTCCGAGCCCACCCGCTGGCGGTGATGCAGGGCAGTCTGGAGCGACTGCTGATGCTGACATCTGGTCCGGACTGAAGGACCTGCCAACGATTACGGACATGTCGTCTACTGTCACTGCATATGATTCTCTCCCCATTGAAATAATGGTGGAGGATTATATGAGTGACCGCATCCAAGTAGGCACGTCAGACAGTCCGTACTTATACTGGCAGGAAAAAGAGGCAATTTGGAGGCCCTTGCACAAACTGGCTTTATTCTACCTAAGTTGCCCTTCCACAAGTGTGTACTCCGAAAGAGTGTTTAGTGCCGCCGCTCACCTTGTCAGCAATCGGCGTACGAGGTTACATCCAGAAAATGTGGAGAAGATGATGTTCATTAAAATGAATTATAATCAATTCCTCCGTGGAGACATTCACCAGCAGCAATTGCCTCCACAAAGTACACAGGGAGCTGAGATGGTGGATTCCAGTGGGGACGAATTGATAATCTGTGAGGAGGGGGATGTACACGGTGATATATCGGAGGATGATGATGAGGTGGACATCTTGCCTCTGTAGAGCCAGTTTGTGCAAGGAGAGATTAATTGCTTCTTTTTTGGTGGGGGTCCAAACCAACCCGTCATTTCAGTCACAGTCGTGTGGCAGACCCTGTCACTGAAATGATGGGTTGGTTAAAGTGTGCATGTCCTGTTTATACAACATAAGGGTGGGTGGGAGGGCCCAAGGACAATTCCATCTTGCACCTCTTTTTTCTTTCATTTTTCTTTGCGTCATGTGCTGTTTGGGGAGTGTTTTTTGGAAGGGCCAGCCTGCGTGACACTGCAGTGCCACTCCTAGATGGGCCAGGTGTTTGTGTCGGCCACTAGGGTTGCTTAGCTTACTCACACAGCTACCTCATTGCGCCTCTTTTTTTCTTTGTGTCATGTGCTGTTTGGGGAGTATTTTTTGGAAGGGCCATCCTGCCTGACACTGCAGTGCCACTCCTAGATGGGCCAGGTGTTTGTGTCGGCCACTTGGGTCGCTGAGCTTAGTCACACAGCTACCTCATTGCGCCTCTTTTTTTCTTTGCATCATGTGCTGTTTGGGGAGTGTTTTTTGGAAGGGCCATCCTGCGTGACACTGCAGTGCCACTCCTAGATGGGCCAGGTGTTTGTGTCGGCCACTAGGGTCGCTTAGCTTACTCACACAGCTACCTCATTGCGCCTCTTTTTTTTTTCTTCTTTGCGTCATGTGCTGTTTGGGGAGTATTTTTTGGAAGGGCCATCCTGCCTGACACTGCAGTGCCACTCCTAGATGGGCCAGGTGTTTGTGTCGGCCATTCGGGTCGCTGAGCTTAGTCACACAGCTACCTCATTGCGCCTCTTTTTTTCTTTGCGTCATGTGCTGTTTGGGGAGTGTTTTTTGGAAGGGCCATCCTGCGTGACACTGCAGTGCCACTCCTAGATGGGCCAGGTGTTTGTGTCGGCCACTTGGGTCGCTGAGCTTAGTCATCCAGCGACCTCGGTGCAAATTTTAGGACTAAAAATAATATTGTGAGGTGTTCAGAATAGACTGAAAATGAGTGGAAATTATGGTTATTGAGGTTAATAATACTTTGGGATCAAAATGACCCCCAAATTCTATGATTTAAGCTGTTTTTTAGGGTTTTTTGAAAAAAACACCCGAATCCAAAACACACCCGAATCCGACAAAAAAAATTCGGTGAGGTTTTGCCAAAACGCGTTCGAACCCAAAACACGGCCGCGGAACCGAACCCAAAACCAAAACACAAAACCCGAAAAATTTCCGGTGCACATCTCTAGTCGCAAATGGGTATGCTAAGTTGCACAAGCAGATCCAGCTGAATCCAATTATATATGACATGCCTATATTCTGTGTGTAATTTCCAAATATTCCATGTACTGTACGTTTTCTTATTTCTTTTTTTACACACAAATGCATCATAGATGCAAATGAATGTAGTAAGTTGCACAAGCAGATCCAGTTGAATCCAGTGATATGTGGCATGCCTATATTTTGTGTATAATTGTGACTGTATTATGTTGCGACTGTCAATTGTGTTACAGTGTTTTTCTGCAAAACACTGTGCCATAATATTTTGTGCTGATACACTTGCAATTACACACAGAATATAGATATGCAGCATACGGTATCATTGGATTCAGCTGGATGTGCTTGTGCAACTTGGTGCATTTATATACCTCTAACAGACATTTCCAGGGGAAAATAATGTAAAAATGACATGAGCATTTTTACAAATCAAAGTTGTTGTTTTTTGTGTTTCAAAATGTATTGAAAAGTGTTTATTTCATACAAATGTGCTTGAAAAGTGTACTTATAATTGAGTTCCAACATTTTTACAACCAACTCAGCCAAAAAAAAAACCTGTAAATTCTTTGAGAGTTTTAGAGCTGTTTTGTGTCTGTTTGTGGGTATAACTGCAATATCAGTAATTTCATCGTTATTGACTCCCATTATTGCCCATTAAGTTTGTCCGTAAGTGCTATATGTGAGCCCAACCTTTCTGATACTGTACTCATAGATAAGCCTTATTCCACCATCTCTACGCCCCTCTGCAAATGTGGGGATGAGCAGCAGAAGTATAGCTGGTGACATAGAAATTTAGGATGCCACTGTGGAAGTGCTACAAAATTAGGGGGAGATTTGTTTAGGTGACAGCACTAATGAGGATGTTGAAGATGAGGATGTTGTTTGCATAAGTAAAGCACCAGTGGAAGCAGTCATGAAGGCCATTGTCATGCATGGGTATAAGACCAAAAATTCCACCTCTTACTGTATGTGTGGAATTATTTTTACCCATATCTTAACCTCAATGCCAGATTTATAACTCCATGTAAAGTTGACTGTGTACAAATCACCACAGTATCCAGAAGAGCTGCAGAAGTGTGTGTTTACTCACTGCATCATGCTGAATAATGGCTGCAGAGGCACTTCCTGAATAACAAGTTGAAGGCAGTGATGCAACTTCCTGCCCTCTACATTAAAGCAAAACAATATACATCTACATGTAAATTGAATAAATTGCATAATATGATACCATTTTTAATAAAAAAATGATTGAAAGCTTATCTGCCAAAATAGCTGGATACAGGCATTGATACTCTGCTTACTACTACTACATCTTAATGGGAAATGTGAACCAGGCAGTCCTAAATAACTGGTAGTGAGCATAGCACCATAGAAGTGGTCTCCAGCAACCTATGCTACCCCTCTCCCAGAACCCTAGGAGCAGGGCCATAGGTAGAAGTGTACTAAGTGCCGGATTAAGGGGGGGCCACGTGGGTAAGTACCCCAGGCCCCTCTTTCTAAGGGGGCCCCCTGGCTGGAGCTTCTGTCCACAGATAATTCTGCCTGTCTCCAGGCTGCACCGACAGCAGCAGCACTCCCAGCAGCAGCAGCAGGAGTGCTGCTGCCTGCGGCGGAGTCTGGAGAGAAGTAGAATCATCCCCGATGCCTGCAATAGAATCTCTGCCCGCATACTCACCCCTCTGCAGCACCTGTGTGAGTATCAGTGCTGCCAACCAACACTCGGGGATGAGACATCATGATGTCTGATAATGTATTTAACACCTTATTAAAAAATAATAATAATTCTATATATAAATATATATATATATATATATATATATATATATATAGTTTCTATGAGATCCGGCACTCACTAATATCAGGATTTCTGTCCCCGTTGCCTTCCGGAAAATGCAGCAAAGCTGCCAAATATACGTAGAATTTCGGCGGCACTCAGAAGAATAAACCACACAGAAGCAGCCACTTAGAGCAAGCCAACGTTTCAATGCTGTCGCATTTTCGTCAGGGCATTAACAAAATATAAAAACACTCACCATTATATGTGCTCCCCTCACCATCAAAGTCAGCGCCCCGGCTCCACTTCCGGTAGGCTGACGCTTTCCAATGAAGTCACCCAGTGCGCCCATCACCATGGAGACAGTTGATACACTGATAGAATACGATACAATATGCAGCACAGTCATGCAATCCTACACAGCTTTTCTACTTTACAAAATGCATATATATTACTTATTAAATACACAGAGACAATATAGAACATGCTCAGAAAGTTTAAAGAAAGCTATTGAAACCTGATTGTTCATTTAACCCCCGAGGATTTAAAGCGTCCAATAGAAATATCCACCTAGCTTCACGTTGTAACAGCATCTTTGATCTATTTCCTCCCCTTGTTAATGGGGGTATATGGTCAATGATTTTGTGTTTAAGGGAGGTCGGTGAATGGCCAGCTGTGGCGAAATGTCTCGCCACTGGTTGTTCACTATTCCCAGACAAGACTGCTTCCCGAATAGCATACCTATGCTGACCCATGCGTACTTTGAATGCACATTCTGTTTTTCCTATATAGTATTTGCCACAGGGGCAAATCAGGACATATATAACAAATTTTGACATGCACGATAATCTGTGCCTAATTTTAAAGATTTTTCCTGTGTAAGGATTTTTTATGGTGTCCCCGGTTAACATGTATCCACATGTGACACAACCTGTGCACTTAAAGCATCCATTTTTAGGTACTCCCAAAAAGGTGGCAGTTGGTTTTTTATCAAAATTTGTAAAGTCACTATGTACAATATAATCACGTAGGTTTTTACCTCTCGAATAGCTACACATAATTTGTTTATTATGTATGCTAGGCAGATCTTTGTCCGTCGTTACTATTGGCCAATTCGATCGAATTGCCTTCCTGATTTTATTACTAGCAACATTATAACGATTGGGCCATACAATCTTATTAGCTGTAGACTTCTTGGATTTAGATTTAAGTGTTTCTGATCTGGGGATTGACATAACTTTTTGTTTCAAGTTTAACAGTGCCTGTTTTTTGTACCCCCTTGCCACAAATTTGTTGATCATAAGATCTAGTTGGGGAGATACGTCATTCTCATCACTGCAGATACGTCTCACACGTAAAAACTGTGAGAAGGGTAGACCTTTTTGTATATTTACCGGATGATGACTCGTGGCACTTAGTAGTGTATTGCGATCTGTAGGCTTTACAAATAAGGATGTTTTTAACCCAGTATCGGTTTTAATGATTCTCACGTCCAAAAATTCAATTGAAACTTTATCCGTTTTATAGGTAAGTTTCACTGGGCTATTACTCATATTGTGTTTTTGAATAATCTTATGAAATGTCTCCTCATCCCCCCTCCATAGGAGCAACATATCATCTATGAAGCGGGTGTAATATATGATATTCCGCTGAACAGCAGGATCTGCAAAAAAGATATCCCGTTCAACAGATATCATATAAGCATTAGCGTATGCCGGAGCTACCGATGCTCCCATTGCACACCCGGAGACTTGGAGATAATATCTCCCATCAAAGTAAAAATAATTTTTACTCAATACCATCTCAAGGAGCGCACAGAAGAAATTCACATTAGGTCCCTTGTACCAAATATTATCTGTAATTACCGTATACAAAAAACAATGTAAAGATGGCGCTCAAGTTCAAAGGTGCTGCAGTCCACCAGCAGGGATGGTCAAAGAAATCCCCAAAAATCACAAATTCTACAGTCAAGTTTGCTGTGGTGCGCTCCCTGGGTTAATATGGGAATGTTCGATCTTCAGGTGTATTAAAATCAGGTGAGTATATTCTTAATTCGACAATAATTCTCCACTCCAATTGTCACGAAGTTTCCCAAAAATTAGAAGAGAGAGCAATATAGTGAAGTATAGTCAGATTCAGCTATATTTATATAGGTGAAATATTCAAATGTAAGGAGTCCCAATGAATGGGCGGACCCACGTACCAGAATAATTGGGGTGTCAGTCGTGCCCACCCTTATACGCTTGTGGTATTGCTTCCACTGCTCACTAGTGGTTCTCCTATGGGATTCTTCTCCAGTTTACCTCTCCATCCGGAGTTAAATCCCCAATGATAGAAAGAGAACAACACTATATAGTGAAGTACTGATATGTAAACGATAATTTTTATTTAAAGTATGATAAAAAGTTATTTTTCTAAAAACATATGGCATCCAAATACAAATTTTAAAATGAATAATATAATTGCACTCCACCACAGATTGGTGGGCCCACGTACCAGAGTTGTTGGGGTGTATTCAATGTCCACCCAAAAAAGCGCCTTTAATATTGCTCCCCGGGGTTTACAGCAACAATCAGCGAGTTTCCTCTGGACGCCGTGGGTACCTCCAACCAGTCACCAACGCGTTTCTGCCCTATAAGGGCCTTTGTCAAGGTGTGTAGTATATGAGAGGTAGGGTATATTTAAACCCCCCTCTGTGATCTGATTGGAGGACTCATCAGTGTTCATAGTTAATCTGTACCGTTTCAAAACATATATATGTGCATTTTATGTTCGTCAGGACATTAATCCCTCTTCACTCGCATATCCTTAACCTTAAATATACATTTATTCAATGTTTATCCACGAGTGCATGCGTTCCAAAGTCCGTGGAACGCATGCTACTTCCTGCCTATCAATAGCCATGTGACCGGATCTAATCCCTGTATGTTATATGCGTTCGCGGTTTTTATTGCTGGAACGCACAGAAGTTTCTATTATCTTCCGGTCACCTGACCGGCCGCGCCACGTGTAGCGCTCCGTGTACATGTGACCGGATGTCTCGTCTGTGTAATTCATACGTGCGCTCCTGGTTTAATGGAACGCACGTTATTTTTCTTCTTTTTCCGGTCACGTGACTGGTTGCGCCCCGTAAGGCGCTCCGTGTCCTCCTGACCACAATGATTTGCCTTATTTATACAAGCATCGTGGAGCGCATTAACAACTTGCGTTCCACTGGTGTTACTTCCGGTCTCGGGCATGTGGAAAATTGTACATCATAAAGTTATTAATCTACAGTTTAAGTTTGGATTTGTGGAAGTTGAATTATATTCACAATAGTACATCCCTATATTTTGCTGAACACTTCGTTTTCATACATATGTTATTATTACTGGGGTAAAAATGGATCTATGAAGTATATTTATAAAAACCATTTTAATTCAAATTCCAAGTTTAACCCCTTAGGATTAAGTGTGCCCATTTCATATATGAGTTTCATTTCGGTTTGTGCTAGGGATTCTTCTTCATTATTTCTTCTCCATTGGTTTTGGACCGCCCTGATCCCTATTACCTTGGTTAAACCTTTACAACTACTTTGATGGACTTCTTTGAAATGATTGGAGACTGAATGGGTAATAAGCCCTTTTTCAATGTTTCTCACATGCTCCGCCCATCTTATTTTCAGGGATCTAGATGTGCGTCCAATATATTGCATACCACACTTGCATTCCATTAGGTATATGCAATTCTTGGTATTACATGTAATGAACTCATTGATAGTATATGTTCTCCCCGTAGATGTGGATTGATAGTTTTCAGTTTTTGATGTTTGTGTTCTATAAGTTTGACACATTTTACATAGCCCACACCTATGAAATCCCTTCGTCTTTATTCTAATAGATTTCTTGGGGGCCATGGCACTCTTTACGATCTTCTGCCTCAAATTTGGGGCCCTCCGATAAATGAATTTAGGTTGTGATGGTATTATTGATTTTAAAACTGGATCACGTGCCAACAAATGCCAATGTCTTCTCACGATTTTCTCCATATCTTTATATTGGCAATTAAAAGTGGTGATAAAAGGTAATGAGAAATTTTCTGTATCTTCTTTTATTTTTGGTTGTAGGGTGTCCTCCCTCTCTACTGATGCTAATTCCTCAATGAGTTTGTTCATAGGCTCCTCTTGATATCCTTTGGCTCTAAATTTATTTTTTATGTCACAGATGTTCGGAGTCTCTATACTATCATAGACCACGATAAAGGTGTCCAGGCGGTAAAATACCACCTGGAAAAAAATACAAGTTCTGGCACTTTAATCCCCTTCTTATTAGAAAGCATTGATTTTATTTTAAGAAACAATTTCTTCTGGTACAATGGAAAATATTTTCAACAAACAAGAGGGACTGCTATGGGTACCCGATTTGCGCCGTCCAACGCCAACCTTTTTATGAGCCTTTGGGAGGACAGTCATATTTGGGGAAACAATAATTATTTACCACAGATCAAATTCTGGTATAGGTTTATTGATGACATAGTGTTTATCTGGGAAGGAGAAGAAGAATCGTTGGAAGATTTTTGCAAATCCCTAAATTTGAATGATTTTAATATCCACCTGATTTTTAACACAAGTAAGATAGAGATCAATTTTTTAGATCTAACGATATATATCAAGGAGGGGAATATACATACGAAATCCTTCTTCAAACCCACGGACACCAATGCATATATTCCCATTGGAAGTAACCACCATCCAAATTGGATTAAGAATATACCCAAAGGACAATTCAAACGGATGAGGAGAAATTGCACAGAATTAGAAATATATAGAAAGCAAGCCAATGACATAAAAAATAAATTTAGAGCCAAAGGATATCAAGAGGAGCCTATGAACAAACTCATTGAGGAATTAGCATCAGTAGAGAGGGAGGACACCCTACAACCAAAAATAAAAGAAGATACAGAAAATTTCTCATTACCTTTTATCACCACTTTTAATTGCCAATATAAAGATATGGAGAAAATCGTGAGAAGACATTGGCATTTGTTGGCACGTGATCCAGTTTTAAAATCAATAATACCATCACAACCTAAATTCATTTATCGGAGGGCCCCAAATTTGAGGCAGAAGATCGTAAAGAGTGCCATGGCCCCCAAGAAATCTATTAGAATAAAGACGAAGGGATTTCATAGGTGTGGGCTATGTAAAATGTGTCAAACTTATAGAACACAAACATCAAAAACTGAAAACTATCAATCCACATCTACGGGGAGAACATATACTATCAATGAGTTCATTACATGTAATACCAAGAATTGCATATACCTAATGGAATGCAAGTGTGGTATGCAATATATTGGACGCACATCTAGATCCCTGAAAATAAGATGGGCGGAGCATGTGAGAAACATTGAAAAAGGGCTTATTACCCATTCAGTCTCCAATCATTTCAAAGAAGTCCATCAAAGTAGTTGTAAAGGTTTAACCAAGGTAATAGGGATCAGGGCGGTCCAAAACCAATGGAAAAGAAATAATGAAGAAGAATCCCTAGCACAAACCGAAATGAAACTCATATATGAAATGGGCACACTTAATCCTAAGGGGTTAAACTTGGAATTTGAATTAAAATGGTTTTTATAAATATACTTCATAGATCCATTTTTACCCCAGTAATAATAACATATGTATGAAAACGAAGTGTTCAGCAAAATATAGGGATGTACTATTGTGAATATAATTCAACTTCCACAAATCCAAACTTAAACTGTAGATTAATAACTTTATGATGTACAATTTTCCACATGCCCGAGACCGGAAGTAACACCAGTGGAACGCAAGTTGTTAATGCGCTCCACGATGCTTGTATAAATAAGGCAAATCATTGTGGTCAGGAGGACACGGAGCGCCTTACGGGGCGCAACCAGTCACGTGACCGGAAAAAGAAGAAAAATAACGTGCGTTCCATTAAACCAGGAGCGCACGTATGAATTACACAGACGAGACATCCGGTCACATGTACACGGAGCGCTACACGTGGCGCGGCCGGTCAGGTGACCGGAAGATAATAGAAACTTCTGTGCGTTCCAGCAATAAAAACCGCGAACGCATATAACATATAGGGATTAGATCCGGTCACATGGCTATTGATAGGCAGGAAGTAGCATGCGTTCCACGGACTTTGGAACGCATGCACTCGTGGATAAACATTGAATAAATGTATATTTAAGGTTAAGGATATGCGAGTGAAGAGGGATTAATGTCCTGACGAACATAAAATGCACATATATATGTTTTGAAACGGTACAGATTAACTATGAACACTGATGAGTCCTCCAATCAGATCACAGAGGGGGGTTTAAATATACCCTACCTCTCATATACTACACACCTTGACAAAGGCCCTTATAGGGCAGAAACGCATTGGTGACTGGTTGGAGGTACCCGCGGCGTCCAGAGGAAACTCGCTGATTGTTGCTGTAAACCCCGGGGAGCAATATTAAAGGCGCTTTTTTGGGTGGACATTGAATACACCCCAACAACTCTGGTACGTGGGCCCACCAATCTGTGGTGGAGTGCAATTATATTATTCATTTTAAAATTTGTATTTGGATGCCATATGTTTTTAGAAAAAGAACTTTTTATCATACTTTAAATAAAAATTATCGTTTACATATCAGTACTTCACTATATAGTGTTGTTCTCTTTCTATCATTGGGGATTTAACTCCGGATGGAGAGGTAAACTGGAGAAGAATCCCATAGGAGAACCACTAGTGAGCAGTGGAAGCAATACCACAAGCGTATAAGGGTGGGCACGACTGACACCCCAATTATTCTGGTACGTGGGTCCGCCCATTCATTGGGACTCCTTACATTTGAATATTTCACCTATATAAATATAGCTGAATCTGACTATACTTCACTATATTGCTCTCTCTTCTAATTTTTGGGAAACTTCGTGACAATTGGAGTGGAGAATTATTGTCGAATTAAGAATATACTCACCTGATTTTAATACACCTGAAGATCGAACATTCCCATATTAACCCAGGGAGCGCACCACAGCAAACTTGACTGTAGAATTATCTGTAATTAATCTTCTGGTAGCCGCTATACCCTCACCATGAGGGATACACGTATATAGCGACGTGACATCTATGCTACACAATATGCAATCAGAGGGAATGTCTTCCAAATCAGATAATTGCAACAAAAGATCAGTAGTGTCCTTCATGACATGAACCGACTTTTGTACACATGGTTGAAGATAAGTGTCTAAAAAGATAGATACTGGTTGGAAGATAGACCCCCTCGCCGAAATAATCGGTCTACCGGGGGGATACAATAAATCTTTATGCACTTTCGGAAGCGTGTATAATAAAGGTTTTATAGAAACTCGGTTTTTAACACATTAGCAACTTCACTGGATACAATCCCAATTTGAACAGCATCATACAACAATAGATCCAAAGCTTTTTTGTATTCAGTTGTCGGATCACACGGCAATAAACGATATACCGTGCCATCGGACAACTGACGCATTATCTCACTCCTGTAATCAGACACATCCTGCACTACAATTGAGCCGCCCTTATCCGCTGAACGGATGACAATGTCTTTTCGTACCCCCAACCTCTTAAGGGCTTTAAACTCTGCAGTCGTTAGATTCGAGTGTCCTTTGTTGGACCTAGTTTCCACTGTATCAACTGTTGTATCCAATATCCTAATAAAGGATTTAATGGAGGCGTTGTTCGAGCTGGGATCAAAGCTTGACTTAGGTGCCAATTTTCTTAGTTCCTCCGGTAAGGGGTTTGCATCCCCCACTGATGTACGGGAACCGAAAAATTATTGTAGTTTTAGTTGTCGATTCAACTTAAAAACTTCTGTTTTCCACAAAAAAGGGTCAAAGGCAGTGGTGGGTACAAAACTCAGTCCTTTCTTTAATACATTAATTTCGTCTGTAGAGAGAGGGATTGATGACAGGTTAAAGATTATTTCTTGGTCGGCAGAGGTGGTTTTTTGCGTGCATCGCTTCCACTGGCCTCCTCGTTGGTTGTATTGACGTTTGCCTCACGATATTTTGCAGGTGTCTTCATCCCTAAAGGGAGAGATCTAAACCATTTACCTCTCCTTGATCCATGGTCACTGTCACTAGCAGAAGTGGCAGAATCTTTGGCAGATTTGTAATTGGGGTTCCTCCCAAAGCGCTGGCCTCCCCTTTGTTGCTGCTGGGGTAATTGGGATCCACCCGTTAGCCAACCATATACATTGTTGGATTCATAATCACCATTAACCTTCGTGAATTTTTCACGTTTATATTTCAATAGGTCCTGTTGGTAATTTTCCACTTGCTTGGTCAGCTTATCCATCCAATCACAGGTTTTATCCTCTATTAATGTCTTCTTATGTGCAGCTTCAAATGCCTCTATTTTACTTTTAGTTACATTCAGCTCTCTGGTGGCTTCTTCTATCACCAGCAATATTAAATCTAGAGAACATTTGTTTAAAATTGCGCACCACCTTCTGAAAAATGCCGCATTGTGACGACCAATAGTCGGTACATTCTTAACCCGGAAGCCCCTGGGTAATTTTTTCTCCTTAAAGTATTCAGACAGGGTTGCACCATGATAATAAAAATCAGTCTCACGTTTCTTTAACTTAAAGAGGTCCCTATATATCTCTGTCACAGGTATGCTGGAGATGTCCGTAAAGACTTTGTCCTTATATACTATACTCTCAGCATCCATATCTGAAAAAGAGAGGATGTCTCCTGCATCCAATATGACACGAATGAATTGATCATTAGTATTAATCTGTGTCTCCATTGTAAAACTCAACAGGTTAGTAGTATCTATCCACTAATAAATGAGAGAATGTCCCACCTGTGAGTTAACAAAAAAGTGGATAGATACTACTAACCTGTTGAGTTTAACAGAAACGTGAGACTGATTTTTATTATCATGGTGCAACCCTGTCTGAATACTTTAAGGAGAAAAAATTACCCAGGGGCTTCCGGGTTAAGAATGTACCGACTATTGGTCGTCACAATGCGGCATTTTGCAGAAGGTGGTGCGCAATTTTAAACAAATGTTCTCTAGATTTAATATTGCTGGTGATAGAAGAAGCCACCAGAGAGCTGAATGTAACTAAAAGTAAAATAGAGGCATTTGAAGCTGCACATAAGAAGACATTAATAGAGGATAAAACCTGTGATTGGATGGATAAGCTGACCAAGCAAGTGGAAAATTACCAACGTGACCTATTGAAATATAAACGTGAAAAATTCACGAAGGTTAATGGTGATTATGAATCCAACAATGTATATGGTTGGCTAACGGGTGGATCCCAATTACCCCAGCAGCAACAAAGGGGAGGCCAGCGCTTTGGGAGGAACCCCAATTACAAATCTGCCAAAGATTCTGCCACTTCTGCTAGTGACAGTGACCATGGATCAAGGAGAGGTAAACGGTTTAGATCTCTCCCTTTAGGGATGAAGACACGTGCAAAATATCGCGAGGCAAACGTCAATACAACCGACGAGGAGGCCAGTGAAAGCGATGCACGCAAAAAACCACCTCTGCCGACCGAGAAATAATCTTTAACCTGTCATCAGTCCCTCTCTCTACAGACGAAATTAATGTATTAAAGAAAGGACTGAGTTTTGTACCCACCACTGCCTTTGACCCTTTTTTGTGGAAAACAGAAGTTTTTAAGTTGAATCGACAACTAAAACTACAAGAATTTTTCGGTTCCCGTACATCAGTGGGGAATGCAAACCCCTTACCGGAGGAACTAAGAAAATTGGCACCTAAGTCAAGCTTTGACCCCAGCTCTAACAACGCCTCCATTAAATCCTTTATTAGGATATTGGATACAACAGTTGATACAGTGGAAACTAGGTCCAACAAAGGACACTCGAATCTAACGACTGCAGAGTTTAAAGCCCTTAAGAGGTTGGGGGCACGAAAAGACATTGTCATCCGTTCAGCGGATAAGGGCGGCTCAATTGTAGTGCAGGATGTGTCTGATTACAGGAGTGAGATAATGCGTCAGTTGTCCGATGGTACGGTATATCGTTTATTGCCGTGTGATCCGACAACTGAATACAAAAAAGCTTTGGATCTATTGTTGTATGATGCTGTTCAAATTGGGATTGTATCCAGTGAAGTTGCTAATGTGTTAAAAACCGAGTTTCCTATAAAACCTTTGTTACACACGCTTCCGAAAGTGCATAAAGATTTATTGTATCCCCCCGGTAGACCGATTATTTCGGCGAGGGGGTCTATCTTCCAACCAGTATCTATCTTTTTAGACACTTATCTTCAACCATGTGTACAAAAGTCGGTTCATGTCCTGAAGGACACTACTGATCTTTTGTTGCAATTATCTGATTTGGAAGACATTCCCTCTGATTGCATATTGTGTAGCATAGATGTCACGTCGCTATATACGTGTATCCCTCATGGTGAAGGTATAGCGGCTACCAGAAGATTAATTACAGATAATATTTGGTACAAGGGACCTAATGTGAATTTCTTCTGTGCGCTCCTTGAGATGGTATTGAGTAAAAATTATTTTTACTTTGATGGGAGATATTATTTCCAAGTCTCCGGGTGTGCAATGGGAGCATCGGTAGCTCCGGCATACGCTAATGCTTATATGATATCTGTTGAACGGGATATCTTTTTTGCAGATTCTGCTGTTCAGCGGAATATCATATATTACACCCGCTTCATAGATGATATGTTGCTCCTATGGAGGGGGGATGAGGAGACATTTGATAAGATTATTCAAAAACACAATATGAGTAATAGCCCGGTGAAACTTACCTATAAAACGGATAGAGTTTCAATTGAATTTTTGGACGTGAGAATCATTAAAACCGATACTGGGTTAAAAACATCCTTATTTGTAAAGCCTACAGATCGCAATACACTACTAAGTGCCACGAGTCATCATCCGGTAAATATACAAAAAGGTCTACCCTTCTCACAGTTTTTACGTGTGAGACGTATCTGCAGTGATGAGAATGACGTATCTCCCCAACTAGATCTTATGATCAACAAATTTGTGGCAAGGGGGTACAAAAAACAGGCACTGTTAAACTTGAAACAAAAAGTTATGTCAATCCCCAGATCAGAAACACTTAAATCTAAATCCAAGAAGTCTACAACTAATAATATTGTATGGCCCAATCGTTATAATGTTGCTAGTAATAAAATCAGGAAGGCAATTCGATCGAATTGGCCAATAGTAACGACGGACAAAGATCTGCCTAGCATACATAATAAACAAATTATGTGTAGCTATTCGAGAGGTAAAAACCTACGTGATTATATTGTACATAGCGACATTACAAATTTTGATAAAAAACCAACTGCCACCTTTTTGGGAGTACCTAAAAATGGATGCTTTAAGTGCACAGGTTGTGTCACATGTGGATACATGTTAACCGGGGACACCATAAAAAATCCTTACACAGGAAAAATCTTTAAAATGAGGCACAGATTATCGTGCATGTCAAAATTTGTTATATATGTCCTGATTTGCCCCTGTGGCAAATACTATATAGGAAAAACAGAATGTGCATTCAAAGTGCGCATGGGTCAGCATAGGTATGCTATTCGGGAAGCAGTCTTGTCTGGGAATAGTGAACAACCAGTGGCGAGACATTTCGCCACAGCTGGCCATTCACCGACCTCCCTTAAACACAAAATCATTGACCATATACCCCCATTAATAAGGGGAGGAAATAGATCAAAGATGCTGTTACAACGTGAAGCTAGGTGGATATTTCTATTGGACGCTTTAAATCCTCGGGGGTTAAATGAACAATCAGGTTTCAATAGCTTTCTTTAAACTTTCTGAGCATGTTCTATATTGTCTCTGTGTATTTAATAAGTAATATATATGCATTTTGTAAAGTAGAAAAGCTGTGCAGGATTGCATGACTGTGCTGCATATTGTATCGTATTCTATCAGTGTATCAACTGTCTCCATGGTGATGGGCGCACTGGGTGACGTCATTGGAAAGCGTCAGCCTACCGGAAGTGGAGCCGGCGGCGCGGACTTTGATGGTGAGGGGAGCACATATAATGGTGAGTGTTTTTATATTTTGTTAATGCCCTGACAAAAATGCGACAGCATTGAAACGTTGGCTTGCTCTAAGTGGCTGCGTCTGTGTGGTTTATTCTCCTGAGTGCCGCCGAAATTCTACGTATATTTGGCAGCTTTGCTGCATTTTCCGGAAGGCAACGGGGACAGAAATCCTGATATTAGTGAGTGCCGGATCTCATAGAAACTCTAAACAGAGTGGTAACCTTCTGTGGTATGGAAATCGTTGTCCTCTTGGTCAAGGCACCCTGGTGAGGTATTTTAATGTGACATTCGTCTTGTCGTCAAAGCACACTATTTTTTGTTAACTCACAGGTGGGACATTCTCTCATTTATTAGTGGATAGATACTACTAACCTGTTGAGTTTTACAATGGAGACACAGATTAATACTAATGATCAATTCATTCGTGTCATATTGGATGCAGGAGACATCCTCTCTTTTTCAGATATGGATGCTGAGAGTATAGTATATAAGGACAAAGTCTTTACGGACATCTCCAGCATACCTGTGTCAGAGATATATAGGGACCTCTTTAAGTTAAAGAAACGTGAGACTGATTTTTATTATCATGGTGCAACCCTGTCTGAATACTTTAAGGAGAAAAAATTACCCAGGGGCTTCCGGGTTAAGAATGTACCGACTATTGGTCGTCACAATGCGGCATTTTGCAGAAGGTGGTGCGCAATTTTAAACAAATGTTCTCTAGATTTAATATTGCTGGTGATAGAAGAAGCCACCAGAGAGCTGAATGTAACTAAAAGTAAAATAGAGGCATTTGAAGCTGCACATAAGAAGACATTAATAGAGGATAAAACCTGTGATTGGATGGATAAGCTGACCAAGCAAGTGGAAAATTACCAACGTGACCTATTGAAATATAAACGTGAAAAATTCATGAAGGTTAATGGTGATTATGAATCCAACAATGTATATGGTTGGCTAACGGGTGGATCCCAATTACCCCAGCAGCAACAAAGGGGAGGCCAGCGCTTTGGGAGGAACCCCAATTACAAATCTGCCAAAGATTCTGCCACTTCTGCTAGTGACAGTGACCATGGATCAAGGAGAGGTAAACGGTTTAGATCTCTCCCTTTAGGGATGAAGACACGTGCAAAATATCGCGAGGCAACGTCAATACAACCGACGAGGAGGCCAGTGGAAGCGATGCACGCAAAAAACCACCTCTGCCGACCAAGAAATAATCTTTAACCTGTCATCAGTCCCTCTCTCTACAGACAAAATTAATGTATTAAAGAAAGGACTGAGTTTTGTACCCACCACTGCCTTTGACCCTTTTTTGTGGAAAACAGAAGTTTTTAAGTTGAATCGACAACTAAAACTACAAGAATTTTTCGGTTCCCGTACATCAGTGGGGAATGCAAACCCCTTACCGGAGGAACTAAGAAAATTGGCACCTAAGTCAAGCTTTGACCCCAGCTCGAACAACGCCTCCATTAAATCCTTTATTAGGATATTGGATACAACAGTTGATACAGTGGAAACTAGGTCCAACAAAGGACACTCGAATCTAACGACTGCAGAGTTTAAAGCCCTTAAGAGGTTGGGGGCACGAAAAGACATTGTCATCCGTTCAGCGGATAAGGGCGGCTCAATTGTAGTGCAGGATGTGTCTGATTACAGGAGTGAGATAATGCGTCAGTTGTCCGATGGCACGGTATATCGTTTATTGCCGTGTGATCCGACAACTGAATACAAAAAAGCTTTGGATCTATTGTTGTATGATGCTGTTCAAATTGGGATTGTATCCAGTGAAGTTGCTAATGTGTTAAAAACCGAGTTTCCTATAAAACCTTTGTTACACACGCTTCCGAAAGTGCATAAAGATTTATTGTATCCCCCCGGTAGAATGATTATTTCGGCGAGGGGGTCTATCTTCCAACCAGTATCTATCTTTTTAGACACTTATCTTCAACCATGTGTACAAAAGTCGGTTCATGTCCTGAAGGACACTACTGATCTTTTGTTGCAATTATCTGATTTGGAAGACATTCCCTCTGATTGCATATTGTGTAGCATAGATGTCACGTCGCTATATACGTGTATCCCTCATGGTGAGGGTATAGCGGCTACCAGAAGATTAATTACAGATAATATTTGGTACAAGGGACCTAATGTGAATTTTTTCTGTGCGCTCCTTGAGATGGTATTGAGTAAAAATTATTTTTACTTTGATGGGAGATATTATCTCCAAGTCTCCGGGTGTGCAATGGGAGCATCGGTAGCTCCGGCATACGCTAATGCTTATATGATATCTGTTGAACGGGATATCTTTTTTGCAGATCCTGCTGTTCAGCGGAATATCATATATTACACCCGCTTCATAGATGATATGTTGCTCCTATGGAGGGGGGATGAGGAGACATTTGATAAGATTATTCAAAAACACAATATGAGTAATAGCCCGGTGAAACTTACCTATAAAACGGATAGAGTTTCAATTGAATTTTTGGACGTGAGAATCATTAAAACCGATACTGGGTTAAAAACATCCTTATTTGTAAAGCCTACAGATCGCAATACACTACTAAGTGCCACGAGTCATCATCCGGTAAATATACAAAAAGGTCTACCCTTCTCACAGTTTTTACGTGTGAGACGTATCTGCAGTGATGAGAATGACGTATCTCCCCAACTAGATCTAATGATCAACAAATTTGTGGCAAGGGGGTACAAAAAACAGGCACTGGTAAACTTGAAACAAAAAGTTATGTTAATCCCCAGATCAGAAACACTTAAATCTAAATCCAAGAAGTCTACAGCTAATAAGATTGTATGTCCCAATCGTTATAATGTTGCTAGTAATAAAATCAGGAAGGCAATTCGATCGAATTGGCCAATAGTAACGACGGACAAAGATCTGCCTAGCATACATAATAAACAAATTATGTGTATCTATTCGAGAGGTAATAACCTACGTGATTATATTGTACATAGTGACATTACAAATTTTGATAAAAAACCAACTGCCACCTTTTTGGGAGTACCTAAAAATGGATGCTTTAAGTGCACAGGTTGTGTCACATGTGGATACATGTTAACCGGGGACACCATAAAAAATCCTTACACAGGAAAAATCTTTAAAATTAGGCACAGATTATCGTGCATGTCAAAATTTGTTATATATGTCCTGATTTGCCCCTGTGGCAAATACTATATAGGAAAAACAGAATGTGCATTCAAAGTGCGCATGGGTCAGCATAGGTATGCTATTCGGGAAGCAGTCTTGTCTGGGAATAGTGAACAACCAGTGGCGAGACATTTCGCCACAGCTGGCCATTGTCCGACCTCCCTTAAACACAAAACCATAGACCATATACCCCCATTAACAAGGGAAGGAAATAGATCAAAGATGCTGTTACAACGTGAAGCTAGGTGGATATTTCTATTGGACGCTTTAAATCCTTGGGGGTTAAATGAACAATCAGGTTTCAATAGCTTTCTTTAAACTTTCTGAGCATGTTCTATATTGTCTCTGTGTATTTAATAAGTAATATATATGCATTTTGTAAAGTAGAAAAGCTGTGCAGGATTGCATGACTGTGCTGCATATTGTATCGTATTCTATCAGTGTATCAACTGTTTCCATGGTGATGGGCGCACTGGGTGACGTCATTGGAAAGCATCAGCCTACCGGAAGTGGAGCCGGCGGCGCGGACTTTGATGGTGAGGGGAGCACATATAATGGTGAGTGTTTTTATATTTTGTTAATGCCCTGACAAAAATGCGACAGCATTGAAACGTTGGCTTGCTCTAAGTGGCTGCGTCTGTGTGGTTTATTCTCCTGAGTGCCGCCGAAATTCTACGTATATTTGGCAGCTTTGCTGCATTTTCCGGAAGGCAACGGGGACAGAAATCCTGATATTAGTGAGTGCCGGATCTCATAGAAACTCTATACAGAGTGGTAACCTTCTGTGGTATGGAAATCGTTGTCCTCTTGGTCAAGGCACCCTGGTGAGGTATTTTAATGTGACATTCGTCTTGTCGTCAAAGCACACTATTTTTTGTTAACTCACAGGTGGGACATTCTCTCATTTATTAGTGGATAGATACTACTAACCTGTTGAGTTTTACAATGGAGACACAGATTAATACTAATGATCAATTCATTCGTGTCATATTGGATGCAGGAGACATCCTCTCTTTTTCAGATATGGATGCTGAGAGTATAGTATATAAGGACAAAGTCTTTACGGACATCTCCAGCATACCTGTGACAGAGATATATAGGGACCTCTTTAAGTTAAAGAAACGTGAGACTGATTTTTATTATCATGGTGCAACCCTGTCTGAATACTTTAAGGAGAAAAAATTACCCAGGGGCTTCCGGGTTAAGAATGTACCGACTATTGGTCGTCACAATGCGGCATTTTGCAGAAGGTGGTGCGCAATTTTAAACAAATGTTCTCTAGATTTAATATTGCTGGTGATAGAAGAAGCCACCAGAGAGCTGAATGTAACTAAAAGTAAAATAGAGGCATTTGAAGCTGCACATAAGAAGACATTAATAGAGGATAAAACCTGTGATTGGATGGATAAGCTGACCAAGCAAGTGGAAAATTACCAACGTGACCTATTGAAATATAAACGTGAAAAATTCACGAAGGTTAATGGTGATTATGAATCCAACAATGTATATGGTTGGCTAACGGGTGGATCCCAATTACCCCAGCAGCAACAAAGGGGAGGCCAGCGCTTTGGGAGGAACCCCAATTACAAATCTGCCAAAGATTCTGCCACTTCTGCTAGTGACAGTGACCATGGATCAAGGAGAGGTAAACGGTTTAGATCTCTCCCTTTAGGGATGAAGACACGTGCAAAATATCGCGAGGCAAACGTCAATACAACCGACGAGGAGGCCAGTGGAAGCGATGCACGCAAAAAACCACCTCTGCCGACCAAGAAATAATCTTTAACCTGTCATCAGTCCCTCTCTCTACAGACGAAATTAATGTATTAAAGAAAGGACTGAGTTTTGTACCCACCACTGCCTTTGACCCTTTTTTGTAGAAAACAGAAGTTTTTAAGTTGAATCGACAACTAAAACTACAAAAAATTTTCGTTTCCCGTACATCAGTGGGGAATGCAAACCCCTTACCGGAGGAACTAAGAAAATTGGCACCTAAGTCAAGCTTTGAACCCAGCTCTAACAACACCTCCATTAAATCCTTTATTAGGATATTGGATACAACAGTTGATACAGTGGAAACTAGGTCCAACAAAGGACACTCGAATCTAACGACTGCAGAGTTTAAAGCCCTTAAGAGGTTGGGGGCACGAAAAGACATTGTCATCCGTTCAGCGGATAAGGGTGGCTCAATTGTAGTGCAGGATGTGTCTGATTACAGGAGTGAGATAATGCGTCAGTTGTCCGATGGCACGGTATATCGTTTATTGCCGTGTGATCCGACAACTGAATACAAAAAAGCTTTGGATCTATTGTTGTATGATGCTGTTCAAATTGGGATTGTATCCAGTGAAGTTGCTAATGTGTTAAAAACCGAGTTTCCTATAAAACCTTTGTTATACACGCTTCCGAAAGTGCATAAAGATTTATTGTATCCCCCCCGGTAGACCGATTATTTCGGCGAGGGGGTCTATCTTCCAACCAGTATCTATCTTTTTAGACACTTATCTTTAACCATGTGTACAAAAGTCGGTTCATGTCCTGAAGGACACTACTGATCTTTTGTTGCAATTATCTGATTTGGAAGACATTCCCTCTGATTGCATATTGTGTAGCATAGATGTCACGTCGCTATATACGTGTATCCCTCATGGTGAGGGTATAGCGGCTACCAGAAGATTAATTACAGATAATATTTGGTACAAGGGACCTAATGTGAATTTCTTCGGTGCGCTCCTTGAGATGGTATTGAGTAAAAATTATTTTTACTTTGATGGGAGATATTATCTCCAAGTCTCCGGGTGTGCAATGGGAGCATCGGTAGCTCCGGCAAACGCTAATGCTTATATGATATCTGTTGAACGGGATATCTTTTTTGCAGATCCTGCTGTTCAGCGGAATATCATATATTACACCCGCTTCATAGATGATATGTTGCTCCTATGGAGGGGGGATGAGGAGACATTTGATAAGATTATTCAAAAACACAATATGAGTAATAGCCCGGTGAAACTTACCTATAAAACGGATAAAGTTTCAATTGAATTTTTGGACGTGAGAATCATTAAAACCTATACTGGGTTAAAAACATCCTTATTTGTAAAGCCTACAGATCGCAATACACTACTAAGTGCCACGAGTCATCATCCGGTAAATATACAAAAAGGTCTACCCTTCTCACAGTTTTTACGTGTGAGACGTATCTGCAGTGATGAGAATGACATATCTCCCCAACTAGATCTTATGATCAACAAATTTGTGGCAAGGGGGTACAAAAAACAGGCACTGTTAAACTTGAAACAAAAAGTTATGTCAATCCCCAGATCAGAAACACTTAAATCTAAATCCAAAAAGTCTACAGCTAATAAGATTGTATGGCCCAATCGTTATAATGTTGCTAGTAATAAAATCAGGAAGGCAATTCGATCGAATTGGCCAATAGTAACGACGGACAAAGATCTGCCTAGCATACATAATAAACAAATTATGTGTAGCTATTCGAGAGGTAAAAACCTACGTGATATATTGTACATAGTGATATTACAAATTTTGATAAAAAACCAACTGCCACCTTTTTGGGAGTACCTAAAAATGGATGCTTTAAGTGCACAGGTTGTGTCACATGTGGATACATGTTAACCGGGGACACCATAAAAAATCCTTACACAGGAAAAATCTTTAAAATGAGGCACAGATTATCGTGCATGTCAAAATTTGTTATATATGTCCTGATTTGCCCCTGTGGCAAATACTATATAGGAAAAACAGAATGAGCATTCAAAGTGCGCATGGGTCAGCATAGGTATGCTAGTCGGGAAGCAGTCTTGTCTGGGAATAGTGAACAACCAGTGGCGAGACATTTTGCCACAGCTGGCCATTCACCGACCTCCCTTAAACACAAAACCATTGACCATATACCCCCATTAACAAGGGGAGGAAATAGATCAAAGATGCTGTTACAACGTGAAGCTAGGTGGATATTTCTATTGGACGCTTTAAATCCTCGGGGGTTAAATGAACAATCAGGTTTCAATAGCTTTCTTAAAACTTTCTGAGCATGTTCTATATTGTCTCTGTGTATTTAATAAGTAATATATATGCATTTTGTAAAGTAGAAAAGCTGTGCAGGATTGCATGACTGTGCTGCATATTGTATCGTATTCTATCAGTGTATCAACTGTCTCCATGGTGATGGGCACACTGGGTGACGTCATTGGAAAGCGTCAGCCTACCGGAAGTGGAGCCGGCGGCGCGGACTTTGATGGTGAGGGGAGCACATATAATGGTGAGTGTTTTTATATTTTGTTAATGCCCTGACGAAAATGCGACAGCATTGAAACGTTGGCTTGCTCTAGTGGCTGCGTCTGTGTGGTTTATTCTCCTGAGTGCCGCCGAAATTCTACGTATATTTGGCAGCTTTGCTGCATTTTCCGGAAGGCAACGGGGACAGAAATCCTGATATTAGTGAGTGCCGGATCTCATAGAAACTCTATACAGAGTGGTAACCTTCTGTGGTATGGAAATCGTTATCCTCTTGGTCAAGGCACCCTGGTGAGGTATTTTAATGTGACATTCGTCTTGTCGTCAAAGCACACTATTTTTTGTTAACTCACAGGTGGGACATTCTCTCATTTATTAGTGGATAGTGTTAGGGTCTCCTGCCCTGTGCTGCCACGTCGTCATGGCAACCGGGAGACAAGTGCTAGTGGAGTAACCTGAGCGCAGCTGATACTCCGGTTCGGGTCTTTTGCTGTGCAGTGGTTATAGGCTCTGTGCACGGCAGGGGATCCGGTGCTGGTTTTTGTGCTCACAGTCTGTGAGGTCTGAGTGGGGCGTGGACAGCACCTGCTTTATAAGGCCTCTTTTCAGGGTAAGCAGATGCTGCTGAATCTCTGTTGGTTAGTCAGTTCATGAAAGTTAGCCAGTACTGTGTAGCTTTGTATTTGTTTGTTGCTTACTGCAAATAGGCCTGGGGATTTGGTATTACACTCTGCCAATCCAGACCTAGCAGTAAGACTGGAGTCAGTCGTTTAGCTTGCTGGGGTTCTGTTATTACTCTGTGAACTTAGCAAGTTTGCGGCTGTATTCTAACACTTGCCTGTCTAATCCTGTCTCACTGTGCTAGGTGTCAGGGGTCAGTTTAGTGGCAGTAAGCTTAAACCTGTGCACTGCAAGTGAGAATCTGGATTGTGGAGGCTCTCCTTGTGTCTATCATTCCATCTCTGACCAAGGAGTTTACTGCCACACCCATTGGTAACCCTTTAGGGTTTTGCTGTTGCCCTTAGCAACAGCATTTCGGGTTCTCTACGTATTAAAACACAACATCTTGCTTTTTACATCTGAGCAGTTCTAATACAAGGGAGATACCCAGTTCCTTAGCCTCTGGGCTTCTCTGTTCACTGTGTGTGTATTTTGTTACCCTATCACCTTCTGTGTACGTTATGTCATATTCCCCAGTTTGTCTGTGAGTCCATTTGTTTTGCATAACAGTTCAAACACCAGTACATTCCTGCAGACACTGGAGTGCATAACAGTTCTGACACTAGTACTTTCCTGCAGGCACTGGTGTGCATAACATATTCAGCAGCCTAATACTCCTGTTGAAATTTTGTGGGAATATGGAGCATACCCCTCAAAATACGTTGCAACAGGTGGTCGATCAGGTGCAGGTCCTGACTCGGCAATTTAATGATTTGTCCATTAAAATGCACACCTCCCAGGCTGCTGGCGGAGCTCCCGCAGCAGCAGCACCTGCAGGGGTTAAGGAGCCGAAAGTAAATCTCCCGAATCGTTTTTCTGGAGATCGCTCGCAGTTCTTTTGTTTCAAAGAGAGCTGCAAGCTATACTTCCGGCTTAGGCCTCAGTCTTCTGGGTCGGAGATTCAGCGGGTGGGCATAGTGATTTCCTTGCTACAAGGAGACCCACAGGTCTGGGCATATGGGTTGCAGCCTGACTGTCCGTCGCTTAAAAGTGTTGATGCTTTTTTTACGGCACTGGGCATGTTGTATGATGACCCTGACAAGACGGCCTCAGCCGAGGCTCAGATTTCGATCCTTAAGCAAGGGCGAAGGCCAGTTGAGGTTTACTGTACGGAGTTTCGGAGGTTGGCCCATGATACCCAGTGGAATGACCCAGCCCTGAGACACCAGTACCGAAGAGGTCTTTCTAACCAGATAAAGGACCAACTGGTACAATATCCCTTGCCTGATAGCTTGGATCAGCTCATGCAGTTATCCATCCGGGTGGATAGACGGCTGAGAGAGCGTAGGCTTGAAAGGGAGACTGAGATTTCCTTCCTTCCCAAGGGAACCTCAGACTCTGAGGAATTTTCTGAGGAGCCTATGCAGATTGGGGCTACCCGCCTCTCCTCGCGTGAGAAGACGCGGAGGAGACAGCAGGGGTTGTGTTTGTACTGTGGGAATAAAGGTCATGTGGTAGTATCATGCCCAGAAAAGCCGGAAAACTTCAGGGCCTGAGGGTGATGGGAAATATCCTGTCAGGCCAGAAGTCAGAATTTCCCAAGAAGACTTTTATCATTCCGGTGACCTTGAAGATCCTCGGTCAAACTGTCAAGACTGAGGCCTTTGTGGACAGTGGGGCCGACGGGGTTTTTATGGACCGCCAATTCGCCCTAAAACACTCTGTTCCCTTAGTACCCTTGGCATCAGAAATTGAGATTTGTGGGTTAAACGGGGAACCATTATCCCAAGGTAAAATTACCTCTTGCACTAGCCAGATTTCTTTGTTTATTGGAGCCACACACTCTGAAAAATTGTCCTTTTATGTGACTGTCTGTACTTTTGCCCCATTGGTGTTGGGGTTACCCTGGTTAAGGGCCCACAATCCTCAATTTGACTGGGTCTCTGGGGAGATTCTTAGTTGGGGTACTGATTGTTTCAGGAGTTGCTTGAGCCTTCCAGTCAGGCTCTCGCAGCTAAGTTTGCCAGGATTGCCAGGGTGTTATGCAGATTTTGCGGACGTGTTCTCCAAAAAAGTTGCAGAGGTACTACCTCCCCATCGCCCCTATGACTGTGCCATTGATTTGTTGCCAAATGCTAAGCTTCCCAAGAGCAGGTTGTACTCCCTGTCACGTCCTGAGACTCAGGCTATGGCAGAGTACATTCAGGAGAACTTGGCTAAGGGATTTATCAGACCTTCACAGTCTCCAGTTGGGTCGGGGTTCTTCTTCGTGGGTAAAAAGGACGGTTCGTTGCGACCCTGCATCGACTTCAGGGAATTGAACCGTATCACGATTAAAAACTCATACCCACTGCCTCTCATTTCGGTCTTGTTTGACCAGCTTCGTACTGCCACCATTTTTTCTAAGATTGACCTACGCGGTGCGTACAATCTAATCCGAATAAGAGAGGGGGATGAATGGAAGACTGCCTTTAATACCCACTCAGGGCATTATGAATATTTGGTGATGCCTTTTGGGCTCTGTAATGCCCCGGCAGTCTTCCAGGATTTCATGAATGATGTGCTCAGGGAATATTTGGATAGATTCTTAGTTGTATACTTAGATGACATCCTAATCTTCTCCCATTCCCTGGAGGAACATCGGAAGCATGTACGCTTAGTCCTCCAGAAACTCAGAGACCACCGGCTTGGGGCGAAGCTGGAGAAGTGCGAATTTGAAGTTCAGCAAATCGCATTTCTAGGATATATTATCTCCCCAGAAGGTTTCCAAATGGAGGGTTCCAAGGTACAGGCAGTCCTGGATTGGGTGCAGCCCACTAGTTTGAAGGCGCTTCAGCGTTTCCTGGGCTTTGCGAATTTTTATAGACGATTTATCGCTGGATTTTCGTCTAAAGTGGCGCCCTTGGTGGCACTCACTAAGAAAGGGGCGGATGTTGCTCACTGGTCTTGTGAGGCTAAAGCGGCTTTTGCCCGTCTCAAAAGGGCATTTGTTTCGGCCAAGGTGCTGCGACACCCAGATCCAGAGCGTCCTTTTGTGGTGGAGGTGGATGCCTCTGAGATGGGTATTGGGGCAGTGCTTTCTCAGATGGGAGTGTCTGATAATCGCCTTCATCCCTGTGCTTACTTTTCCCGTAAATTTTCGCCTGCCGAGATGAATTATGACGTGGGTAACCGGGAATTGTTGGCTATTAAGGATGCACTCGAGGAGTGGAGACACTGGCTTGAGGGGGCTAAGTTTGTGTTCTCAATTCTCACTGACCATAAGAATCTGGCATATTTAGAGTCAGCGAAGCGTCTCAATGCCAGGCAGGCACGATGGGCTTTGTTTTTTGCTCGCTTTAATTTTTTGATAACATATCGCCCTGGGTCAAAAAACATCAAGGCTGATGCGCTCTCGCGGAGTTTTGCTCCAATCCAGGAGACCACCGAGGAGCCGTTGCCCATTGTTTCCCCATCATGTATTAAAGTGGGCATTACCCAGGACCTCTTATCATTAGTCCTTAGAGCACAGGAGCAGGCTCATCCAGACCTTCCGGTAGGTCTTTTGTTTGTGCCTCCTAGGTTAAGACAGCGAGTGTTCCTGGAATTCCATGCCAAGAAGTCGGCAGGTCACCCGGGTATTGCCAGAACTCGGGAGTTGCTATCTAGGGCGGTGTGGTGGCCCTCGGTGGCTAAGGATGTGGATCAGTGGGTTCGGGCATGTGACATCTGTGCCCGAAATAAGACTCCTAGAGGGGTTCCTGTTGGCCCATTACATCCACTCTCTATCCCATCTAAGCCATGGACCCACATTTCAATGGATTTTGTGGTGGACTTGCCCAAATCCTCGGGGATGACAGCCATCTGGGTTGTCGTTGACAGGTTTTCGAAGATGGCGCACTTCGTTCCACTGGTTGGGCTGCCATCAGCCAGACGCCTGTCTGAATTATTTATGCTGCATGTTGTGCGTCTCCACGGGTTGCCACTTGATGTGGTCTCTGACCGCGGATCCCAGTTTGTGGCCAAATTCTGGAGGGCATTTTGTTCCGATCTCCAGATTTCTGTCAGCTTGTCGTCAGGCTACCATCCGCAGTCTAATGGGCAGACTGAAAGGGTGAACCAGTCCTTGGAGCAGTTCCTCAGGTGTTATGTCTCCAAGTGTCAGACTGACTGGGTTGCTCATCTGTCCATGGCGGAGTTTGCCTATAACAACGCGGCTCACTCTGCTACAGGGATCTCTCCCTTCCTTTGTGTGTATGGGCATCATCCTAAGGCCAATTCTTTTGACCCCCTGGACTCCACGCCTGGTGGTTCCTCTGTGGTTTCGGTCCTTAGAGGTATTTGGCGGAAAGTGAAGAAAGCCCTTGTGTCTGTGTCATTAGTGACCAAAAGGGTTTTTGATAAGCGGAAAAGACCCTGCAGCTTCAAATTAGGAGACTTCGTCTGGTTGTCTACCAAGAATTTGAAGTTGAGACAGCCATCTCATAAGTTAGGGCCCCGGTTCATCGGCCCTTATAAGATCACCAGGGTTATCATTCCGGTGGCATTTCAGTTAGATCTGCCCCGTTCTTTGGGTATCAATAAAACATTTCATTGTTCCCTTTTAAAACGGGCGATTAGTAATCCTTCTTCCAGTGGAAGACCTTCCCCTCTTCTGATACGTGGCCAGAGGGAGTTTGTTGTTGAAAGGATTCTTGACTCCAAGGTGGTTCGGGGTCGGCTGTCATTTTTGGTGCACTGGAAGGGGTATGGCCCGGAGGAGCGGTCGTGGGTGCGCAGTTGTGATCTTCATGCCCCCAGACTGATACGCTCTTTCTTCTCGCAGTTCCCCGATAAACCCGGTGGTAGGGGTTCTTTGACCCCTCGTCAGAGGGGGGGTACTGTTAGGGTCTCCTGCCCTGTGCTGCCACGTCGTCATGGCAACCGGGAGACAAGTGCTAGTGGAGTAACCTGAGCGCAGCTGATACTCCGGTTCGGGTCTTTTGCTGTGCAGTGGTTATAGGCTCTGTGCACGGCAGGGGATCCGGTGCTGGTTTTTGTGCTCACAGTCTGTGAGGTCTGAGTGGGGCGTGGACAGCACCTGCTTTATAAGGCCTCTTTTCAGGGTAAGCAGATGCTGCTGAATCTCTGTTGGTTAGTCAGTTCATGAAAGTTAGCCAGTACTGTGTAGCTTTGTATTTGTTTGTTGCTTACTGCAAATAGGCCTGGGGATTTGGTATTACACTCTGCCAATCCAGACCTAGCAGTAAGACTGGAGTCAGTCGTTTAGCTTGCTGGGGTTCTGTTATTACTCTGTGAACTTAGCAAGTTTGCGGCTGTATTCTAACACTTGCCTGTCTAATCCTGTCTCACTGTGCTAGGTGTCAGGGGTCAGTTTAGTGGCAGTAAGCTTAAACCTGTGCACTGCAAGTGAGAATCTGGATTGTGGAGGCTCTCCTTGTGTCTATCATTCCATCTCTGACCAAGGAGTTTACTGCCACACCCGTTGGTAACCCTTTAGGGTTTTGCTGTTGCCCTTAGCAACAGCATTTCGGGTTCTCTACGTATTAAAACACAACATCTTGCTTTTTACATCTGAGCAGTTCTAATACAAGGGAGATACCCAGTTCCTTAGCCTCTGGGCTTCTCTGTTCACTGTGTGTGTATTTTGTTACCCTATCACCTTCTGTGTACGTTATGTCATATTCCCCAGTTTGTCTGTGAGTCCATTTGTTTTGCATAACAGTTCAAACACCAGTACATTCCTGCAGACACTGGAGTGCATAACAGTTCTGACACTAGTACTTTCCTGCAGGCACTGGTGTGCATAACAGATAGATACTACTAACCTGTTGAGTTTTACAATGGAGACACAGATTAATACTAATGATCAATTCATTCGTGTCATATTGGATGCAGGAGACATCCTCTCTTTTTCAGATATGGATGCTGAGAGTATAGTATATAAGGACAAAGTCTTTACGGACATCTCCAGCATACCTGTGACAGAGATATATAGGGACCTCTTTAAGTTAAAGAAACGTGAGACTGATTTTTATTATCATGGTGCAACCCTGTCTGAATACTTTAAGGAGAAAAAATTACCCAGGGGCTTCCGGGTTAAGAATGTACCGACTATTGGTCGTCACAATGCGGCATTTTGCAGAAGGTGGTGCGCAATTTTAAACAAATGTTCTCTAGATTTAATATTGCTGGTGATAGAAGAAGCCACCAGAGAGCTGAATGTAACTAAAAGTAAAATAGAGGCATTTGAAGCTGCACATAAGAAGACATTAATAGAGGATAAAACCTGTGATTGGATGGATAAGCTTACCAAGCAAGTGGAAAATTACCAACGTGACCTATTGAAATATAAACGTGAAAAATTCACGAAGGTTAATGGTGATTATGAATCCAACAATGTATATGGTTGGCTAACGGGTGGATCCCAATTACCCCAGCAGCAACAAAGGGGAGGCCAGCGCTTTGGGAGGAACCCCAATTACAAATCTGCCAAAGATTCTGCCACTTCTGCTAGTGACAGTGACCATGGATCAAGGAGAGGTAAACGGTTTAGATCTCTCCCTTTAGGGATGAAGACACGTGCAAAATATCGCGAGGCAAACGTCAATACAACCGACGAGGAGGCCAGTGGAAGCGATGCACGCAAAAAACCACCTCTGCCGACCAAGAAATAATCTTTAACCTGTCATCAGTCCCTCTCTCTACAGACGAAATTAATGTATTAAAGAAAGGACTGAGTTTTGTACCCACCACTGCCTTTGACCCTTTTTTGTGGAAAACAGAAGTTTTTAAGTTGAATCGACAACTAAAACTACAAGAATTTTTCGGTTCCCGTACATCAGTGGGGAATGCAAACCCCTTACCGGAGGAACTAAGAAAATTGGCACCTAAGTCAAGCTTTGACCCCAGCTCGAACAACGCCTCCATTAAATCCTTTATTAGAATATTGGATACAACAGTTGATACAGTGGAAACTAGGTCCAACAAAGGACACTCGAATCTAACGACTGCAGAGTTTAAAGCCCTTAAGAGGTTGGGGGCACGAAAAGACATTGTCATCCGTTCAGCGGATAAGGGCGGCTCAATTGTAGTGCAGGATGTGTCTGATTACAGGAGTGAGATAATGCGTCAGTTGTCCGATGGCACGGTATATCGTTTATTGCCGTGTGATCCGACAACTGAATACAAAAAAGCTTTGGATCTATTGTTGTATGATGCTGTTCAAATTGGGATTGTATCCAGTGAAGTTGCTAATGTGTTAAAAACCGAGTTTCCTATAAAACCTTTGTTATACACGCTTCCGAAAGTGCATAAAGATTTATTGTATCCCCCCGGTAGACCGATTATTTCGGTGAGGGGGTCTATCTTCCAACCAGTATCTATCTTTTTAGACACTTATCTTCAACCATGTGTACAAAAGTCGGTTCATGTCCTGAAGGACACTACTGATCTTTTGTTGCAATTATCTGATTTGGAAGACATTCCCTCTGATTGCATATTGTGTAGCATAGATGTCACGTCGCTATATATGTGTATCCCTCATGGTGAGGGTATAGCGGCTACCAGAAGATTAATTACAGATAATATTTGGTACAAGGGACCTAATGTGAATTTCTTCTGTGCGCTCCTTGAGATGGTATTGAGTAAAAATTATTTTTACTTTGATGGGAGATATTATCTCCAAGTCTCCGGGTGTGCAATGGGAGCATCGGTAGCTCCGGCATACGCTAATGCTTATATGATATCTGTTGAACGGGATATCTTTTTTGCAGATCCTGCTGTTCAGCGGAATATCATATATTACACCCGCTTCATAGATGATATGTTGCTCCTATGGAGGGGGGATGAGGAGACATTTGATAAGATTATTCAAAAACACAATATGAGTAATAGCCCAGTGAAACTTACCTATAAAACGGATAAAGTTTCAATTGAATTTTTGGACGTGAGAATCATTAAAACCGATACTGGGTTAAAAACATCCTTATTTGTAAAGCCTACAGATCGCAATACACTACTAAGTGCCACGAGTCATCATCCGGTAAATATACAAAAAGGTCTACCCTTCTCACAGTTTTTACGTGTGAGACGTATCTGCAGTGATGAGAATGACGTATCTCCCCAACTAGATCTTATGATCAACAAATTTGTGGCAAGGGGGTACAAAAAACAGGCACTGTTAAACTTGAAACAAAAAGTTATGTCAATCCCCAGATCAGAAACACTTAAATCTAAATCCAAGAAGTCTACAGCTAATAAGATTGTATGGCCCAATCGTTATAATGTTGCTAGTAATAAAATCAGGAAGGCAATTCGATCGAATTGGCCAATAGTAACGACGGACAAAGATCTGCCTAGCATACATAATAAACAAATTATGTGTAGCTATTCGAGAGGTAAAAACCTACGTGATTATATTGTACATAGTGACATTACAAATTTTGATAAAAAACCAACTGCCACCTTTTTGGGAGTACCTAAAAATGGATGCTTTAAGTGCACAGGTTGTGTCACATGTGGATACATGTTAACCGGGGACACCATAAAAAATCCTTACACAGGAAAAATCTTTAAAATGAGGCACAGATTATCGTGCATGTCAAAATTTGTTATATGTGTCCTGATTTGCCCCTGTGGCAAATACTATATAGGAAAAACAGAATGTGCATTCAAAGTGCGCATGGGTCAGCATAGGTATGCTATTCGGGAAGCAGTCTTGTCTGGGAATAGTGAACAACCAGTGGCGAGACATTTCGCCACAGCTGGCCATTCACCGACCTCCCTTAAACACAAAATCATTGACCATATACCCCCATTAATAAGGGGAGGAAATAGATCAAAGATGCTGTTACAACGTGAAGCTAGGTGAATATTTCTATTGGACGCTTTAAATCCTCGGGGGTTAAATGAACAATCAGGTTTCAATAGCTTTCTTTAAACTTTCTGAGCATGTTCTATATTGTCTCTGTGTATTTAATAAGTAATATATATGCATTTTGTAAAGTAGAAAAGCTGTGCAGGATTGCATGACTGTGCTGCATATTGTATCGTATTCTATCAGTGTATCAACTGTCTCCATGGTGATGGGCGCACTGGGTGACGTCATTGGAAAGCGTCAGCCTACCGGAAGTGGAGCCGGCGGCGCGGACTTTGATGGTGAGGGGAGCACATATAATGGTGAGTGTTTTTATATTTTGTTAATGCCCTGACGAAAATGCGACAGCATTGAAACGTTGGCTTGCTCTAAGTGGCTGCGTCTGTGTGGTTTATTCTCCTGAGTGCCGCCGAAATTCTACGTATATATATATATATACCATAGTTCCCAATGCTTACCCTGAAAGGGTTTAGACAAAAGGAGACCAGCACACCACCATATGAAAAAATATGAAAAGCATTTAATGAATCAGTAGCATTATCAGGCCTTTTGAAAAAAAATTTTAGTACTCATCATGAGGCTTTCAGCAGTATTCAAGCAGAACAGCCATCCCAACGGCCCGTTTCGGTTGTCACACCTTCATCATGGGGTCAGCTACAACATAGTGTTCAAACAGAGAACCTTATAAAGCTGTTCAATTTGCATAAATCAGATACACCTGTTTTGCCCAATCACCAGTGATTCAAAAACCTCCCAGGGGTATGTGAACAGACCAGTGTGGAACTACAAAAGCAAGACAAAGTTGGCCAGACCACTATCAACAGTTCCGTTGTACCGGAAGTGACAACACGCGACCGCGTTTGTCAACATCCGCCATGTAACGGAACTCAAGTGCTGGGGTACGTTTCCACGGCACTAGCATAAGTGCCGCTGTGCCGGAAGTGATGTCGCGTCATCGCGACAATCAACTTCCGCCAATACAAAAACCGGCCTCAGATCACTGGCAATGTCACCGCCTATGTGTTCAAGGTACACAACTTGTCACATACATTAATCTGTACATAAAAATAAAAATAAAAAATACAGCATAAGAATATCAAATGAAAAAAGAAAATAACACATAATAAAAAGTATATTATAGGACATAATGAAAAATAACCTGTATGTCGATACTTATTCTACGGGCCAATAGGTCCTATATAAATATCATCTTAAACAGGCATACAAAGCCGCATTAGTAGGAGAATATCGACATAGAGGCTAATTGATCATAAAAAACAAATTATATAAAAAACACAAAAATAGAAATGGTAGTAAGTTGCATTAGTGGCATTGTCAACAGCGATCCCAGATAGAGACAATTTGACATAAAGTATACTATCTTGGTCAGTTGACTGTAAAACAGTAGTACCAATGAAAATTCAAATGAAAGGAGTCAAAATAAGTTCTTCATTCAAACCACTGGGCGCAGTTGAATTTAACTTGTAGATCCATTCACATTCACGTTGCAGAAGTAACCGATGTCTATCGCCTCCCCTACGTAGTGGGGGGATGTGATCTATTGGCATACATCTAAAGTCAGCCATAGTGTGACCACTAGTAACAAAATGCCTGGCTACTGGTGGTGTGCTGGAATCTAAAGCTGTAAAGGCCTTCTTGATTGAACTCCTGTGCATGGATATACGTTCCTTTAGCATACGGATAGTTTTACCCACGTAGAGTTTATTACATGGACAGAGAATGATGTATACCACATAGCGAGAATCGCACGTCAGTCGATGTCTTATAGTATAGCTACTTTTGGTAATTGGATGTGTAAAGGTTTTTCCCAACAAGAGAAATCTGCAATTTGCACAGCCCGCACACTTATAGGCTCCTTTTTGCAGTGAAAGCCAATGCAAATTAGTGTGTATACCTGGACTAATGTCAGAGAATGTGATGCGTTCTCTTAAGTTGCGACTTCTCTTATAGCTGAAGAGAGGTGGATTCGTGCAACTAGGTCCAAGGATCGGGTCAGCTTGTAGTATGTGCCAATGCTTAGTAATGATCTTCCTAATTAAACCAGAGGAAGTGCAGTAAGTCGTAGGAAAAACCAATCTGTCAGAAGTAGCATCGACACGTTGTGTAGATAGAAGATCATCCTGTTTCAGCAGCAAACATCGATCTATTGCTTCATCGACTTCATCTTTACTGTACCCCCGCTGGATGAAGTTATCACCCATTTTGTGTAGGGCTATAGGGAGCTTAGAAGGATCTGATGTTGTTCTAACAACTCTAACGAGTTGTGAGTAGGGGAGTCCTTTCTTCAAGGGCCGTGGATGAAAGCTGTCTGCCAAAAGTAGTGTATTTTTGTCCGTGGGTTTTTTGAATAATTCCGTATGGAAGGAGTTATTTTTAATAGATACCAAAACGTCCAGGAACTCAATACTGTCGGCACTACTCCTGCACGTGAAAGTGATGTTCTCAACCTTATGGTTTAATTGCTCCACAAACAATTCTAGATCTACAATTGTCCCTGACCAAACAAAAAATAAATCATCAATATACCGAAAATAACAACTTATAAATTTGGAGAAAAGTGGATCTGATGTGATATATGTGGTCTCAAAATCATACATAAAAATATTGGCATAAGACGGTGCCATGTTTGAACCCATGGCGGTTCCTTGAAGCTGTAAAAAAAATGCATTATTAAACAAAAAATAATTTTTATGCAAAATAATCTCCATAAGCAAAATCAAATAATCAACAGGTGGACCTTTATAATGGGGATTAAGCATCAATACACGGCGCACTGCCTCAATGCCTGCATTGTGTGTAATATTCGTATATAGACTGGTTACGTCCAAGGAAACCAAAAGACAGTTAACAGGTGGTATCCCAAACTGTTTTAATTTCAACAAAAAGTCAGTAGTATCTTTCAAATGATAGGGATTTTGTAGTACCACGGGCTGCAAAAAATAGTCACAATATTGTGAGAGGGTTTGACATAAAGAGCCACGTGCCGAGATTATAGGTCTGCCAGGCGGCAGACTGAGAGACTTATGTATCTTCGGCAGAATATACAGAAGAGGGATTTTGGGAAAATCCTGTATCAAAAAGTTCTTGGTGTGTACATCAATCCATCCATTAGTGAAACCAAGTTCAATGATGGAATCAATTTCTCTTTTATATAAACCAGTAGGGTCAAAAGATAATTTTTTATAGCAACTCTGAATGGACAGTTGCCTGTCCACCTCCCTGATGTAGTCATCCCTGTTAAGGACAACAATACCACCGCCTTTATCGGCGGGGCGAATTATGATTTGTTGGTTATTTTTCAAGGACTGTATTGCTTTAATTTCATTAGAAGTTAAATTTTGAAAGTGTTTTTTCTTGTGTCTGATCTTAGGTATTGTGTCCCTCTTAACTAGGCGTATGAAGGTTTCTATAGCAGAGTTATTACTAGGTGGATCAAATGTACTTTTTGCTGAAAAAGGTAAATGTCTAGCAGTACTGGTTGTGTTGCCTTGTCTAGAAAAAAAGTCTTTTAGTCTGAGTTGTCTGTGAAATCTATATAATTCAGTCTCCCATTGGAAGTCAGTTTGTTGAAAGGTCTGTACAAAGGTTAATCCTTTAGTTAACACTGCATGTTCCGGCTCACTGAGAATATAATCAGAGAGATTAAAAACAACTATTTCTTCAGTGTTTTTGGTAATCTGTCTGGGCCCCTTCTTATGTTTGACCCCCCCTCGTCTGCAGGGTCTCTTTCTGTGTGATTTTTGTTGCGTGTAAGTGTCTGCTCTCTTAAAAAAGATTTCTTGGAGGAGGAGGACTGATCTGAGTCACTTTGTGATGTGTGTGACTCTATGTCTGTAAATGTCCGATTCTGTCTATATCTATTTGTTTGTGCACCTCTCCAAACCCTTCGGGTACTTTGATTCAAAAGCCAATAATAGACTCGTGAGTCTTTGTAGTCATCCTTGACTTTTCTATATTTGATTTTTTTAAAGGCTATTAGTTCATTTTTGAACTTTAGTATATTTTCATTCAGTTTGGTGAACCACTCTGTATTACTGTCTTTTTTTAAAACATCAGTTCCACTTTCCTCACAAGCACTAATGTCCAACTTGAGACTCTCCATTTCCGTATTCACTTGCTGTATAACTAATATCATCAAATCAAAGCTGCACTGGTTTAAGATCAGGCACCACTGACGGCAAAATTCCTTGTTATTGCGACCGATCGTAGGCTGGTTTTTGATGCGGAAGCCACGTGGAATCAATTTGTCTTTGTGGTATTGTGAAAGTGTCAAACCGTGGAGTTCTAATTCCACGAGACGCTTATTTAGTTTAAGCAGATCAGAATAAACATCGTTGGGGCTATCCGCATCAAAAGCCAGCTGCTCTGTATCTTTAAACAGAATTTTGGATATGTCTTTTTCTAAAAAACGCTTGGTGCCAGTGAGGTCGCCAAAATCTGAATCCATAGCAGCTTATCAATGGACAAAAGTGGTATATCAACCACTGCAAAAAACAAAAAAAATTTAACAATAAAAAAGTAAATAAATTTCTAACTAAACAATAACTGTTTGTGGTGCAATTCACAAAACCAAAACATATGGTACTAGATAAAGTCCAGAGGTGAAGCGCACACACTTAAAGGATGTTAGAAGGGTGCCGTGTCAATTGTTATTGATACCATAGTTCCCAATGCTTACCCTGAAAGGGTTTAGACAAAAGGAGACCAGCACACCACCATATGAAAAAATATGAAAAGCATTTAATGAATCAGTAGCATTATCAGGCCTTTTGAAAAAAAATATTTAAAAAAAATTTTTTTTTTTTTTTACTACTCATCATGAGGCTTTCAGCAGTATTCAAGCAGAACAGCCATTCCAACGGCCCGTTTCGGTTGTCACACCTTCATCATGGGGTCAGCTACAACATAGTGTTCAAACAGAGAACCTTATAAAGCTGTGCAATTTGCATAAATCAGATACACCTGTTTTGCCCAATCACCAGTGATTCAAAAACCTCCCAGGGGTATGTGAACAGACCAGTGTGGAACTACAAAAGCAAGACAAAGTTGCCCAGACCACTATCAACAGTTCCGTTGTACCGGAAGTGACAACACGCGACCGCGTTTGTCAACATCCGCCATGTAACGGAACTCAAGTGCTGGGGTACGTTTCCACGGCACTAGCATAAGTACCGCTGTGCCGGAAGTGATGTCGCGTCATCGCGACAATCAACTTCCGCCAATACAAAAACCGGCCTCAGATCACTGGCAATGTCACCGCCTATGTGTTCAAGGTACACAACTTGTCACATACATTAATCTGTACATAAAAATAAAAATAAAAAATACAGCATAAGAATATCAAATGAAAAAAGAAAATAACACATAATAAAAAGTATATTATAGGACATAATGAAAAATAACCTGTATGTCGATACTTATTCTACGGGCCAATAGGTCCTATATAAATATCATCTTAAACAGGCATACAGACCTTTCAACAAACTGACTTCCAATGGGAGACTGAATTATATAGATTTCACAGACAACTCAGACTAAAAGACTTTTTTTCTAGACAAGGCAACACAACCAGTACTGCTAGACATTTACCTTTTTCAGCAAAAAGTACATTTGAACCACCTAGTAATAACTCTGCTATAGAAACCTTCATACGCCTAGTTAAGAGGGACACAATACCTAAGATCAGACACAAGAAAAAACACTTTCAAAATTTAACTTCTAATGAAATTAAAGCAATACAGTCCTTGAAAAATAACCAACAAATCATAATTCGCCCCGCCGATAAAGGCGGTGGTATTGTTGTCCTTAACAGGGATGACTACATCAGGGAGGTGGACAGGCAACTGTCCATTCAGAGTTGCTATAAAAAATTATCTTTTGACCCTACTGGTTTATATAAAAGAGAAATTGATTCCATCATTGAACTTGGTTTCACTAATGGATGGATTGATGTACACACCAATAACTTTTTGATACAGGGTTTTCCCAAAATCCCTCTTCTGTATATTCTGCCGAAGATACATAAGTCTCTCAGTCTGCCGCCTGGCAGACCTACAATCTCGGCACGTGGCTCTTTATGTCAAACCCTCTCACAATATTGTGACTATTCTTTGCAGCCCGTGGTACTACAAAATCCCTATCATTTGAAAGATACTACTGACTTTTTGTTGAAATTAAAACAGTTTGGGATACCACCTGTTAACTGTCTTTTGGTTTCCTTGGACGTAACCAGTCTATATACGAATATTACACACAATGCAGGCATTGAGGCAGTGCGCCGTGTATTGATGCTTAATCCCCATTATAAAGGTCCACCTGTTGATTATTTGATTTTGCTTATGGAGATTATTTTGCATAAAAATTATTTTTTGTTTAATAATGCATTTTTTTTACAGCTTCAAGGAACCGCCATGGGTTCAAACATGGCACCGTCTTATGCCAATATTTTTATGTATGATTTTGAGACCACATATATCACATCAGATCCACTTTTCTCCAAATTTATAAGTTGTTATTTTCGGTATATTGATGATTTATTTTTTGTTTGGTCAGGGACAATTGTAGATCTAGAATTGTTTGTGGAGCAATTAAACCATAAGGTTGAGAACATCACTTTCACGTGCAGGAGTAGTGCCGACAGTATTGAGTTCCTGGACGTTTTGGTATCTATTAAAAATAACTCCTTCCATACGGAATTATTCAAAAAACCCACGGACAAAAATACACTACTTTTGGCAGACAGCTTTCATCCACGGCCCTTGAAGAAAGGACTCCCCTACTCACAACTCGTTAGAGTTGTTAGAACAACATCAGATCCTTCTAAGCTCCCTATAGCCCTACACAAAATGGGTGATAACTTCATCCAGCGGGGGTACAGTAAAGATGAAGTCGATGAAGCAATAGATCGATGTTTGCTGCTGAAACAGGATGATCTTCTATCTACACAACGTGTCGATGCTACTTCTGACAGATTGGTTTTTCCTACGACTTACTGCACTTCCTCTGGTTTAATTAGGAAGATCATTACTAAGCATTGGCACATACTACAAGCTGACCCGATCCTTGGACCTAGTTGCACGAATCCACCTCTCTTCAGCTATAAGAGAAGTCGCAACTTAAGAGAACGCATCACATTCTCTGACATTAGTCCAGGTATACACACTAATTTGCATTGGCTTTCACTGCAAAAAGGAGCCTATAAGTGTGCGGGCTGTGCAAATTGCAGATTTCTCTTGTTGGGAAAAACCTTTACACATCCAATTACCAAAAGTAGCTATACTATAAGACATCGACTGACGTGTGATTCTCGCTATGTGGTATACATCATTCTCTGTCCATGTAATAAACTCTACGTGGGTAAAACTATCCGTATGCTAAAGGAACGTATATCCATGCACAGGAGTTCAATCAAGAAGGCCTTTACAGCTTTAGATTCCAGCACACCACCAGTAGCCAGGCATTTTGTTACTAGTGGTCACACTATGGCTGACTTTAGATGTATGCCAATAGATCACATCCCCCCACTACGTAGGGGAGGCGATAGACATCGGTTACTTCTGCAACGTGAATGTGAATGGATCTACAAGTTAAATTCAACTGCGCCCAGTGGTTTGAATGAAGAACTTATTTTGACTCCTTTCATTTGAATTTTCATTGGTACTACTGTTTTACAGTCAACTGACCAAGATAGTATACTTTATGTCAAATTGTCTCTATCTGGGATCGCTGTTGACAATGCCACTAATGCAACTTACTACCATTTCTATTTTTGTGTTTTTTATATAATTTGTTTTTTATGATCAATTAGCCTCTATGTCGATATTCTCCTACTAATGCGGCTTTGTATGCCTGTTTAAGATGATATTTATATAGGACCTATTGGCCCGTAGAATAAGTATCGACATACAGGTTATTTTTCATTATGTCCTATAATATACTTTTTATTATGTGTTATTTTCTTTTTTCATTTGATATTCTTATGCTGTATTTTTTTTTTTTTTTTTTATGTACAGATTAATGTATGTGACAAGTTGTGTACCTTGAACACATAGGCGGTGACATTGCCAGTGATCTGAGGCCGGTTTTTGTATTGGCGGAAGTTGATTGTCGCGATGACGCGACATCACTTCCGGCACAGCGGTACTTATGCTAGTGCCGTGGAAACGTACCCCAGCACTTGAGTTCCGTTACATGGCGGATGTTGACAAACGCGGTCGCGTGTTGTCACTTCCGGTACAACGGAACTGTTGATAGTGGTCTGGGCAACTTTGTCTTGCTTTTGTAGTTCCACACTGGTCTGTTCACATACCCCTGGGAGGTTTTTGAATCACTGGTGATTGGGCAAAACAGGTGTATCTGATTTATGCAAATTGCACAGCTTTATAAGGTTCTCTGTTTGAAAACTATGTTGTAGCTGACCCCATGATGAAGGTGTGACAACCGAAACGGGCCGTTGGGATGGCTGTTCTGCTTGAATACTGCTGAAAGCCTCATGATGAGTACTAAAAAAAAAAATTTTTTCAAAATTTTTTCAAAAGGCCTGATAATGCTATTGATTCATTAAATGCTTTTCATATTTTTTCATATGGTGGTGTGCTGGTCTCCTTTTGTCTAAACCCTTTCAGGGTAAGCATTGGGAACTATGGTATCAATAACAATTGACACGGCACCCTTCTAACATCCTTTAAGTGTGTGCGCTTCACCTCTGGACTTTATATATATATATATATATATATATATATGTAGTAGCAGTGCTGCCAACCAATACTTGGGGATGAGACAGCATGATGTTTGATAATGTATTTAACACCTTATTAAAAAAAAAATAATAATATTATATATATAGATATAGATATAGATATTAGAGATGTGCACTTGAAATTTTTCGGGTTTTGTGTTTTGGTTTTGGGTTCGGTTCCGCGGCCGTGTTTTGGGTTCGACCGCGTTTTGGCAAAACCTCACCGAATTTTTTTTGTCGGATTCGGGTGTGTTTTGGATTCGGGTGTTTTTTTTAAAAAACACTAAAAAACAGCTTAAATCATAGAATTTGGGGGTCATTTTGATCCCAAAGTATCATTAACCTCAAAAACCATAATTTCCACTCATTTTCAGTCTATTCTGAATACCTCACACCTCACAATATTATTTTTAGTCCTAAAATTTGCACCTAGGTCGCTGGATGACTAAGCTAAGCGACCCTAGTGGCCGACACAAACACCGTGCCCATCTAGGAGTGGCACTGCAGTGTCACGCAGGATGGCCCTTCCAAAAAACCCTCCCCAAACAGCACATGACGCAAAGAAAAAAAGAGGCGCAATGAGGTAGCTGTGTGAGTAAGATAAGCGACCCTAGTGGCCGACACAAACACCGTGCCCATCTAGGAGTGGCACTGCAGTGTCACGCGGGATGGCCCTTCCAAAAAACCCTCCCCAAACAGCACATGACGCAAAGAAAAAAAGAGGCGCAATGAGGTAGCTGTGTGAGTAAGATAAGCGACCCTAGTGGCCGACACAAACACCGGGCCCATCTAGGAGTGGCACTGCAGTGTCACGCAGGATGGCCCTTCCAAAAAACCCTCCCCAAACAGCACATGACGCAAAGAAAAAAAGAGGCGCAATGAGGTAGCTGTGTGAGTAAGATAAGCGACCCTAGTGGCCGACACAAACACCGTGCCCATCTAGGAGTGGCACTGCAGTGTCACGCAGGATGGCCCTTCCAAAAAACCCTCCCCAAACAGCACATGACGCAAAGAAAAAAAGAGGCGCAATGAGGTAGCTGTGTGAGTAAGATAAGCGACCCTAGTGGACGACACAAACACCGGGCCCATCTAGGAGTGGCACTGCAGTGTCACGCAGGATGGCCCTTCCAAAAAACCCTCCCCAAACAGCACATGACGCAAAGAAAAAAAGAGGCGCAATGAGGTAGCTGTGTGAGTAAGATAAGCGACCCTAGTGGCCGACACAAACACCGGGCCCATCTAGGAGTGGCACTGCAGTGTCACGCAGGATGGCCCTTCCAAAAAACATTCCACAAACAGCACATGACGCAAAGAAAAATTAAAGAAAAAAGAGGTGCAAGATGGAATTGTCCTTGGGCCCTCCCACCCACCCTTATGTTGTATAAACAGGACATGCACACTTTAACCAACCCATCATTTCAGTGACAGGGTCTGCCACACGACTGTGACTGAAATGACGGGTTGGTTTGGACCCCCACCAAAAAAGAAGCAATTAATCTCTCCTTGCACAAACTGGCTCTACAGAGGCAAGATGTCCACCTCATCATCATCCTCCGATATATCACCGTGTACATCCCCCTCCTCACAGATTATCAATTCGTCCCCACTGGAATCCACCATCTCAGCTCCCTGTGTACTTTGTGGAGGCAATTGCTGCTGGTCAATGTCTCCACGGAGGAATTGATTATAATTCATTTTAATGAACATCATCTTCTCCACATTTTCTGGATGTAACCTCGTACGCCGATTGCTGACAAGGTGAGCGGCGGCACTAAACACTCTTTCGGAGTACACACTTGTGGGAGGGCAACTTAGGTAGAATAAAGCCAGTTTGTGCAAGGGCCTCCAAATTGCCTCTTTTTCCTGCCAGTATAAGTACGGACTGTGTGACGTGCCTACTTGGATGCGGTCACTCATATAATCCTCCACCATTCTTTCAATGGTGAGAGAATCATATGCAGTGACAGTAGACGACATGTCCGTAATCGTTGTCAGGTCCTTCAGTCCGGACCAGATGTCAGCATCAGCAGTCGCTCCAGACTGCCCTGCATCACCGCCAGCGGGTGGGCTCGGAATTCTGAGCCTTTTCCTCGCACCCCCAGTTGCGGGAGAATGTGAAGGAGGAGATGTTGACAGGTCGCGTTCCGCTTGACTTGACAATTTTGTCACCAGCAGGTCTTTGAACCCCAGCAGACTTGTGTCTGCCGGAAAGAGAGATCCAAGGTAGGCTTTAAATCTAGGATCGAGCACGGTAGCCAAAATGTAGTGCTCTGATTTCAACAGATTGACCACCCGTGAATCCTTGTTAAGCGAATTAAGGGCTCCATCCACAAGTCCCACATGCCTAGCGGAATCGCTCCGTGTTAGCTCCTCCTTCAATGTCTCCAGCTTCTTCTGCAAAAGCCTGATGAGGGGAATGACCTGACTCAGGCTGGCAGTGTCTGAACTGACTTCACGTGTGGCAAGTTCAAAGGGCATCAGAACCTTGCACAACGTTGAAATCATTCTCCACTGCGCTTGAGACAGGTGCATTCCACCTCCTATATCGTGCTCAATTGTATAGGCTTGAATGGCCTTTTGCTGCTCCTCCAACCTCTGAAGCATATAGAGGGTTGAATTCCACCTTGTTACCACTTCTTGCTTCAGATGATGGCAGGGCAGGTTCAGTAGTTTTTGGTGGTGCTCCAGTCTTCTGTACGTGGTGCCTGTACGCCGAAAGTGTCCCGCAATTCTTCTGGCCACCGACAGCATCTCTTGCACGCCCCTGTCGTTTTTAAAAAAATTCTGCACCACCAAATTCAAGGTATGTGCAAAACATGGGACATGCTGGAATTTGCCCATATTTAATGCACACACAATATTGCTGGCGTTGTCCGATGCCACAAATCCACAGGAGAGTCCAATTGGGGTAAGCCATTCCGCGATGATCTTCCTCAGTTGCCGTAAGAGGTTTTCAGCTGTGTGCGTATTCTGGAAAGCGGTGATACAAAGCGTAGCCTGCCTAGGAAAGAGTTGGCGTTTGCGAGATGCTGCTACTGGTGCCGCCGCTGCTGTTCTTGCGGCGGGAGTCCATACATCTACCCAGTGGGCTGTCACAGTCATATAGTCCTGACCCTGCCCTGCTCCACTTGTCCACATGTCCGTGGTTAAGTGGACATTGGGTACAACTGCATTTTTTAGGACACTGGTGAGTCTTTTTCTGACGTCCGTGTACATTCTCGGTATCGCCTGCCTAGAGAAGTGGAACCTAGATGGTATTTGGTAACGGGGGCACACTGCCTCAATAAATTGTCTAGTTCCCTGTGAACTAACGGCGGATACCGGACGCACGTCTAACACCAACATAGTTGTCAAGGCCTCAGTTATCCGCTTTGCAGCAGGATGACTGCTGTGATATTTCATCTTCCTCGCAAAGGACTGTTGGACAGTCAATTGCTTACTGGAAGTAGTACAAGTGGGCTTACGACTTCCCCTCTGGGATGACGATCGACTCCCAGCAGCAACAACAGCAGCGCCAGCAGCAGTAGGCACTACACTCAAGGATGCATTGGAGGAATCCCAGGCAGGAGAGGACTCGTCAGAATTGCCAGTGACATGGCCTGCAGGACTATTGGCATTCCTGGGTAAGGAGGAAATTGACACTGAGGGAGTTGGTGGGGTGGTTTGCGTGAGCTTGGTTACAAGAGGAAGGGATTTACTGGTCAGTGGACTGCTTCCGCTGTCACCCAAAGTTTTTGAACTTGTCACTGACTTATTATGAATGCGCTGCAGGTGACGTATAAGGGAGGATGTTCCGAGGTGGTTAACGTCCTTACCCCTACTTATTACAGCTTGACAAAGGCAACACACGGCTTGACAAATGTTGTCCGCATTTCAGGTGAAATACTTCCACACCGAAGAGCTGATTTTTTTTGTATTTTGACCAGGCATGTCAATGGCCCTATTCCTCCCACGGACAACAGGTGTCTCCCCGGGTGCCTGACTTAAACAAACCACCTCACCATCAGAATCCTCCTGGTCAATTTCCTCCCCAGCGCCAGCAACACCCATATCCTCCTCATCCTGGTGTACTTCAACACTGACATCTTCAATCTGACTATCAGGAACTGGACTGCGGGTGCTCCTTCCAGCACTTGCAGGGGGCGTGCAAATGGTGGAAGGCGCATGCTCTTCACGTCCAGTGTTGGGAAGGTCAGGCATCGCAACCGACACAATTGGACTCTCCTTGTGGATTTGGGATTTCGAAGAATGCACAGTTCTTTGCTGTGCTGCTTTTGCCAGCTTGAGTCTTTTCATTTTTCTAGCGAGAGGCTGAGTGCTTCCATCCTCATGTGAAGCTGAACCACTAGCCATGAACATAGGCCAGGGCCTCAGCCGTTCCTTGCCACTCCGTGTGGTAAATGGCATATTGGCAAGTTTACGCTTCTCCTCCGACAATTTTATTTTAGGTTTTGGAGTCCTTTTTTTACTGATATTTGGTGTTTTGGATTTGACATGCTCTGTACTATGACATTGGGCATCGGCCTTGGCAGACGACGTTGCTGGCATTTCATCGTCTCGGCCATGACTAGTGGCAGCAGCTTCAGCACGAGGTGGAAGTGGATCTTGATCTTTCCCTAATTTTGGAACCTCAACATTTTTGTTCTCCATATTTTAATAGGCACAACTAAAAGGCACCTCAGGTAAACAATGGAGATGGATGGATACTAGTATACTTATGGATGGACTGCCGAGTGCCGACACAGAGGTAGCTACAGCCGTGGACTACCATACTGTGTCTGCTGCTAATATAGACTGGATGATAATGAGATGAAATCAATATATATATATGTATGTATATATAATATCACAAGTACTGCAGCCGGACAGGTAGATAATATATTTATTAGGTAATGATGACTGATGACGGACCTGCTGGACACTGTCAGCTCAGCAGCACTGCAGACTGCTACAGTAAGCTACTATACTCTATAGTAGTATGTACAAAGAAGAAAGAAAAAAAAAACCACGGGTAGGTGGTATACAATTATGGATGGACTGCCGAGTGCTGACACAGAGGTAGCTACAGCCGTGGACTACCGTACTGTGTCTGCTGCTAATATAGACTGGATGATAATGAGATGAAATCAATATATATATATATGTATGTATATATAATATCACTAGTACTGCAGCCGGACAGGTAGATAATATATTTATTAGGTAATGATGACTGATGACGGACCTGCTGGACACTGTCAGCTCAGCAGCACCGCAGACTGCTACAGTAAGCTACTATACTATAGTAGTATGTACAAAGAAGAAAAAAAAAAACCACGGGTAGGTGGTATACAATTATGGATGGACTGCCGAGTGCCGACACAGAGGTAGCTACAGCCGTGGACTAACGTACTGTGTCTGCTGCTAATATAGACTGGATGATTGATAATGAGATGAAATCAATATATATATGTATGTATATATAATATCACTAGTACTGCAGCCGGACAGGTAGATAATATATTTATTAGGTAATGATGACTGATGACGGACCTGCTGGACACTGTCAGCTCAGCAGCACCGCAGACTGCTACAGTAAGCTACTATACTCTATAGTAGTATGTACAAAGAAGAAAGAAAAAAAAACACGGGTAGGTGGTATACAATTATGGATGGACTGCCGAGTGCCGACACAGAGGTAGCTACAGCCGTGGACTACCGTACTGTGTCTGCTGCTAATATAGACTGGATGATAATGAGATGAAATCAATATATATATATGTATGTATATATAATATCACTAGTACTGCAGCCGGACAGGTAGATAATATATTTATTAGGTAATGATGACTGATGACGGACCTGCTGGACACTGTCAGCTCAGCAGCACCGCAGACTGCTACAGTAAGCTACTATACTATAGTAGTATGTACAAAGAAGAAAGAAAAAAAAAAAAACACGGGTAGGTGGTATACAATTATGGATGGACTGCCGAGTGCCGACACAGAGGTAGCTACAGCCGTGGACAAACGTACTGTGTCTGCTGCTAATATAGACTGGATGATTGATAATGAGATGAAATCAATATATATATATATATGTATGTATATATATATATAATATCACTAGTACTGCAGCCGGACAGGTAGATAATATATTTATTAGGTAATGATGACTGATGACGGACCTGCTGGACACTGTCAGCTCAGCAGCACCGCAGACTGCTACAGTAAGCTACTATACTCTATAGTAGTATGTACAAAGAAGAAAGAAAAAAAAAAAAACACGGGTAGGTGGTATACAATTATGGATGGACTGCCGAGTGCCGACACAGAGGTAGCTACAGCCGTGGACTAACGTACTGTGTCTGCTGCTAGTATAGAGTCTAGACTGGATGATAAATTATTGATGAGATGAAATCAATATAATATCACTAGTACTGCAGCCGGACAGGTACTATATATATTTATTATGTAATGACTGATGACGGACCTGCTGGACACTGTCAGGTCAGCACAGCACCGCAGACTGCTACAGTAAGCTACTATAGTAATATGTATAAAGAAGAATGAAAAAAAAAAAAACACGGGTAGGTGGTATACAATATTATATATATATATATATATATATTATATACAATTATATATATATATATATATATATATTAAACTGGTGGTGATTGATTATTAAACTGGTGGTCACTTCAGGTCACGTTGCAACTTGCAACTAGTACTCCGAGGCCTAAGCAGACAATCACAAAATATATTATTATACTGGTGGTCAGTGTGGTCACAACAATGGCAGTGTGGCACTGACTCTGGCAGCAAAAGTGTGCACTGTGACTGTACGTTATATGTACTCCTGAGTCCTGCTCTCAGACTCTAACTGCTCCCCACTGTCAGTGTCTCCCCCACAAGTCAGATAATACACTTACAGTCACACTATCTATTATCTAATCTAGTATAAATATCACTTCAGCAAGTAGTATAGTAGTATACAGTATAGTAGTACTCCTCCTAATAATGCTCCCCAAAATACTGTGTCTCTCTCTTCTCTAAACGGAGAGGACGCCAGCCACGTCCTCTCCCTATGACTCTCAATGCACGTGTGAAAATGGCGGCGACGCGCGGCTCCTTATATAGAATCCGAATCTCGCGATAGAATCCGAGCCTCGCGAGAATCCGACAGCGTGATGATGACGTTCGGGCGCGCTCGGGTTAGCCGAGCAAGGCGGGAAGATCCGAGCCTGCTCGGACCCGTGTAAAAAACCTGAAGTTCGGGCGGGTTCGGATTCAGAGGAACCGAACCCGCTCATCTCTAATAGATATATATATATATAGATATATATATAAGAAAAAAGGAGGGTACCCAATAGCGCTAAGAGAATGAAAGAGCAGCACCTCTAGAAGAAGCTCCTGTTAGCAAAGGTTCGGGAGAAAACAGCAAACAAACAGATCTGAGGGCGCTTACATGTATGGTACTGTTTCGATAATATTAGTACATCAGTTTAAAACAAAACAATTTTCAATTACATAGAATAAAATTTATTTATAAAAGTACAGAATAAAACATAGTACATCTTTGTGATTTTACAGAGGACGTCTTCGGATATATCCGGTTTTACATTCAGGGTTTTTTTACTGTATTTCTTTGTTGAAACATATGATACAGAAGTAGAGCAATAGATTGACCCAACGCATTTTGTCCCTATCGGGACTTCATCAGGGGTACTTTATCAAAATGCTCAAACAATGATGTGAAGAAAATCAGATGAAATGTATAAACCTCTGTTAAAACCAGGTTATCTGGATATGATACCAGACTAATATCTAGTATGAAAAATCTCTGCATGATGTGGCTCCATTACGGAAAAAAGTCTCCATATACAGTATCTCAACAATGGTCTAAAATGACCTGCACATGCACAGGAGCCATTCTGCTCATGTGTAGTTTGGATCCTGCATAACAGCAAGCCGCAGCCTGTATTTAAGGGCAAAGCTAGGCAGCTTTCCGCAAAACAGGGCCACCCATCTGTGAATTAGGCCCATAATCATTGCATCAAGATTCCACAAAGTTGTATCTACAGTATAAAAAATGTATTGTTCCACATATATATTAAAGTAATTAGGTTACATATTGATTCCGAAATACATAACTATTACAAAATAAAAAGGAAAAAGAAAATTAATAAGGAAAATTTTTAAAAATATCATCTGACTTTTTCCAATATTCATATACACAATTCCATTCAATACAGATTAACTTTACAGTCCTGACAATATATTATAGGCAAAAGATATTGATATTACATGTACAATAACAAGATGATATTACAGGCACAAAAATGTATATTATAAGCACAATAAAGAGCTTACTAACCAATAAAGAGGACTATTTAAATTTTTTAATTCACACGAAAAGGAATAATAGTATTCAAGGTAAATATTCATTATATTTCCTTATGGTATATGGGATATGTTTCTGGACTATCTAATAACTGCACCAAGACAACTTGTGTAATTTGACATTTCAGAGACTTTATTCTCTTTCCTCAAGGATATTTATACACACTGAGAGTGATCAGGAATTTAGAAGTGCTGGTAGGAATATTTGAACTTCCAGTAGATGCTTTATGGATTTCGATAGTATCAAGTTTATTTTAGATTATTTGTAACATGATACTGTATATAGTACACTTTAGGGGTTATTCAGAAAAAGACGTAGATTTTGCTTCCGCAGGAAAATCTGCATCCCTCTACTCACATGCTGGTGGCTGCCAAGCACTGGGCAAGGATGTGTGTTGCACCACACTGCGATGCGTTCACAATTTAATTGTGAATGCACTGATTAGAGGACAACCCCTGGTTGAGTTGGCAGGTGGTCTGGTGCCAATTTTGTCTTGCAGCTGCTGTATGTGATGTCACGCAGCAGCCTCAAAAATGATCCGGACACGCCTACATTGTCCAGGCCTGGTCCACCAAATACCGCGTCGACATCCTCCAAATGCAACGTCGTAATACTCTTGATATATTGGAAAGTTTATATGATATTCGCCTCTGTCTGTCTTTCTCTCCTCTATTAAATAATACATCTCATATTGATGTCCTTTAGTCTTTCCGGTTCTGGTATGAATGGTCGACAATGTTAAGGTCGACAGTCATTAGGTCGACCACTATTGGTCGACATTGACATGGTCAACATGGACAAATGGTCAACACATGAAAATGGTCGACACATGAAAAGGTCGACATGGATTTTTTTAACTGTTTTTGGCATAATTTTTTCCGTAACATGACCAGGAACCCCAATTAGTTTACCGCGTCCCCTTGCATTAGGGCAAGGTGCCTCCCTCCACTACCTCTGCACTTGGCACAGGTTACTATCCCCAATCGTAGTCCACGTGGATGGTAAAGTATGAAAAAGTTAAAAAAAAAATTTTTAAATAGCCATGTCGACCTTTTCATGTGTTGACCATTTTCATGTGTCGACCATTTGTCCATGTTTACCATGTCAATGTCGACCAATAGTGGTCGACCTAATGAGTGTTGACCTTAACACTGTCGACCATCTGAACAGATACCAGTCTTTCCATGGAGCTGTTATTATGTAGACAAGGCAATATTTTCGTTGCCCTTCTTATACAATTTCTAATTTATTTATTTCCTACCAGAAAAATGTCTAGAGACCTTTAGACAAGTTTTATTTTTGGTCTCACCAATGAACTATATAGTGGCTTTACAACCACTAATTGGTCTCCCTATAGATGTAGCATTGTCATTGCCTACCTACTTGAAATAATGACTCCTACTGTAGGTTTTTATTTGCCATTTTTTGTCATCAATACCACATTCAAACTTTCTGTGTTTGTTTCCAAATACTGGGGAAAGTTGTACTCAGTGTCTGATACAAGGATGCACACAACCCTGTCGCAGCTGAGCGATAATCAGACAACTGCGCATGCATATAAGTCACACTGCACTTGTGCTATCACACAGAAGATACAGGACCTAATTCAGACCTGATCGCTGATGTGCAAATTTGCACAGCAGCCAATTATCAAATGACTGCGCATGCATATGCACCGCAATGTGCAGGCGCGATGCCAAACAGGTGAAAAATCCTGCATTTTTTTATCGCTAGACGAAATCAGGCTGATTGACAGGAAGCGGGCATTTGGCGATGGTAACTGCCCGTTTTCTGAGAGTGTCAGGAAAAACGCAGGCTTTCCCAAGCATTTTCAGGGAGGATATGTGACGTTAGCTCCGGCCCCAATCAGCCTGATTCTATCACACTGTAGGAGTAAGTTCTGGGCTATGCACAGACTGCACAGACTGGAAAAATCATTAGATGGTGAGTTAGTTGCTAACGTATTTGCAGCGGTGTGTTGTCTGGGGAAGTTTTTGCACGGTGTACATATCTATGCATTCACACACTGGCACGGGGCGGGTTTACACTCTCTCTGGGTGGTGGCTATCAGATTTCAGACCTCTTCAAAAAACACAGAGAAGCGATCAGGTCTGCATTAGGCCCCTAGTTACAAAGTGACGGACAGTCAGGGACTGTTTGGGGAAGGTAATGGGGACTGGCAGCAAAACCGCAAACGTGTTGCGGCAATTTTTGTGGTGTGTCTCAGCCTGCATCTGCAATTTCATATGCTGTACAGTGGCTCCGGCTACTCACCTCCTGCAACCATACTGCATGACCATAGGGCGACTCAGAAGCCCGACAACACTGGTTTACAAAAACTTAAAATTTTTCTTTCACAAAAACTTAATAAACTGAATTAAAAATGTATTTTTCATCTTGTTTTCAATAATGCATTTAGATTTTTTCCATTGGGCAAGATTTTTTTGTGACATGCATTTAAATTCTTATTAAAGTAGTACTTACGTAAGTCTACATTATAAATATATACCTCATTCTGGCTGTCCCAAAAAGTTGTAGATGATGATTTTTGGGAATATTTTGCCTTTGGGATGTCTATCTTCATGTTCCAGCAATAGTCAGACAGCATACTGGAACTCCGTTTGCTTTGGTGCCTCCTTTTTCATTGTAGAAATCAGCTGATGGAAATACTTGCCATGCTCATCACTGACAGCCTCAAGATTTTCTGAGTTATGGTATCCTAGGTAGACAGTCAAAGGTCAACAGTGTCCAAGTCAAAACCAAATGGTCGACATGCACAAAGTCGATATGTTGAAAAGGTCAATACAATGAAAAGGTTGATATGGAAATGGTCACCACATAAAAATGTCGACATGAGTTTTTCATATATTTTTGGTGTCAAATTTTAGCTTCCAGCACATAGATCCCCAATCAGTGTAACGTGCCCCCTCTCATGGCTCACTTCAGTTGCCGATCTTCAGACAAGATGCCTTGCTACAATACCGCTGCGCTCTGCACTAGTCACCATTCCCAGCTGTAGTCCATGTTGATAATAAAGTATGATAAAGTTGAAAAAATTAAGGAAATTCCCCCAAAAAAAACGTTGATCATGTCGACCATATGCATGTTATCCATTTAGTGTCGACCTATTGACTGTAAACCTTTTGACTGTCGACCCATCATCTGGATACCGATTTTCTGGGAAGAAGTCTAAAGAGGTATATTTACTAAGGTGTGACCAATCAGATTCCACTTAACATTTATCTAGCTGCTCGTAAAAGATTATTGTAAGAATCTTATTAATTTGCTACGAGCAACGTCTTCCCTTCTAAAAAAATTCACACCTTAGTAAATATACCCCTTGCGTTAGTTCAAGAAGTTAAGTTTTAAAGGCATGTTGCATAGAAACATAGGGGGTCATACCGAGTTGATCACTCGCTAGCTGTTTTTAGCAGCCGTGCGAACGCATAGTCGCCACCCACCGGGGAGTATATATTTGCTGTGCAAGGGTGCGATCACTTTTGCAGCCAAGAGATGCAAACACAATTTGTGCAGTTTCTGAGTCGTTTAGAACTTACTCAGCCGCTGCGATCACTTCTGCCTGTTCAGTCCCGGAATTGACGTCAGACACCCACCCTGCAAATGCCTGGACACGCCTGCGTTTCTCCAACCACTACCGGATAACAGTCAGTTGACACCCAGAAACACCTCCTTCCTATCAATCTCCTTGTGAATGCCTGTGCGAACAGATTTGTCAAGAATCCATCGCTGGGTGCCAATGCGCTTTGCACTCGTACGACGCGCCGGCGCATTGTAGTGCATACGCATGCGCAGTTCTCACCTGATTGCTGCGCTGCGAATATCCGCAGCGTGCGATCAGTTCGGAATGACCCCCATAGAAACATAGAATTTGACGGCAGATAAGAACCACTTGGCCCATCTAGTCTGCCCCTTTTTTTTATTCTTTAGGTAATCTCAACCCTTTTTGAACCTTAATTCTTTGTAAGGATATTCTGCATCCCATAGCTTTGTATAAATTCACTAGATCACTCACTATATCATGCTAGTTTTCTGCTTTATGATTTTCAAGAAAACAAGAACAGATATTTTGAATAACAACCAGGATGCTTTTTGCCAGTAGATTTAACAGTTCGTGAAAATCATCCATTACCAATCTTATTTGTGGCCCTATTAAAAATCCTTCATTCAGTTTTACATCACTTACTTTAAGAAATGTAGATTTCCTATGCATAAATGCACCAGAGTTTTTATCAATTGCTTTTACAAATTGTTTCATCAGTCCTAGTTTAATATGCAGTGAAGGTAAATACAGTTATTCAGGATCCACTATAGGGATATTTAACATATTTTTTTGCCCAGGAATAAGAGATTCATGTTTAGGCCATTGTTTTCTAATGTCTGTGTATGTATGACAAGCCATAAAGAACGCTAAAATATGAAAAAAGAAAAGTAACTGTCACAAACACACTATGCCTGATGGAAAAATCTAAACTAGAGATCTGCTGCGGACACTTTTTGGGTTTTGGATCTGGATCCTCGCTCATGTTTTGGATCTGGATTGGTTTTGCCAAAACTACCCATTCAGGTTTTGGTTTTGGTTTTGGATCTGGATGATTTTTCAAAAAAACATAACAACAGCTAAAATCACAGCATTTGAGGCTAATTTTGATCCTACTGTATTATAAACCTCAATAACATTCATTTCCTCTCATATCCAGTATATTCTGAACACCTCACAATATTGTTTTTAGGCCAAAAGGTTGCACCGAGGACACTGGATGACTAAGCTAAGCTACACAAGTGGGTGGCACAAACACCTGGCCTATCTAGGAGTGGCACTGCAGTGGCAGACAGGATGGCAATTTTACAAAATAGGCCCCAAAGAGCACATAATGCTAAGGAAAAAAGAGGTGCACCGAGGTCGCTGGATGACTAAGCTAAGTGACACAAGTGGGTGGCACAAACACCTGGCCCATCTAGGAGTGGCACTGCAGTGGCAGACAGGATGGCAGTTTTACAAAATAGGCCCCAAAGAGCACATAATGCTAAAGAAAAAAGAGGTGCACCGAGGTCGCTGGATGACTAAGCTAAGTGACACAAGTGGGTGGCACAAACACCTGGCCCATCTAGGAGTAGCACTGCAGTGGCAGACAGGATGACAGTTTTAAAAACTAGGCCCCCAAAGAGCACATCATGCAAAGAAGGAAAAAAAAGGTGCAAGACCCTTATGTTGTATAAACAGGACATGCACACTTTAACAAACCAATAATTTCAGGGTCTTCAACATGACTGTGGCTGAAATGATTGCTTTGTTTGGGCCCCCACAAAAAGAGAATCAATTAATTCCCCCACAAAAAAAGCAATTATTCTCTCCTTGCACAAACTGGCTCTACAGAGGCAAGAGGTCGTTCTCATCCTCATCCTCCGATTCCTCACCCCTTCAATGTTTACATCCTCATCCTCATAGAGTATTAATTCGTCCCCACTGGAATCCACCATCACAGGGCCCTGTGTACATTCTGGAGGCAATTGCTGGTAAAGGTCTTCCTGGAGGAAAATATAATTAATTTTGATGAAAATCATTTTCTCCACATTTTGTGGAAGTAACCTCCTACGCTGATCACTGACAAGATTACCGGCTGCACTAAACACTCTTTCTGAGTACACACTGGAGGGAGGGCAACTTAGGTAAAATAAAGCCAGTTTGTGCAAGGGCCTCAAAATTGCCTCTTTTTCCTGCCAGTATACATACGGACTGTCTGACATGCCTACTTGGATGCCGTCACCCATATAATCCTCCACCATTCTTTCAGTGGTGACAGAATCATATGCAGTGACAGTAGACATGTCAGTAATTGTTGGCAGTTCCTTCAGTCCGGACAAGATGTGAACACTTGCTCCTGACTGACCTGCATCACCACCAGAGGGTGGGCTCAGAAATGTCATTCTTTTCCTCGCAGCACCAGTTGTGGGAGAAAATGAAGGAGGAGCTGTTGACGGGTCACGTTCCACTTCAGTTGACAATTTTCTCACCAGCAGGTCTTTGAACCTCTGCAGACTTGTGTCTGCCAGAAAGAGAGCTACAGTGTAGGCTTTAAAACTAGGATCGAACACGGTGGCCAAAATGTAGTGCTCTGATTTCAACAGATTGACCACCCTTGAATCCTGGCAAAGCTAATGAGGGGCTCCATCCACAAGTCCCACATACTTTGCGAAATCGCTCCATCTTAGCTCCTCCTTCAAATTCTCCAACTACTTCTGCAAAAGCCTGATGAGGGGAATGACCTGACTCAAGCTGGCAGTGTCTGAACTGACTTCACGTGTGGCAAGTTAAAAGGTTTGGAGAACATTGCACAACACAGAAAGCATTCTCGACTGCGCTTGAGTCAGGTGCATTTTCCCTCCTTTGCCTATATTGTAGGTGGATGTATAGGCTTGAATGGCCTTTTGCTGCTCCTTCATCCGCTGAAGAATATAGAGTGTTGAATTCCACCTCGTTACCAACTCTTTCTTCAGGTGATGGCAGGGCAGGTTCAAGAGTGTTTTCTGGCACTCCTGTCTTCGGCACGCAGTCGCTGAATGTCGAAAGTGGCCCACAATTTTTCGGGACACCAACAGCATCGCCTGCATGCCCCTGTCATTTAAAAAAAAATCTGCACCACCAAATTAATTATATTTGCAAAACATGGGACGTGCTGGAATTTGCCCAGATGTAATGCACGCACAATTTTGGTATCCGATATCACTAATCCCCAGGAGAGTCTAAGTGGGGTAAGCCATTGTGCGATGATGTCCCTCTGTTTCCGTAAGAGGTTGTCAGCAGTGTTCCTGTTATGGAAACCGGTGATACAGTGTAGCCTGCCTAGGAATGAGTTGGTGTTTGAGAGATGCTGCTACTGGTGCCGCTGCTGTTGTTGCTGCGAGAGGCAAAACATCGACCCAGTGGGCTGTCACAGTCATGTAGTCCTTAGTTTGCCCTGCTCCACTTGTCCCCATGTCCATGGTTAAGTGGACAACTGCATTTTTCAGGACACTGAGGAGTGAGGACACTTTTCTTAACCCAGGAATCGCCTTCCTAGTGAAGTGGAATCTAGATGGGATTTGGTACCAGGGACATAGTACGTCCATCAACTGTTTAAATCCCACTGCACTAATGGCGGATACCGGATGCACGTCTAACACCAGCAAAGTTGCAACAGGGTGACTGCTGTCATATTTCATCTTCCTCACAAAGGACTGTTGGACAGTCAATTGCTTAGTTGAAGTAGTACAAGTGGTCTTCCGACTTCCCCGCTAGGATGACGATCGACTCCAAGCAGCAACAACAGCAGTGGCAGCAGCAGCAGTAGGCATATCACTTAAGGATCCTCCGGGGGAATCGCGGGTAGGACCGGACTCATCAGTCATGCCAGTGACATGGCCTGCAGGACTACTTACATTACTGACTGAGGAGGAAATTGACATTGAGGGAGTTGGTGGTGTGGCTTGCAGGAGCTTAGGTACAACAGGAAGAATTGATTTCAGTGTCAGTGGACTGCTTACTTTCTTACCCAAAGTTTCAGAACTTGACAATGACTTCTGATTAATGCGCTGCAGGTAACATATAAGGGAGGATGTTCCTAGGTGGTTAATGTCCTTACCCCTACTTATTATGAATTGACAAAGGCAACACATGGCTAGACACCTGTTGTCCGGATTTGTGGAAAAATAATTCCACACCGAAGAGGTGACTTTTTTGGTATTTTGTCCAGACATCACAATGGGCTTTCTCATCCCATGGACTACAACTGTCTCCACTGGTACCTTATTCAAACAAACCACATCACCATTAGAATCCTCATTGTCAACTTCCTCCTCAGCACCAGCTACACCAATATCCTCCTCATCCTGGTGTATGTCTACAGTGGCATCCTCAATCTCCATATCAGCAACTGGACTGGCGGTGCTCTTCCCAGCACTTCATAGGGTGTGCAGATGGTGGTAGGAGCCTCCTCTTTCCATACAGTCTTGGGAAGGTCAGGCCTAGACATCACAACTGGGGACACACTTGAACTCTCCATGGGGATTTGTGATATCTCTGAAGGCACAGTTGTTTTTTTTCCTGTGCTTTAACAAATTTAATTTTTTTAATTTTTTGAGAGGGAGGAGGGCTTCCATCCTAATGAGAAGCTGAGCCACCAATCATGAACATAGGCCAAGGCCTTAGCCTTTCCTTGCTACTTTGTGTTGTGAATGGCATATTGCCATTTTACTTTTCTCGTCAGATTTTAAAAAAAAGTCTGATTATTATTTTTTGCTTTTTGGATTTTACATGCCCTCTATGACATCAGGCATCAGCCTTAGCAAACGACATTGATGGAACTGCATTGTCAATATCATGACTGGTGGCAGCAGCAGCTTCAGCACTAGTACTAGGAAGTGGAAGTGGTTCCTGATCTTCCACTATTTTTTCCTCCTAATTAATGTTCTCCATTTCACAGGACTGCGCCCCTTTTTTTAATTACAGCACACAGAACAGTGCCTCTTTATTTTCACTGCACCCCTGTTTTCTTACAGCATACAGGACCAGTGTACTTTTATTTTAACAACTGCACCCTTGAATTTTTACAGCATATAGGGCCAGTGTAATGTTATTTTAACAGCAGCACCCTTATATTTTTACAGCATACAGGAGGACAGCTACACCCATGTACAGCTGCAGCACCCGTAAAACAGCACATGAAACACCAGTGACAGCCAGGACAGCACCCCTAACACAGCACAGGTACACCACAGTGACTATAGCAGCACCCCTATAGAGCAAACACTAAGCCCAGCCAACACCACCACCCACAGAGAGATAGAGGTCTCCCTCCCTCACTCTCCAAGTCTGGAGTGAAAATGGCAGCCACATGCAAACGTTTATATGGAATCCAAAACCCGCGAGAATCCGACAGCAGGATGATGACATTTTGCCTCGTTCTGGTTTCCGAGTCTGGAGGGAAATCCCGAGCTGGACTCGGATCTCGGCTCAAAACGGGATGTTCAAGGGGGTTTGGTCCTCTGTGAACCGAACTCGGTCATCTCTATTTAAAACTAGAGTCACTATACACTTTTCTTGTGAAAAAAATCATGTTGCCCTGTGTAGTCGACTGAACTGTGCAGAGCTGGAACTACCCAGTTTGGTGCCTTATGACAGAAAGAGAATTGATGCCCTCTCCACCCCCCATATTCAAAATGGGGGTGTAACTTCATAGGGATGGGACATGGCTTCCGGAGGAAGCGGTGTGACCGTGGAATAGTACCATTTCACATTACACCGCACAGTAATACCACTTATATATGTTAAACCACAGTAGAGCCCCTTATACACTTTATGCCAGGTAGAGCCCATACATCTTTTACCTCCCCTCCATAACACTAACAATGCAACATTAGGGGTAAAAGATGAATCTTCTGCACAGTGTAAAAGAGATGAGCTAGTAGAGTAAAGGCTGTGTGCATGGCTCCATAGCTGACATAGAACTACAAAGAAGAAGACGCTGCCTGGGTGTGCTTGGAGTGGAGCTGTATACAGTAGTGTAACAGAATGGGGATCGCTGAGCAAAGCAGTCAGGGTGTTTCACGGTTATTATTCACACTGCACCACTGCGATACATAATCCCCCCCTCCACCAGCATCCCACTCCACTCCACTAATCCGGCTGTTCTTCAGCAGTACATAGCACCATCCACACCACCCTAGTTACAGCCCGGGAACTGGGAGCAACACTTCATATTTATCTCACAAAAGCCACTGGTGGACGTCTCAGTACAAATCTAGTCACTGTGGACACATTTGCAATTGCAAATGCATTTGCACACATCTCTGAATCAGGACTCTAGTGTACAGTATAGAAAACTAAAGGAGAAGGCAATTCAAAAATTACCTTACTAATGAGATTACAAAAGAAAGCCACAATTTTTGAGGCCTGAATTACTAAAGTATACTTATTGGGAGGAAGATTCAGGATGTATGTACGAATGTTGGAGAACTCCTGAGAGTGTTTGCGCTGTAACTAGATGTTATCTAACGTACTACATCTGCCAGTCAAGTGTATCTTTATTTAATTTAGCTCCCCAATAACAAACTCAACTTTTTATGTTAAAAAGGTGGCATCGTGGGGAGCATGGCTTGGATGCATGCCGAAGCAAGCGTGCCTTAATGGAGCTCCACTATCTTTGGCCTTTTGCAGGCTTCTCTCTAACACCCTCCACTGCTTCCTGAACCCAGTCAGCCACAGCAGATTATTTGCCTGTCTCAGTGCGGCATCTTCAAGTTTACATACGCCGCCAGAAACGTGGCCTCAATTAAGTGACAGACCCAAAATCGAGGTCCCGGTAATCATGGCCCTCGGAATATTACCTGCACTGCTGCAGGCGGTGAGGACCCCTTCCCACTCAGGTAGCCTGAGGCTGGAGCTGTGTCTTACCCTGAGCATTACCTGGATCCCAGTTGCCAGAGCCCGGTTTTATGTGGTGCAGAAAATCAACTATACTAGCACACATCCCTACATACCTCAATCTTGAGCATTGCATGTTGTCTTTGGACTACTCCACACTGAGAATTCTGTATTCCCTCACCCCTGCCATCACCTCAACAGCCTCATTGCCCTCAATACCTGCTGCAATCCCACTTTGTTAACTGGCTGAATAAAAATGGATCTATCCCTGTCTTCTATCTACAACATGGCTGAGTGACCCGGGTCATATATGCTCCAACATGATTCTGATAAGTAACATCTCCACTGTCTCAACATCAACTGCCCCAAGCTCGAGAATATGGTCTGAATTCTGAAAAACCTTCACAAAGTAAGGCATATTCTTTTTAGCTGAGGTTATGAGTACTGCTAAACAACTTTTGGTGGACAGGTCTGGCCTCATTCTGTTATCATATGGTGCACATACAATACATTACTGTTGTCCTTACTTATGCATATTTCACGTGGCATTTCACACTCTGTCTCTTTTGCCAACACTTTGCCAATCACTAGAGGGTCCTCTAACCATATTTTTTAGTAAATCGCTTTCTTTGAGTTGTAATAATTATTGAGCTCTTGAAGTCACTGCCACCCTCATTTTATACTGAGTGGGCTTACAATATTTTTGTTGGAGATTTCTATTCTACACCTGACTCCATTCCATAAATGTGTTGCCCTTGCTACCCCTAAAGTGCAATGGACTAGGGGAGGCGGCAAGAAGGGGGATACAACCATTGATACTGTTGATGACACAGACCACATCAGTGGCGTAAGTTTGTCCCAGTTGCCCGGAGGCAAGAATAATATTGCTGACCCCCCCATATAGATATATATATATATATATATATATATATATATATATAATTGCTCCTGCATAGCAAGCCTGCAGATTCTAACTATATGAAGCTACTACAGAACCGTTGCAACTAGGCAGATCTTTGTAGGGGTCCAGCCACACACTACATAGATCTGCTCAGTCACTCACAATGCTGATTATTTCTCTGACAATTAATTTGCAAGTGTCATATCCAGGATTAGAACCCACAACCTATTACACTGGAAGCATGCACCATACTGATGGAGATATTTGCTCTTGCATAGGAAGTATGAGAATTCTAGTTATATGAAGTTACTTGTAATTATCAGAGAAATAACTTCATATAGTTAGAATTGTCATGCTTCCTTTATAGGAGCAAATAGCTTAATCAGTAAGGTGTCTGCTTCCAGTGTATCTATAATAAAGAGGGTGTGATTTGTAAGGTGTAGTGACTAGTGGGGAAGTCGGCTACGGAAGAGATACCGGCTGCTGTCAATTAAATTAATTGATTAATGATGCTGAACACACAGAACCGGAGAAGTGCCCCCCTTCAAAGCAGGAGCCCGGCGGCAGTTGACTCCGTTGACTCCCAGAGTTCTGCCTCTGGACCACACTACTTCTGCGGGACCCCCACCATCCATGCTCTCTTATGACAAAATACTCTGGGCTAAAAGAGAAACCGTTGTGATAAATATGCTCCTTAGTGAATATTATTTAAAGGGTTTTTTTTAAGCCATGGAATTTATGTTAGTCTCATTCTTTAACATCTTAAAGTGTTTCTCCGCTAACTTGTCAGCTAATATGCCTCCACTTTGGCAATAACAATTAATATGATAGTTGTATACCTGACAATGTTAATAATTTTTGGATGCATCAGCACTGATGGGTTATCTTAAACACTAAGTATTAAGTAGGTCTATTAATACTTATATCCATAAGTGGATGGGCACAGGAAGAAAACTAAGCCCCCCCCCCCCTCCCTTCCCCAGGTACATTTACAGTCCCTCAGCTGTAGCAAGTAAACCAGGCTACTGAGCTGAACATGCACCATTTTCATAATCAAAATCACTAAACACATCTTGTAGGTATCATGATCACCATGTATTTCAAGTAAACAGTATGTAACAAATCTCAACCTATTTAAAAAGTCACATTTATGATAAATCATGTAAATGGTATAATTTGCTAATGTATGAATAAATATTTTCTTGTATGGCACAACACACATGAATGACAAAAAAAAAATAGAATCCAAACATTTAATGGCAAATGTAATGCTATCATTACACATTAAGTACACTGTAACCAAAATTAACTTACAAAAAAAAATCAGTCTACTTCAAAATCAAAGCAAACTTTAGTGCTAGGACATATGTTTTGTCCATATTGCTAGATTGCTACTGCACCAGATGACTGACAGCAAAACAGAAAATATATCACTACCACACACTAAGTCATATAAATGCAAAGTCAAAGAGAGAGATGAGATGTGGATGATACCCAAACTCTAAGCTTAACAGATGCATGAAATATGTTAAAATCTGTTACGTGGGAGGGCTAAAAGAAGATAAATAGATGATTTGGACTTCAGTTAACTACAGAAACTGTAGAAGAGGAAGGCTGGATTTAATATGGTAAAATGTGTATCTGAAGAATTGCAAATTTGTGGGTATTTTACCTGTTGCAGCTGTATATAACAATTTGGGAATGAACTGAATGTGACATTTGCAGGGCTAATTGCACTCTGTGATTTTTAGTGTGCCATTCACATTTGGCAATGCTCAGTAATGTCTGTACAGCGTCTCTAATTAAAAGCCTTACAGTCATTGTGTTTGAGATCCTCTGCTACGGACATGAGATGAGCAGAGCCAAGGTAAACTACGGAGGTCCTGGCTGTATGTGAGTGCCAGGACCATGCTAAATATAGACAATAATTAAAGTCCATTGGCACTTTCTCTTGTTAACAACACATTGTTTTGTCTTCTTTATATACTTGTGTATGCATATGAAAGGAATTAAAAATGGTACATGGTCGGAGAGGTAGCTCGGAACATAAACTAGCCCTCTTCATCGCCAATCTATTAGCAATCATCACAAATCCTACAGTCTTTCTTATACATTTGATGAAGGAATTCCATACCTTTGGCAAGATATCTTACTTTAAAATTAACTACTTTAAATCAGTGACACTGACAGTGTCCCTCTGTTGTCCTCAGGGGCTTACAACAGACCTTCCCCTTTACATGACATCCTTCTCATTTAAAATACTTAGACATGCTTCTCCCCAGAGATCTTTCTAAGTTGCACTCACTTAATTTGTTCCTATTCTCACAAAAATCCAACAAGAGCTTAATTCATGGTCACATAGGGACATCTCATGGAAGGATTAATGTAATAAAAATGAATATTTTATCTCAGGTGCTCTATCTCTTGGAAGCCCTGCCAGTATTGATCCTCTGTGGGTGGTTTGCAGATCTTCATCATGTAGTGAAAAACTTTGTGGGCTGGCAGAATGAGAGAACTGCTCAGTTTAAACACAAGGTTTTGGCAGCATCTGGGTGGTCTTCAGCTTCCTCACTTCTGTACTTATTATGAAGTCATGCTTAGTGGAGTTATAGACTAGACTAGGTTGAGTTTGCTAAAAAGTGGATGTTTATCAAAGGCTATTTCTACAGAAACAAGAAAACCACTATGCCATGGTTTTCTTGTTTGCCTGACATTTCCCACACAACTCTTAGTCCTGCATTCTCTCCAAACAAATGATCTCCTTGCATCAGGGACTTTTAAGCAGCTGATAATGTCTACCACTTATCCTACTAATGTATTATCACCTATTTACAGACTCTTGATTGAAAGACATTTCTCTGCCTTGCCAAAATTTACTAGAAACTAGGAGAGAACCCCAGATTAGTTACACACTTTACGGTTATTTCTATAAGGTATTGTTGTCCAGCCATTTTATCTAAAATGTATCAGGGAGTGTCTGTGAGCTGCTTGAGGTGTGGTATGGTCCTAGGTACTCTCCTCCATATTTGGTGTTCCTGTGTGGTTTTGAAGGTCTTCTGGGATGGGTGGTCTCCGTTGTACTAGAAATTTTATGCTAAGATGTTCCAGATGGGCCTGAGTTTTAGTTTGTTTATCTGTGTACAAAAAAACAACAACTTTTAAAGTATATCAACAGTGCAGCTAAAACCGAAATTGCTGTGCAATGGAGATATACCTTGTCCAAACTTTCTGTGACTGGTTTCAAAAGATAGAATTGTTTCGGTCAATGGACCATATTACCTTGTCTTCTGTTGTTATTTTCAGGGAATATTCAGTGTGTTGGTTTAGTTGGTTAGACTTTCATGACTCTGAGAGGTAAAAAAATGGGTTATGACATGCCAAAATGACATCAGATACCAAAATGTGACACTGCACACTGGGATTCTCAGAAAATCAAAGCCACAACTGTATACAGTAGAGGAAGTTCCAATACAATAGAAATAGAACACAATAATAACCTTATATTAATCTCGAGGTCCTCTCATCAAGTGTATTCTTTTGCAGTAAACTACCAAGCTTGTGAAATCTAGTGATGTGCACCGGACATTTTTCGGGTTTTGTGTTTTGGTTTTGGATTCGGTTCCGCGGCCGTGTTTTGGATTCGGACGCGTTTTGGCAAAACCTCCCTAAACTATTTTTGTCAGATTCGGGTGTGTTTTGGATTCGGGTGTTTTTTTACAAAAAACCCTCAAAAACAGCTTCAATCATAGAATTTGGGGGTCATTTTGATCCCATAGTATTATTAACCTCAATAACCATAATTTCCACTCATTTTCAGTCTATTCTGAACACACCTCACAATATTATTTTTAGTCCTAAAATTTGCACCGAGGTCGCTAGATGACTAAGCTAAGCGACCCAAGTGGCCGACACAAACACCTGGCCCATCTAGGAGTGGCACTGCAGTGTCAAACAGGATGGCACTTCAAAAAAATAGTCCCCAAACAGCACATGATGCAAAGAAAAAAAGGCGCAATGAGGTAGCTGTGTGACTAAGCTAAGCGACCCAAGTGGCCGACACAAACACCTGGCCCATCTAGGAGTGGCACTGCAGTGTCAGACAGGATGGCACTTCAAAAAAATAGGCCCCAAACAGCACATGAAGCAAAGAAAAAAAGAGGCGCAATGAGGTAGCTGTGTGACTAAGCTAAGCGACCCAAGTGGCCGACACAAACACCTGGCCCATCTAGGAGTGGCACTGCAGTGTCAGACAGGATGGCACTTCAAAAAAATAGTCCCCAAACAGCACATGAAGCAAAGAAAAAAGAGGCGCAATGAGGTAGCTGTGTGACTAAGCTAAGCGATCCAAGTGGCCGACACAAACACCTGGCCCATCTAGGAGTGGCACTGCAGTTTTCTAGCGAGTGCCACATCTAGTAGAATCCTTGGGGGACCTGTGAAAAAAATTATACTCACATAATCCAGTGTAGATTGTGTCCAATGTATAATCCACGTACTTGGCAAAACAAAAAAACGGAAACCCAACCACGCACTGAAAGGGGTCCCATGGTTACACCTGGGACCCCTTTCCCCGACTGCCAGGACCCCCCCTGACTCCAGTCAAAGAGGGTCCCTTCAGCCAATCAGGGAGCGCCACGTCGTGGCACTCTCCTGATTGACTGTGTGCTTCTGTAGTGTCTGTGAGGCAGCACACGGCAGAGATACAATGTAGCGCCTATGCGCTCCATTGTAGCCAATGGTGGAAACTTTGCGGTCAGCGGTTGACCGAAATTAACCTCACCGCTGACCTTTTTAAGGTACACAATGAAGCCCTGCATGGATCTCACAGATCCGGCCGGGATTCCTTGTGTTTTGTCAGGCAGTGTTTTACTCATCACTCCCGTAAAACACTGCCTAACGTTACGAATCACATCGACATCGGAAAATACGAATTTGGAAAAGTCGGCAGCTTAGTGAATGATCGTATCAGGATTCAAAAAGTTGCAGTAAAATGCACCCGATACCATTTGAGTTCAAACACCCTTCAAAACGGCAAAAACATGAATCTTAGTAAATATACCCCACTGTGTTGATGCTGGTTCCTGATTGGACAGACTACTCAAGTTAAAATCTTTCTCAACTGTCAGAATTGCAGGATGCCACATTTGTGTATGAAAGAATTAACTCCTAGAGGGAATATTTACTTGTAGCATCGGGTTGTGTATTTGGTCAAGCTTCCCCATCGGTTTTGCAAACCAACCAAAACCACATATTTGCTAAAAGCAAAACTGGCAGAAAACAGAACTAAAACCTGGGTTTAGAGCAGTGGACCAACAATAAATACTTTAACATAGACAAATATAGAAAATGATCAAATAGACCTACCTGAGGCAGGCAAGATGCACTGCACAGAACACTTTGATCTGTGCAGGCTTTTTACCTTAAATTGTAAATAAAGAGCTAAAGTTTAATAAAAAAAATGTGGGGTATCTCCTAAATCCATAAGCTGCCCCAGACCTCTCTGCTTGGTCTGACACTGGAAAATTGGGAGATCCATCCCTATTATTCTATAGCAGTATGATAAATATCGTAGGGTCCCCCAGCCATAACATATTCCAGCCCCAAACTAACCAGCCCAGGTCTTTAATTACTTGGGAAGTCAGGACCTTTCCAAAAAAAATAGTTTTTTCAATTTGAACTTTTTACACTTTATAATAATGAAGAATTCCAAAGATAATACTGGTCTGTGCAGTGCTTCTGTTTGGAAAGATTTGCTGTCATTTTTGACATTCTGTTTGTCATTGGTTTTGAACTGAAAGGTGAAACCGCTGGCATTTAAAGCTGAAATAATCGGCTGACATTGATGTCACAAACAGTTTTTGTCGGTTTTGGAAACGACCACAAACCGACCTTTAGTAAACTTACCCCTAGAGTCATGAAAGCAATTTTAAGTCAAAATTACTAGTATAGACTTAGAATTGGGTATTTTGGAATGACTCATATGGTTAATCAGTAAAAAGTTCAATAGATAGAAGTCAAAGATAAATGGCCATCTGGATGCCAAAGACACATAATGGCCTCTGAAACCTGGATCCAAAAGAAAACTAGTGATCTTATCTGCCCTCTTCATTGTTAAAGAAGTGAGCTACAGCACTGTTAAGGCCCATATAGACGGGCCGATGAGGGAGAGACGTGTGCTGAGCGAACCGCTCAGCACACATCTCTCCCGCCGCTCAGCACAGCGCGATCTGTGCTGAGCGTGCGGGGGGAGACGGGGGGGGGGCGCTCATTTCACCTCACCGGGTGAAGTGAGCGACCCGCTAGATTGGCCTGCATGCAGGCCAATCTAGCACCAGCGATAGCGATGCGCGGGGCTGCGCACCGCTATCGCTGTAGGGGGTACACACGGAGCGATAATGCTCAAATTCTACGCAATCTAGTCAGATTGCTTAGAATATCGCTCCATGAGTACCCCCCTTTAGAGATTTCATACTGCTTTTATTACTATCACTGTTTGGAATCTTTACTTTAAGCAGGTCTGCTTTGTAGAGGCCACATATTGTGCATTTAAAAACTGTGTCATGTCTGTTGCTTCTTATGAACTTGGAATGGATGCTGTTGTTGGTTCAGTAGTGGGCACTTTATGTAGGAAGCTAGGTGGGCGAAGGAAACTTGTGCTTTAGGTATCCTAGGCACAGGGAGCAGCAGAATGCAACTTAGGGAGAATCTTTTTTTTAAGAGCAGGAAAGACTGAAGACAGCTTGCAAGAACTGAGGCTGTCAATGGGCAGGACTGGATCCAATATAAACTAATACAGAGGTCAGCCTGGCACTGACTTGATTCTAGCTTTGCACTGGCCGGAATGGAACATGTGTCAGACTAGCACTGACTTGATTCTAGATTTACACACTGGATGGACTGGAATCAGTATGTACTGGAACAGGAGTCAGACTTGCACTGACTTTGTACTGCTTGCACTGACTTGTAGCAGCTGGACTGGAAACGGTAGAAGCTGGAACAGGAGTCAGATCTGCACTGACTTTGTACTGGGAGGGATGGAACCAGTAGGAACTAGAGATGTGCGGCAGGCACTTTTCGTGTTTTGGTTTTGGTTCTGGTTCTATCCTCGTGTTTTGGATCTGGATTGGTTTTGCCAAAACCACCCTTTCATGTTTTGGTTTTGGATCTGGATGATTTTTGAAAAATAAAAACATAAAAAAAGCTAAAATCACATAATTTGATCTTACGGTATTATGAATGTCAATAACATTAATTTCCACTCATTTCCAGTTTATTCTGAACACCTCACAATATTGTTTTTAGGCCAAAAGGCTGCACCGAGGTGGCTGTATGACTAAGCTAAGCGACACAAGTGTGCGGCACAAACACCTGGCCCATCTAGGAGTGGCACTGCAGTGTCAGACAGGAAGGCACTATTGAAAAACTAGGCCCCAAACAGCACATTATGCAAAGAAGAAAAAGAGGTGCAATTAGGTAGCTGTATGACTAAACTAAGCAACAGAAGTGTGCGGCACAAACAACATGGGACGTGCTAGAATATGCCCAGATGTAATACATGCACAATATTGGTGACACAGGAGAGCGTACCCCTAAACCACACACACACACGGCAAAGCCTGTAAAATTAATTTGGATAATAATAACCCTTTTATTTGGAGCTATTATAATAATATGCAGCACAGGCGAGCGTACCCCTATGCCACACAGGGCAAACCCTGTAAAAATTATTTGGATAATAATATAAGTAATGTATATAACCCTTTTATTTGGAGTAAATAATATACAGCACAGGACACCACCACTGGACTTATGGCAGCACAAAACACCACCACTGGACTGATGCAGCACAAGACAGCACCACTGGACTTGACTTATACGACAGTACCCCTGAACTTATACGGCAGTACCCCTGGAGTTGTACGGCAGTGTCAGACAGGATGGCACTTTAAAAAACTAGTCCCCAAACAGCACATGATGCAAAGAAGAAAAAGAGGTGCAAGATGGAATTGTCCTTGGGCCCAATTATGTTGTGTAAACAGGACATGCACACTTTAACAAACCAATCATTTCAGTGACAGGGTCTGCCACACGACTGTGGCTGAAATGATTGGTTTGTTTGGGCCCCCACCAAAAAAAGAAGCAATCAATCTATCCTTGCACAATCTGGCTCTATAGAGGCAAGATGTCGACCTCATTCTCCGATTCCTCACCCCTTTGAGTGTGTACATCCTACTCCTCACAGGGTATTAATTCGTCCCCACTGGAATCCACCATCTCTGGTCTCTGTGTACTCTCAGGAGGAAATTGCTGGTAAAGGTCTTCCTGAAGGAATTTATAATTAATTTTAATGAACATCATCTTCTCTACATTTTGTGGAAGTAACCTCCTACGCTGATCGATGACAAGGTTACCGGCTGCACTAAACACTCTGTCGGAGTACACACTGGAGGGAGGACAACGTAGGTAAAATAAAGCCAGTTTGTGCAAGGGCCTCCAAATTGCCTCTTTTTCCTGCCACTATATGTACGGACTGTCTGACATGCCTACTTGGATGCTGTCACTCATATAATCCTCCACCATTCTTTCAGTGGTGACAGAATCATATGCCATGACAATAGACATGTCAGTAATCATTGGCAGGTCCTGCATCACCGCCAGCGGGTGGGATAGGAAATCTTATCCTTTTTTTCGCAGCCCCAGTTGCAGGAGAAAATGAAGGAGGAGCTGTTGACAGGTCACGTTCCGCTTGAGTTGACAATTTTCTCACCAGCAGGTCTTTGAACCTCTGCAGACTTGTGTCTGCCAGAAAGAGAGATACAACTTAGGCTTTATACCTAGAATTGAGCACAGTGGCTAAAATGTAGTGCTCTGATTTCAACAGATTGACCACCCTTGAATCCTAGCAAAGCGAATGAAGGGCTCCATCCACAAGTCCCACATACTCGCTTCATCTTAGCTCCTCCTTCAATATCTCCAGCGGCTTCTGCCTGATGAGGGGAATGACCTGACTCAAGCTGGCAGTTTCTGAACAGACTTCACGTGTGGCAAGTTTGAAGGGTTGGAGAACCTTGCACAAGACGGAAATCATTCTCCACTGTGCTTGAGTCAGGTGCATTCCCCCTACTTTGCCTATATCGTAGGTGGATGTATAGGCTTGAATGGCCTTTTGCTGCTCCTCCATCCTCTGAAGCATATAGAGTGTTGAATTTCACTTTGTTACCACCTCTTGCTTCATATGATCGTAGGGCAGGTTCAGGAGTGTTTGCTTGCGCTCCAGTTTTCGGCACACGATGGCTGAATGTCGAAAGTGGCCCGCAATTTTTCGGGCTATCATCAGCATCTCCTGTACGCCCCTGTCATTTTTCAAAAAAATTCTGCACCACCAAATTAATTGTATGTGCAAAACATGGGACGTGCTGGTATTTTCCCAGATGTAATGCACGCACAATATTGGTGGCGTTATCTGACATTACAAATCCCCAGGCGAGTCTAAGTGGGGTAAGCCATTGTATGATGATGTCCCTCAGTTTCCGTAAGAGGTTGTCAGTGGTGTGCCTCTTACGGAAATCGGTGATACATAGCGTAGCCTGTGTAGGAACGAGTTGGCGTTTGCGAGATGCTGCTATTGGTGCTGCTGCTGTTGTTGCTGCAGGAGGCAATACATCTACCCAGTAGCTGTCACATTCATATAGTCCTTAGTCTGCCCTGTTCCACTTGTCCTCATTCCGTGGTTAAGTGGACAGTGGGTACAACTGCATTTTTTAAGACACTAAGGACACCTTTTCTGACGTCTCTGTACATTCTCGGTATCGCCTGCTTAGTGAAGTGGAACCTAGATGTGATTTGGTACCGGGGGACACTACCTCCATCAATTCTCTAAGTCCCACTGAACTAATGGCGGATACGGACGAACGTCTAACACCAACATATCTGTCAAGGCCTTAGTTATCCAATTTGCAACAGTAAGACTACTGTCATATTTCAACTACCTCACAAAGGACTGTTGGACGGTCAATTGCTTAGTTGAAGTAGTACAAGTGGTCTTCCGACTTCCTCTCTAGGATGACGATCGACTCCCAGCAGCAACAACAGCAGCGGCAGCAACAGCAGCAGTAGGCATACCACTCAAGGATCCTCTGTAGGATCCTCTCCATAGGAGAGGACTCCTCAGTCTTGCCAGTGACCTGGCCTGCAGGACTACTGATGTTCCTGACGTTGAGAGAGTTGGTGGTATGGCTTGCAGGAGCTTGGGTACAAGACGAAGAAAGGATTTAGGTGTCAGTGGACCGCTTATGTTCTTACCCAAAGTTTCAGAACTTGACACTGACTTCTGGTGAATGCGCAGCAGGTGACGTATAAGGGAGGATGTTCCTAGGTGGTTAACGTCCTTACCCCTACTTATTACGGATTGATAGAGGCAACACATGGCTCAACACCTGTTGTCCGGATTTGTGGAGAAATAATTCCACACCGAAAAGGTGGCTTTTTTTGGTATATTGCCCAGGCATCCTAATGGGCTTATTCATCCCATGGACAACAACTGTCTCCCTTGGTGCCTGATTTAAACAAACCACATCAGCATCAGAATCCTCATTGTCAACTTCCTCCTCAGCGCCAGCAACACCCATATACTCATCCTAGTGTATTTCAATAGTGACATCTTCAATTTGAATATCAGAAATGGGACTGTGGGTGCTACTTCCAGCACTTGCAGAGGGCATGCAAATGGTGGAAGGAGCCACCTCTTCCCGTCCAGTGTTGGGAAGGTCAGGCATCGCAACCGCCGACACACTTGGACTCTCCTTGGGGATTTGTGATACCATCTTAGAAAGCACAGTTCTTTGCTGTGCTTTTGCCAGCTTAACTCTTATAATTTTTCTAGCAGGAGGATGAGGGCTTCCATCGTCATGTGAAGCTGAACCACTAGTCATGCACATAGGCCAGGGCCTTAGCTGTTCCTTGTCACTCCGTGTCGTAAATGGCATATTGGCAAGTTTACGTTTCTCCTCAAACCATTTCAGTTTTTTAGGGGGTCTTTTTACTGAACTTTGGCTTTTTGGATTTTAAATGCGCTCTACTATGACATTGGGCATCGTCCTTGGCAGACGACTTTGATGGCATTTCATCGTCTATGTCATGAATAGTGGCAGCAGCTTCAGCACTAGGAGGAAGTGGTTCTTGATCTTTCCCTATTTTATACTCCAAATTTTTGTGCCCCATTTTTTTTCTGGAGTTATATAACACAATATGCGGCACAGGACAGCGTATCCCTACACCACACAGGGTAAACCCTGTAAAAATTATTTGGATTAAATATTAATAACGTGGTATTTCAAGGACCGGCGCTAGAATCGGCACTATTTACCAAGCTGCTGTGTCAAATGCAGGGATATTCAGTCCCATGAATTATAAACAATGGAATAAAAAGAAAAACACTACACTTCTTTGAGGAAAGAAATTGATGTGTTTTTTCCTTCTATATAAGCTATTTTGATATATAAAACCTGTTTAAAAATGTAAACATAAATCAAATTTCTATATATAGCAGCCAAGAATCTGTAATAAAAAACATAAAAGCATAAAACATTACTGTCAAATAGTCACCCCTTGATATTTGTGGATTCCACATCCATAGTGAGATGGTGATTAGTAATATGGTGTGTCCTGTGCCTTGAATATGACCTTGTGATGTAAGTCCAATCACGAACTTTGGATGATGGGTCCTGGCTCTACGTTGCTGTTCAAGCTTGAGAAGTGGGGTCCTACGATTGGTGGACGGCACCGCTGTGGCAGCAGGAGTCCCCTGTAGCTGGATCTACAGCTGTATTGTGGATGGCCTAAGGATTTATCATCCATGTTCAGTATATTAATAGAGGTCTGGTTGAGGTCACATAGGGAGTCCAAAAAAATTGAAGATCAGATGGGAATCCAATTTGTATCCTGGGGTGCAGCTGGCATTGCTGCACCCCTGGATACAAATTGGATTCTCAAGGAACTGAATGCGCTCATCTCTAGTAGGAACTGGAACAGGAGTCAGACTCGCACTGACTTTGTACTGGCCAGATTGGAATAAGTAGAAACTGAAATAGGAGTCAGACTTGCACTGACTTTGTACTGGCTTTGCATTGACCAGACTGGAATTGGTAAGAATGAACTTCTTGGAGCAGCAAGCTAGCAGAATACACTGAGTGCAGATTTGCTATGTATAGTAGGATACATACTGCTTGAAGCATACAGTACTAGAATCACTAGCAGATAGAAAGGACAGGATGCAACCTGTAAATCATTGGAGAAAGGAGTCAGAGCTACTGGGAACAGTTCGATTGAGCACAGGATTCTGGAGCCTAGATGCAGCTGGGGCTCATGGGATTCTTTTATCCCCCTTGCTAGTCAGCAATTGGTGGAGAGGGTCAGCTGACTGAGCCAAGGCTTGTGGTTGGTGGAGTGGAGGACAGCTGATCGATGGCAACATGGTAGTGCCCAGCAATGGATATGGTAGGAAAGTCCATGGGGAGTCTGCGGGGAACATCAGGGTGTCGCAGACACTGCATCAGGGTTCAGAGAGGCAGATAGGGCACTGATAGCTAGACCCCCAGAGCAGCACACTGATAAAGAACGGGACACGAATCTCCATGGCCTGACATACTGTTTATGATAAAAAAAATCCCCATTCTAAAAGTGCCCCTATGATATTATTATTTACTACATATATGGCTTCTGCAGTGCTGTACTCAGACAGGATCTAAGTCACTGGTGGGGTAAAGAATGAATAGTGTCAGGAATAGTGCTAGGAGAGAACAATGAAAGAGAGCCCTGCCCACAAGGGCTTAAGGCCCCTATTCACGGGCAGATCTAGGGAGAGATGTGTGCTGAGCCCCCTGCTCAGCACAGCGCGATGTGTGCTGTGCATGCGGTGGGGGAGCGGGGGGGCACTCATTTCACCCAGTGGGTGAAGTGAGCGACCTGCTAAATAGGCCAATCTAGCACCAGCGATAGCGATGCGCAGAGCTGTCGCTTTGAGGGGTACACACGGAGTGATCGCTGCTTAAAATCTAAGCAATCTAGTCAGATTGCTTAGATTTTAAGCAGTGAACGCTCCGTGAGTACCTCCCTGTACACTCTATGGAGAGGAGGCATAAAAAGATGGGTGGACTGGGAGAGATAGATCAGAGTAATGACAGGAGCAGTACACTGAGTTAAGATGTCTGTTTGGCTTTGATAATAAGATGAGTTTTAATGGCTCCTTTGAAGGTATGGAGACTGACAGAAAGTCTGATAGTGTGAGAGTGACAGTTCCAGAGTAGAAAGCACAGGAAAATCTTAAATGTGGCAGTGAGAGGAGATGACCAGGGCAAAGATGCATATAGAGTTACTGAAGCAATTTTCAAAGGTGGGATGGTGAAGCATAGTGGAGAGACAGGGTATTTGAGATGGGTGACAGCATTAAGAATAGATTGAAGTAGATAAAGGCAGGTGGAAGGAAGACCAATAAAAAGGAGGTTGCAGTATAACAGATGAGAAATGATAAGTGCACAGATAACAATTTTGGTGGAATCAAGGGTAAGGGTGGGTACACATTAGAATGATACTGAGATGATTTGGCGCATTGGAACGTCAAATCATCTAGTGTGTATGCACAATTGTGCACACCTGTGTGTCATACTGATTGTAGAGATATTGTGAAGTTGAAGACAGCAAGATTGTGAGATAGTCTGACTGTAGGGAGTTAAGTAGAGAGAGGAGTTGAGAATAACACCTACTGTAGGTAGCGGACTTGTGATACAAAGGAGAGGAGGAGTGGAGAAGAGGTACTGAACTGGGTGTATACAATGAGTGTGGCTTTAGACATACAATATTGTGTTTGAGAATGTGCTGGTGACATCCATAAGGAGATGGCATAAAGACAGAGACATAATGTGACACCCCACAGCTGTGGAACTACATGTCCCAGCATGTCCGTTACTGGAAGTCACTCGAGGCATGCAGCCCAAAGTACAGACTTTGCCACACAAGCTGCAGGGACAACAGGGTTTAACCAAGTTAGGGGATAATACATTGTTGCCAGTTACAAGCTCCATACCTGCACCTGATTGGTTGTTACAAGAGCGGGAATCCCTGGAAATGGAATGTTGCCCTTGATCCAGAAAAGAGTAAATATACCCTGCACAGGATAGGAAGCTGTGAAGTGCAGAGTGGCAGTACAGAGAAAGTGTCACAGTGAGGTATGGAGAGAGTCAGAGTCAGAGTGCTGTCCAGTTCAGAAGGGACAGCTGCCAAATCAGGGGCTACAGGTGAGCAGTGGGTATACGTGGGAACAGCCAGCAAGAGCTGTGACTGTAGCAGCCTGGCCAGTGTGGAGGCAGCACAGCATCAGCAGAGACCCAGAGTGTCTGACTGACCAGAGCGTATGGGTGAAGAAACCGCAGGTGATACCGCAGGGACAGAGAGTGGGCCAAGCAGTAGCAGCCAGGAGAATGGTGGGGTAAGCAAACAGTGCTCTATGATAGGGGCTCACAGTGCCCTGTACCCCATTTAGCCCTTAGTCTGTTTACAGCCACCGCATCTCTGACAGATAATAACCAGCAAGGTCCTGTTACACTAACAGGGATAAGAGTGCCTCAACTAAGTAGAGACTATTCCCTGTATGGTCTGTGAGCCCACGCCAGGGCTAATCACCCACCACAGTGACTCCACAGACATTTAGAGAGACCAAGGGCATGGAAGTACTAACTTCACCAGGACCTAGTTTATACATTTCCAGTTAAGAGGGATCTTTACTACCCAAACTGTGTCCACTGCTAATTGCCCAACACTGATAGTGTTGAAGGGAGCAATGCCTTTCGCTGTTCAGAAGTACATACACTACCTTGTTTATTTAAGGGACCAAGTACAGGTCCAAGGGTTTTATGTACTGTATATGCATATACATCCCTGCTTACATTGGGATCCTAAACTCTGAAACTTCCAGGAACAGTGCTACTGTGTTAGAATTATATTGGGGGTCATTCCGAGTTGATCATAGCTGTGCTAAATTTAGCACAGCTACGATCAGGCACTCAGACATGCGGGGGGACGCCCAGCACAGGGCTAGTCTGCCCCGCATGTCAGTGCCAGCACTTCCCGCAGAAGTGCAAAAGCTTCGCACAGTGGCGATGCTTTTGCATTTGAGGAGTTACTCCCGGCCAGTGCAGCTCCTGCAGCTGGCCGGGAGAACCTCTTTGCTGCCCGGGTTGCAGCGGCTGCGTGTGACGTCATGCAGCCGCCGTGGCCTGCACCCCCAACGATCCAGCCACGCCTGCATTGGCCAGACCGCGCCCCCTAAACGGCAGCTTAACGCCGCCGTCCAGCCCCTTTCCGCCCAGTGACTGCCTCGGCCTTCGGCCGTCTGGCATGCGCCGGCACACTGCAGCACCAGCACATGCGCAGTACTGACCCGATCGCACTGTTGTGCTAAACTGCAGCATGCGATTAGGTCAGAATGACCCCCATTATACAGTACTTATTGCATACGTATTGATTTTTGCCAATACGTTAGAAAATTGTCTCTTTATTGCATAGAGTAATTGAAAGTGCTTTATATCGTAAATACTTGAGAATATTTAAGGGTATCTGATGCAATCATAGATATTAGTATGAAGTGATTTGTGATGTACAGTATATTTAAAGACGATTTATGTAGTCAGAATATTTTTGAAGTGATTACTTTTGATCTTGGCTAATTTGTATAGCAGGTGTCTGTATTGCCTGATATTGGGGGTCATTCCGAGTTGATCGTAGCTGTGCTAAATTTAGCACAGCTATGATCATTTTCCCTGACATGCGGGAGGACGCCCAGCACAGGGCTAGTCATTTACTGAGGTTAATGAAATTTGCATACACTGTGAATTATTCCTACCAGGGTATTACAATAAAAGAGAATGGAGAGTGAGATGACATGGGAGGAGAGGTATATTTAAGTGTCATCCATATGAAGGTGATACTGGAGGCTGAAGGAGCTGATAAGAAACCCTAGTGAGGAGATGTAAAGGGAAAAAAAGGGATTGGCAAAGTACAGTCAAATGCGAGGCAAGGACAGATACATGGAGAAGGGGGAGCTGGAGTCAGTGGAGGAGATAAATAGCAGTTAAAAAAGGTAGGAGGAGGTAGAGTTGTTAGCAAACCAAAAAAGTAAGCAATTGGGTAAAACCATGTGCACTGCAGGTGGGGCAGATGTATCATGTTCAGAAAGAGTTAGATTTGGGTGGGTTATTTTGTTTCTGTGCAGGGTAAATACTGGCTGCTTTATTTTCACACTGCAATTTAGATTTCAGTTTGAACACACCCCACCCAAATCTAACTCTCTCTGCACATATTATATCTGCCCCACCTGCAGTGCAACATGTTTTTTTCCCATTATTGTACTTTTTTGGTTTGCTAACAACCCCCACATACCAAAAGAGTCAAGTCCCTATAATACTCTTAATTTTATCATGTACTGTATAGTTAAATTCATTTTTGCAGTTTACAATCTTAAGCATCCTAACTAGACTCGTTGGATACAGTGGTCTTCTTGTATTGAGCTAAGCAGCTTCCAGATCCATTCATGTGTAAAGTCTAATATCATAAATGTCTGCAAAATGTGCCTTTAAAAGAATGTGTTTTTTTATATTTATTTTTATGTCTGGGGACCTAGGGCCTTAATAAAGAACTGCACACAAAGAGGTCACAACGCTTTCCATGCTTGTAAATAAATACAGATATCTGCCTGTATTCAGAGTATACCACATCTATGCAACTGAACCTCCCATTATCCATCCATTCATAAAAATCATCACTATCAGTATGCTTTTGTAACAGCCCAACACCTCCATGACCCATGAGTGGTTACCCTACATGTGAATAACCACTTTCAGCTAGTTACACCCACTCAGTAGGTAAAGATGTGACTGAGATGTGTAAGACTCTGATTAGCCTATAGCTGCTCAAACATATGTATGGAAGCTCTTTTTATTAAAGAAAAATATGCTAGACCATCAAACCTGTCCCTTTTCCATGCTCATACCTGCAAGAGATAGACTGAAACCTGTGAGAATTTACCTCTGAATCAGTGCACTATTTAAAGACCTTCTCCCAATGGGTGACATACAGTTTTTCCTGATAGGACTCAGCAGTACAGGTACTCTTTCTTGCTATAATCTTTAATTTTTATAACTAGTTCTGGAAACAGGTACAAATCAATAAAACCATTCCAGAAATTAATTAAAAAAAGTGTATGAAGACTTGTCTAGAGTTAGGAATCTACTGTAAATCTTGTATCAATTAGCAGCATTAGGTGAATACTGCCACATATTTTCTGTGTACTGGTATTTTTTTTTTCATAGAGAAATAGCACTGGTATGAAACAAATCCATACCATGGTTCCATAAGGCTGATCCCTCTGAATTACCAAAATGAAAGTCAATTAAAAATGAGAAGTTATGAACGACTGGCTATTGATTCATTTAAATGTTCCATTTTAAATCTGTCTTTTTGATCACAGAGTCTGTTACAACCTCCTCTTCCTGCGCCAGAATTGGCAAACAACATAATATAAAGAATGAAATAACAGAATACATATTTACCTAGTATCTGTATCTTTAAAAAGACACAGCCAGGGTTATAATTATTATCTTTTTATTATATAGCACAAGGGCTCTGTAGTGCCTTACAACGTACATAAACAAATGAGCAAAACAAGAAAACTTTGACTAATGGCCCCCATACATTAAAAATATATAGTGGCCCCCATTCAGTTAAGATCTATTCCCTGACCCCCCGATGGCCATAACGGGGAATCAGAAATATTAAACATGCATAAAAATCCAGATTCCCCGATCCCAACCAAAGAGGGCCTGGATTGGTAAATTGTGCATTTATAATACGTATCATTTCACCGATTGCCCAACAGATCACCGATCATTGCTGGCTGGCCGATCATCACCAGCCGGCAGATCCAGTCAGTGGATCAGTGGTGCCGGCAGATCAATTAAACGTGCCACCCGAAGTATGACATTACAGTATAAGCAATGTACGACAAGTACATGGTTTATAAACATTTTGGCATCTCAGGCCATTAAACTCAATTAAGCAGCAGGGTGGCAGAAACCAAGGGTTAATTGGCATTGAAGAGAGTATGGCGTAGATGATAGTAAGAGTAAGGGAGGGAGAAGCACATGAGGGAAGAGGCTCCTGCTCGTAAGAGTTTACATTCTAAATGGGAGGGGCAGACAGACAGGGGTGACACAGATGGCATAGACAGTGAGGAAGGAGCACGGAGCAATGGGTTAGAAAGAATTAGAGATGAGCAGGTTCGAATTTACTAGGTTCTTTGTGCCAGAATTATTGCTATTTCTTATTTTCTGGATTTTTCTTATTGGCTAACCAAAACACGTGACGTCCAATAAGGAGATTAGGGTAAAGCTAAGTAAAACTGAACCCGCTCATCTCTAGTTAGAATGAGAGCTGGATGGCATTGATGAAGAAGTGCATCTTGAGAGTTAATTTGAAGTACAGGGTCTGATAGGGAAGCGTATCCAGAGGTATGACAAATGTCTTTTATTTTTGGATGGAGGAGAAAATGTGTCACGCAGTAGCTTTATCTTTGTTTATATTTTCACTTTAATGCGTGGCTTTTAATGTAAAAAAAATCAATGTTTCTGTAATAGTTCTGATTTTGTTATCACATTTATTTAGTATTGCACAGTGATGTCATTTTAAACCATTTTTACTTTCTAATAAAGCCAGAGTCCCTTTTATTCATGCTGCTGAAATTGCCATTCAAGAAATATGACAGTAATCCTCTAACTGTCGGTAATATTCATAAACCCTCATGGTGTACAATAGGTGTCAGACACAATGCTTTTACCCATTTTGCATTTCTTTTCTTGCTCATTTTATAAGGCTGACATCCTGTTCTATACAGGGCATATACTTAAGTAGTAACCTAAAACATAAATCTTTTTTACACCGGTTTTTATATGGTTCACATTTTTTAGTATGAAAACTAGACACTTTATGGCCTCTCCTGGGAGATAGCAGCACGCTTTGAGAAAATGAAACTGTAAGATATAAAAAAAAAAGAGGATTTTTTTTTGTTTAAAATGCATGCATAAGTGAAAATTATACTATTGGTATTAATGCTAATATCATTTTCAAAAGACAAAAATACAAGGTAAACTACAGCAACATTGAACAAAAGAAAATGAAGTAACCCATAGCAAAATATGTTGTTTATAAGCATATTTATAAACAGTGGAACAGTGGAAGACATTGCTGGGAAGTAATCATTGTAAGAGTATAAAAGTCAGAGAGAAATATGCATAACTGAATTTATAGAATGTAGAGCAATGGAGAGAATTCTCTACTGCATGTAAAACCATTTTGCTATAGCAACAGCCCAATCATTTAACATTGAAGATAAAACAATGTCTCTTGATACGTAACCCTCATAGGCTAGAGAAAAACAGTATAGTCTAGGTTCAAGTAGCTCCATTAGGGACACAACTACAGATTATACAGCAAATAAGAGATATAAAGGAAAACAAAGAATATACTGTTTCAATCTTTAATGCGATCTGTATTACGTTCTAGGTGCAATACCATTTTTGCATCTCCATCATTTAAATGGAATTTACATTTTGAGTTACTCTGTTTCCTTATTTGACAAACAGTACTAGTACTTTGTGACACACCTCTCCTGGATTCTCCAAAGTTTTACATTACCACAATCCACCAAGGAAAGGAGCAATTCCTTCCTCAAGGGGTCGCCTTTTTAATAATTTTTACTACAAGTTTGTTGCTGCATACCTAATTATGGGTGTGCTTTTATTGCTCTCTACATTGAAATAGCCACCTTCATTGAAGTGTTCAGAGAGATATCATAAGGTGTGGAAACTTCATGTTCTGAAATAAAGCAGCTGATTATTAGACTATAAGATTAAAAGGGATCGGTATGGGATCCCGGTGTACGGGATGCCGAATGTCACTTTACCGACATCAGAATGCCGGGCACCAGAATGCCGGCAGCGGGCTGCGCTTGCCACGCTGCGGGCACGGTAGCTCGCTTTGTTCACCACAGGTTCTGTTCTCCCTCTATGGGTGTCGTGAACACCCACAGAGGGTGAATCACCTACCTTGGCGGTATTCCAGCGGCAGGATTGTACCCCAGTCGGGATTACAGCGTCAGTATTGTGACTGCCAGGATCCCGAGGGGTGGTATTTTAACAGCATCCTGATTGAAAATGTAGATGCACTCTACATCATTACTTGTGCAAGGGTAGAGTATCTGTCTTTCTGTCAATTACATTCAAGGTCATGTGCCCATTATACTGTCTGTCCAACTGGACCTGGAAGGCCAATCTGCTCCTAGTGATGTGGATTGCAGAGCCATTTGACGATGAGTACAGTACAAAGTGAAATGTTATTTCAAAATCCATATTAAAAAACTTCAGCACTTTATGTTTATTAAATTATCTTTTCTGTTTATGTTTCAATATAATTATATATTTTATACGTTTATTCTAATTATGTATTAAATGAATCATGAGAGTTTGTGGACTTTTATTTGTATTCTATTATCATATTTGCACAGTTTTCAATTTATCTAGTGTTAATTCATTTTTGACCTTATTCTACTTTAATCTGTATAGGTCACTCTATTTTATCCCAAGATTTCTGAAATCCAACAAAATATCCTCAACCAGAGGAGGATTTACCACAAGGTGATCAAAGCAGCTGCTTAGGGCCCTGTTGGTCCCAGGCGGCAATGCTGGTCCCATGGGCCCGTCGACAAGGCTGTATGAAGGGCTCTTCTGGCAGACAACGAGCTTCACTGAAATTGTCCGAGAGCTGGGCTGGCTGAATACTCCCAGCAGGCTGTCAGTCCAGCGCATGCCTGTGTTTCCAGTCCTGCAGTCCTGTGCGTATGGCCAGTCATGACACACGTGTGTATGACATCAGATGCTTAGAGGGGGGGAGCCAGGATGTGCACAGGAAAAAAAAAACATGAGGTCTTCCAGTGTACTTTATTACAGTACATTTTTCATTTTATATAACATCCACCTACTTTAAATTCTAATCAGGCGGTAGTGAGGGATGGGGGGAGGGGGGGTGGACAGTCTTATTTTAAGTACAGTGTCTAACATCTGCCTGCTACAACAATGGCTGGGGGGATTCACACACTGACTGGTGATATCTCAATATGCTATAATAATCTATTTTAAGTACTACCATATATAGGAGAGGTCTGCTACAATCAGTGGGGCACTGATATATAATCAATACATTCACACTGACTGAGGGGTGTAATAATGAGTATTATAAGGGATAAGCTGCTACAATCAGTAAGGGGGGGGGAGGCACTCATGTACAATGCAGTCAACACTAATGTGATCGTGTGTAATAAGTAATATAAAGTACAGTATGGGTGCCTGGCCTGCATTTAATATCTGTGCCCCCCCCCCCCCAACTGATTGTAGCACATTCCCCATCCCCTATTAGCAGGTCTCCCATCTCTTATAATATCTATTATAGCACCCCTCAGTCAGTGACTGTAGTGACTATATATACTGTAAGTGCCTTTAGTGTGACTCCATTATACGAGGTCTGACAATTAATAGAGAGAACTCGCCACCGTGCAGTAGCGGATTTACCACTAGGCAACCGAAGCAGCCACAAGGGCCCAGTGGGTCCCTGGGGGCTCGCCGACAGATCATGGAGTCGGGAGGGCATTTCTGATTTCCACCCAAAATGCCAGCGTGCTGGGCTGGCTGAATAATCCCGGCAGGCTGTCAGTTACTAGATAGCTGCCAGTTGCCTGCACCTGCCTGTGTGCAGTGCCTTCAGGGTGACTTTAAGGGCAGAACAGACTAGTTAGCATTACTGCTTCATAGCACTCAGGTCATGGGTTCAATTTCCGCCATGGTCCTAACTGTGTGGAGTTTGCATATTCTCCCAGTACTTGCATGGGTTTCCTCTGGGTACTCCAATTTCCTCCCACACTCCAAATATACACTGATAGGTTAATTGGTTCTCACTAAAATTAACCCTAGCATGAATATGTACATGTGATAGGGACTATAGATTGTAAGTGCCATTGGGGCAGTGACGATGTGAATGGCCAAATGTTCTCTGTAAAGCGCTGCGGAATATGTGTGTGCCATATAAATATCTGGTAATAAATAATAATAAATACACTAGTACAACTACGATCCGCCTACTATAATCAGCGGGGGGCAGATTGGGGAGCATACACTGGCTGGGGGAAAGCATAATGAGCCTCTCTGCTACAATTGACGGGGGACACTGAGGATTGTTTGAGAAAGGTGGACCCCAAATCAGTGTCTTGCTTAGGGCCCCATGAGGTCTAAATCTGTCTTTGTCCTCAACGTATTCAAATGACTCCTACAAACTGTCTACGCACTACCTCTTTTCCCTGTACCAACACTACATGAATCCTGTTTTCTTGCATGGTTCACTTTAATCAACTGCTACCACCATCCTTACTTATATATTAATGTCCAATAACACTAATATGAAGTCATACTAATCATAATTAAAATTAATCCTTACCTGCCCTATAATCCTACATTCGATCTAACTCACCACCCCTCAATAATACTCTTCCCCATATCTTTCCCTTTTTATCCCTACCTATCCCTTTCACAGCCAACACCCAACTATTATTTTCTTCATTCTTTTAACCAAACCCATATATAGCTTCTATAGTGTCAGGTATGGGTTTGTGTCTGTTCCCGGAGGGGACACTAGTGGCTGTCACAACTGAGGGCCTGAGCTGACGGGAGGCAGCCTCAGTTGTAGGGGCTGAGATGTACCGGAACCTGGGAGGTTGTATCAGACCCCTGGACATGTAAGTAACATGAATAATAACTGCCCGAAGGCGTGACCACGACAACTAGGATAAAAGTCAATGATGTTTATTATGACAACTCCGCAACACAGCAGCAGTAAAAGAAAACGTAAAAAGTCAGCAAAGAATAAATACAGTTCCTGGGTACTACAGGATGGCAGGAGCCACAGGGCACTGGTAGTGTGAGATAGTTCTTATGATCTTCTAGATGGAAAGTCCTTACCAGGCCCGACTGTAGCAATGGAGATAACCCAGGATTGTGCCAGCTGGTGTTCCAGGAAAAGCTGGGTTGCTGAAGATAAAACAGCTGCTGTGGATACTGGCTGGAACCAGACTGTTGTTAGCACGGAGTGGATACTGTCTGGAACCAGTTAAATAATAAATGAACTTGGGAGCGATGAAATATGAACTGAAATGTAGAACTTGAGAGCGGAGAAATAATAATACCGGTGGAGAGTGGTAAAGTGTAGAAAGGACACCGGCCCTTTAAGGGAAGCTGTACTCTGCTGGAAGCTGAGCTGGAAGCAGGTAATGTTGTAGCTGGAAATAGATGAATCCACAATGGATTGGAGAGTCAGGCTACACCGCAGGTGGAATGCTGGTGCGGGTCTCTATGGTGGAAGTCTTGAGACAGGAGCTGGAACCTGGAAGAAAATCACAGGAGAGAGACAAACAGGAACTAGGTTTGACAACCAAAGCACTGACGCCTTCCTTGCTCAGGCACAGTGTATTTATACCTGCAGCAAGGAAGGGATTGGCTAGGCAATTATGCAGATTAACAATACTGACAACAGATTGGAGGAAATGATCAGCTGACAGAATCCAAGATGGCTGCGCCCATGCAGACACTTGGAGGGAAGTTTGGTTTGTAATCCATGTGGTAATGAAAACAGTAATGGCGGCGCCGGCCACTGGAGACAGGAGACGCCAGGCTGACAAGTGCACATCCAACCACGCGGACACAGCGGAGGCCGCGGCTGACGTAATCGCCACTCTGACACTCTGCATGCAGAAGCTCAGGGACGGCGGCGGAGGCCGTGGGAGACGCCACGCCAGATGTAATATGGCGTTACTGTGACAGCGTCTCAGAGAGACAGGAGAGGATACAGGAATGTACACATCAGGATAACAGATGGGATCCGGTCCTGGAGCGCTGAGCCAGCCTTAGGAGGCATCTGATGGGTAAGAAATGGCGTCCAGATACCCGGATCGTGACAGCACCCCCCCCTTTAGGAGTGGCCCCAGGACACTTCTTTGGTTTTTGAGGAAACTTGGAATGGAATCTCCGGACCAAGGCAGGAGCATGGACATCACAAGCATTGGTCCACGACCGTTCCTCAGGACCATAACCCTTCCAGTCAATAAGATATTGTAGTTGACCGTAACGGTGACGTGAGTCCAGGATCTTGGCCACTTCATACTCAACGCCTCGTTGAGTTTGGACTTTCGGAGTTGGAGGAAGTGAGGAATGAAACCGATTCAAGATCAGCGGTTTCAACAGGGAAACATGGAATGTCCTGGGTATTTTTAAGAAGGGAGGCAACTGGAGTCTGTAAGCAACAGGATTGATGACTTGTTCAATCTTGAAAGGACCGATATAGCGAGGTGCAAACTTCATACTGGGAACTCTTAACCTCAAATTCTTCGTGGATAACCATACCCGATCACCCACCTTGAGAGCAGGAACTGCTCGACGCTTCTTATCCGCAAACTTCTTGTACCTGAACGATGCCTTGAGCAGAGCTGATCGTACGCTCTTCCAGATATTGGCAAACTGATGCAAGGTGATATCCACTGCGGGAACCGAAGTTACTGGAAGCGGTTGGAACTCAGGGACTTTAGGGTGGAATCCAAAGTTAGTGAAGAATGGTGTTGAAGCAGATGAAGAATGATACTGGTTGTTATGACAGAACTCGGCCCAGGGAAGTAATTGAACCCAGTCATCTTGAGAGGAGGACACATAGATGCGGAGGAAGGCCTCCAAGTCCTGATTCACCCTCTCGGTTTGACCATTGGTCTGAGGATGGTAAGCCGTGGAAAACTTTAGCTTGACTTGGAGGACTTGACATAAACTTCGCCAGAATTTGGCTGTGAATTGAACTCCTCGATCTGAGATAATTTCTTCAGGAAGACCGTGGAGTCGGAAGATCTCTTGTATGAATACTTGAGCCAACTTGGAAGCTGGCGGAAGACCGGTGAGAGGAATGAAGTGTGCCATCTTGGTGAACCGGTCAACTACCACCCAGATGGTATTGAACTTGTTGCACATGGGTAAGTCTGTAATGAAATCCATCAACAAGTGGGTCCATGGTCGACGGGGAACGGATAGTGGAACCAGTTGCCCCGCAGGCGACTGGCGGGATACTTTATGTTGGGCACACTTTGGGCAAGATGCAATAAACTCCAGGACGTCTTTTTTCAGAGTTGGCCACCAATAGGACCTAGAGATAAACTCCAGGGTTTTTTGGATACCTGTATGTCCGGCAAAACGGGAAGCATGGGCCCAATGCATGAGCTTCTTCCTTAGCATCGGCTTCACAAAACTTTTCCCTGATGGGGGCGTAGAGTCCATCCCTACCGTGGAGAATGCCAACGGATTTATAATAGGATGCTTGTCTGAAGACTCTGACTCATTTTCTTGCTCCCATGAGCGGGAAAGGGCATCGGCCTTGCGATTCTGAGAGCCCGGACAGAACTGGAGTTTAAAGTCGAACCTGGAAAAGAAAAGTGCCCATCTGGCCTGACGAGGGTTGAGACATTGTGCGCCCTTCAGGTATAAAAGGTTCTTGTGGTCTGTAAGTATGGTGATTAAATGAGAAGCTCCCTCCAACAGATACCTCCACTCTTCTAGAGCGAGCTTGATGGCTAGCAACTCCTGGTCGCCAATGGCATAGTTGCGCTCAGCTGGGGAGAACTTCCGGGAGAAGAAACTGCAAGGATGTAAATGGCCATCTTTAGCCCTCTGAGATAACACCGCTCCTACTCCAACGGAGGAGGCATCCACCTCTAGGATGAAAGGAGAGTCGATGTCAGGCTGTTTCAGGACAGGCGCAGAGATGAACCTCTGTTTTAAAAGATGAAAAGCTTGCATGGCTTCTTCAGACCACTTGGACGGGTTAGCACCCTTCTTGGTGAAAGCAGTAATAGGCGCCACAATGGTGGAAAAGTCTCGTATAAACTTTCGGTAATAATTGGCGAACCCTAAGAACCTCTGGACCCCTTTGAGGGTTAAGGGTACCGGCCAATTCTGAATTGCTTGTAGTTTCTCAGGATCCATCTCTAGTCCGGAACCGGACACAATGTACCCTAGAAACGGAATGGACTTGACTTCAAAGACGCATTTTTCTAATTTGCAATAGAGATGATTGACACGGAGACGGGACAGAACCTCTTTAACCCAAAAACGATGTTCCTCTAAATCGTTGGCAAAAATGAGGATATCGTCTAGATAGACCACGACATGACGGTATAGAATGTCTCTGAAGATCTCATTGACAAAATGCTGGAAGACAGCTGGAGCATTGCTCAATCCGAAGGGCATGACGAGGTACTCATAATGTCCGTCACGGGTGTTAAAGGCGGTCTTCCACTCGTCACCCTCACGGATCCGGATGAGATTGTATGCACCTCGCAAGTCTAGCTTTGTAAAGATGGTAGCTCCGCTAACTCTGTCAAAGAGCTCAGTAATCAGGGGTAAAGGATAACGGTTCTTGATGGTAATGTCGTTCAAACCTCTGTAGTCGATGCACGGCCGCAGACCACCATCTTTCTTTTTTACAAAAAAGAAGCCTGCGCCGGCTGGGGAAGAAGAAGGTCGAATGAACCCCTTTGCTAGGTTCTCTTTAATGTATTCCTCCATAGAATGCGTCTCAGGCAGAGACAACGGATAAGTTCGGCCTCGAGGTGGAACCTTCCCTGGAACGAGATCAATCGGGCAGTCCCATTCTCTATGAGGAGGAAGGATATCAGCAGAAGCTTTACTGAACACATCCGTGAAATCTTGATATGGAGGAGGTGGAACATCAGACGACCTGGGGGAGGAAGAACAGACAGGCAATACTTTAAACAAACATGTCTCTGCACAGGAGGAACCCCATGCCAGGATTTGCGTAGTCGTCCAATCAATTGTAGGATTGTGAAGACGGAGCCATGGAAGGCCCAGGACCACAGGATGTGTGGCTCTTGGAATCACTAAAAGTGAAATAAGTTCGGAATGAAGAACTCCCACTCTCAGACGAACTGGTAGAGTCCTTAGAGCAATAACAGTATCAAAAATTTTACTGCCATCCACGGCAGTTAAGGAAAAGGAGGAAGGAAGTCTCTCGGTGGGTAGGGACCACCGTTTAACATAGGCTTCAGTAATAAAGTTCCCAGCTGCTCCGGAATCAAGGAGAGCAATGACGTTCCGATAACGTTGAGCAACTTGAAGCGAGATTGGGAGATTACAATCATGAGGAGATGGAGAGGAGATCATTACTCCTAGCCGGCCCTCTCCTGGGCGAGCTAGGGTTTGGAGTTTTCCCGGACGTTCGGGACAGGCATTGATGGTGTGAGACGGAGCTGCACAGTAAAGACAAAGAGACTCAGAGAGACGTCTTCGGCGCTCAGCAGGAGTTAAACGGGAACGGCCAATTTGCATGGGCTCATCTTTAGATGGTGACAGTTGACGAGGAGGAGGAGCAGAAGATTTTGGAGCAGATGATCTTCCACGCTCAGTTGCTCTCTCTCTGAAACGTAAATCAACTTTCGTGCAGAGTGAGATGAGCTCATCTAACTTAGAAGGTAAGTCTCTGGTAGCTAACTCATCTTTAATAAGCTCAGATAAGCCATGCCAGAATGCAGCATACAGGGCCTCGTCGTTCCATGCCAGTTCGGATGCCAGGATCTGGAACTGTATCAGATATTGTCCTACAGTACGTGACCCCTGGCGTAAACGGAGAATCTCGGATGAAGCTGAGGTTACCCGGCCTGGCTCGTCGAAGATGCGCCTGAATGTTGACACGAATGCAGTGTAAGAAGATAGCAGGGTGTCGGACCTCTCCCATAACGGTGATGCCCAGTCAAGGGCGGAGCCACTGAGAAGAGAGATGATGTAGGCAATTTTTGTACGGTCACTGGGAAAATTGCCAGGTTGTAGCTCAAACTGAATCTCACACTGGTTGAGAAATCCCCTGCAGAATCTTGGAGATCCGTCAAATTTTGCTGGCGTTGGAAGATGAAGACGTGGAGCAGAAATGGGTAAGGTGGGTGGGGTTATAGCTGGAGTCACTGTGGTTGACGCACCAGATGCGCCTGATCCACGGAGAGTTGTCTGAATCCCATCCAGCCGAGTAGAGAGATCCTGGAGACAGCGGATGATGTGGCCCTGTGCAACCTCCTGATGTTCTAGTCGGGCTGCCAGTTCTTGCATCGGCCTGGCCGCTTGATCCTGGTCTCCGGCTGGATTCATTAGGTCAGTGCTTACTGTCACAACTGAGGGCCTGAGCTGACGGGAGGCAGCCTCAGTTGTAGGGGCTGAGATGTACCGGAACCTGGGAGGTTGTATCAGACCCCTGGACATGTAAGTAACATGAATAATAACTGCCCGAAGGCGTGACCACGACAACTTGGATAAAAGTCAATGATGTTTATTATGACAACTCCGCAACACAGCAGCAGTAAAAGAAAACGTAAAAAGTCAGCAAAGAATAAATACAGTTCCTGGGTACTACAGGATGGCAGGAGCCACAGGGCACTGGTAGTGTGAGATAGTTCTTATGATCTTCTAGATGGAAAGTCCTTACCAGGCCCGACTGTAGCAATGGAGATAACCCAGGATTGTGCCAGCTGGTGTTCCAGGAAAAGCTGGGTTGCTGAAGATAAAACAGCTGCTGTGGATACTGGCTGGAACCAGACTGTTGTTAGCACGGAGTGGATACTGGCTGGAACCAGTTAAATAATAAATGAACTTGGGAGCGATGAAATATGAACTGAAATGTAGAACTTGAGAGTGGAGAAATAATAATACCGGTGGAGAGTGGTAAAGTGTAGAAAGGACACCGGCCCTTTAAGGGAAGCTGTACTCTGCTGGAAGCTGAGCTGGAAGCAGGTAATGTTGTAGCTGGAAACAGATGAATCCACAATGGATTGGAGAGTCAGGCTACACCGCAGGTGGAATGCTGGTGCGGGTCTCTATGGTGGAAGTCTTGAGACAGGAGCTGGAACCTGGAAGACAATCACAGGAGAGAGACAAACAGGAACTAGGTTTGACAACCAAAGCACTGACGCCTTCCTTGCTCAGGCACAGTGTATTTATACCTGCAGCAAGGAAGGGATTGGCTAGGCAATTATGCAGATTAACAATACTGACAACAGATTGGAGGAAATGATCAGCTGACAGAATCCAAGATGGCTGCGCCCATGCAGACACTTGGAGGGAAGTTTGGTTTGTAATCCATGTGGTAATGAAAACAGTAATGGCGGCGCCGGCCACTGGAGACAGGAGACGCCAGGCTGACAAGTGCACATCCAACCACGCGGACACAGCGGAGGCCGCGGCTGACGTAATCGCCACTCTGACACTCTGCATGCAGAAGCTCAGGGACGGCGGCGGAGGCCGTGGGAGACGCCACGCCAGATGTAATATGGCGTTACTGTGACAGCGTCTCAGAGAGACAGGAGAGGATACAGGAATGTACACATCAGGATAACAGATGGGATCCGGTCCTGGAGCGCTGAGCCAGCCTTAGGAGGCATCTGATGGGTAAGAAATGGCGTCCAGATACCCGGATCGTGACAGTGGCTCAGTGGTGGTGCAGTGGAGGAAACAAGGAGGCTGGAATAAGTTCCTGCGCATGTGTGCAATAGTGCTTATTGAAGCACATAGAAATATAAATATCACTGGAGCAATAGAGGGGGTGATTCAGACTTGATCATAGCAGCAAATTTGTTAGCAGTTGGACAAAACCATGTGCACTGCATGGGGGGGGGTCATATGGGGCGGATATAACATGTGCAGAGAGAGTTAGATTTGGGTGGGGTGTGTTCAAACTGAAATATAAATTGCAGTGTAAAGATAAAGCAGGCAGTTACCCTGCACAGAAACAATATAACCCACCCAAATCTAACTTTTTCTGCAAATGTTATATCTGCCCCACCTGCAGTGCACATGATTTTGTCCAGGGCTGGATTAAGGGCCACATGGGCCTGGAGCTGAAAAATTTCAAGTGCCTATACTGAGATGGAGAGGAGCTGTGACCAGTGCTGTGTGGTTGTCCACACCCTGTACACTATGTACACCAATGTCTCCCTAAATACATCAACATAGAAAAATTGGTTCATTTTGTGAGAAAACTACAAAAACAATTTGAATACTTATCAATTATGATTGCTTTGCCATTGTCATCATCCTGCTGCCATCAGGATAGGCCTATTTTTATGTGGAGGCCTGGAGCTGTAGCTCCATCCACCCCATTGTTAATCTGGCCCTGGTTTTGCCTAACTGCTAACACTTTGCTGCTGCGATCAGGTCTGAATTACCCCCAGAGTCTTTGGAAAAGCAGTCATATGCAACAGGTCGGTTTGGGAACAGATAACAACTGGAAGTAAATGATGGTCGGCCTGGAAACTAGAGATGAGCGGGTTCGGTTTCTCTGAATCCGAACCCGCCCGAACTTCATGTTTTTTTTCACGGGTCCGAGCGACTCGGATCTTCCCGCCTTGCTCGGTTAACCCGAGCGCGCCCGAACGTCATCATGACGCTGTCGGATTCTCGCGAGGCTCGGATTCTATCGCGAGACTCGGATTCTATATAAGGAGCCGCGCGTCGCCGCCATTTTCACACGTGCATTGAGATTGATAGGGAGAGGACGTGGCTGGCGTCCTCTCCATTTAGATTATAAGAGAGAGAGATTTACTGGAGCTTAGGACTAGGAGGAGTACTGTAGAAGTGTAGAGAGTGCAGAGAGTTTACTAGTGAGTGACCACCAGACAGTGCAGTTTATTTAATATATCCGTTCTCTGCCTGAAAAAAGCGATACACACAGTGACTCAGTCACATACCATATCTGTGTGCACTGCTCAGGCTCAGCCCAGTGTGCTGCATCATCTATATATATTATATATCTGTCTGACTGCTCAGCTCACACAGCTTATAATTGTGGGGGAGACTGGGGAGCACTGCAGTGCCAGTTATAGGTTATAGCAGGAGCCAGGAGTACATAATATTATATAGTGAGTGACCACCAGACAGTGCAGTTTATTTAATATATCCGTTCTCTGCCTGAAAAAAGCGATACACACAGTGACTCAGTCACATACCATATCTGTGTGCACTGCTCAGGCTCAGCCCAGTGTGCTGCATCATCTATATATATTATATATCTGTCTGACTGCTCAGCTCACACAGCTTATAATTGTGGGGGAGACTGGGGAGCACTGCAGTGCCAGTTATAGGTTATAGCAGGAGCCAGGAGTACATAATATTATATTAAAATTAAACAGTGCACACTTTTGCTGCAGGAGTGCCACTGCCAGTGTGACTGACCAGTGACCTGACCACACTGACCACCAGTATAGTTAGTAGTATACTTATATTGTGATTGCCTGAAAAAGTTAAACACTCGTCGTGTGACTTCACTTGTGTGTTGTTGTTTTTTTTATTCTATAAAAATAAAACTCATTCTGCTGACAGACAGTGTCCAGCAGGTCCGTCATTATATAATATATAATATATACCTGTCCGGCTGCAGTAGTGATATATATATATTTTTTATATCATTTATCATCCAGTCGCAGCAGACACAGTACGGTAGTTCACGGCTGTGGCTACCTCTGTGTCTGCACTCGGCAGGCAGTCCGTCCATAATTGTATACCACCTAACCGTGGTTTTTTTTTCTTTCTTCTTTATACATACATAGTTACATAGACATCTCTTTATCAACCAGTCTATATTAGCAGCAGACACAGTACAGTACGGTAGTTCACGGCTGTGGCTACCTCTGTGTCTGCACTCGGCAGGCAGTCCGTCCATAATTGTATACCACCTAACCGTGGTTTTTTTTTCTTTCTTCTTTATACATACATAGTTACTACGACATCTCTTTATCAACCAGTCTATATTAGCAGCAGACACAGTACAGTACGGTAGTTCACGGCTGTGGCTACCTCTGTGTCTGCACTCGGCAGGCAGTCCGTCCATAATTGTATACCACCTAACCGTGGTTTTTTTTTCTTTCTTCTTTATACATACATAGTTACTACGACATCTCTTTATCAACCAGTCTATATTAGCAGCAGACACAGTACAGTACGGTAGTTCACGGCTGTGGCTACCTCTGTGTCTGCACTCGGCAGGCAGTCCGTCCATAATTGTATACCACCTAACCGTGGTTTTTTTTTCTTTCTTCTTTATACATACATAGTTACATAGACATCTCTTTATCAACCAGTCTATATTAGCAGCAGACACAGTACAGTACGGTAGTTCACGGCTGTGGCTACCTCTGTGTCTGCACTCGGCAGGCAGTCCGTCCATAATTGTATACCACCTAACCGTGGTTTTTTTTTCTTTCTTCTTTATACATACATAGTTACATAGACATCTCTTTATCAACCAGTCTATATTAGCAGCAGACACAGTACAGTACGGTAGTTCACGGCTGTGGCTACCTCTGTGTCTGCACTCGGCAGGCAGTCCATCCATAATTGTATACCACCTAACCGTGGTTTTTTTTTCTTTCTTCTCTATACATACATACTACTACGACATCTCTTTATCAACCAGTCTATATTATTAGCAGCAGACACAGTACAGTACGGTAGTTCACGGCTGTGGCTACCTCTGTGTCTGCACTCGGCAGGCAGTCCGTCCATAATTGTATACCACCTAACCGTGGTTTTTTTTTCTTTCTTCTTTATACATACATAGTTACATAGACATCTCTTTATCAACCAGTCTATATTAGCAGCAGACACAGTACAGTACGGTAGTTCACGGCTTTGGCTACCTCTGTGTCTGCACTCGGCAGGCAGTCCATAATTGTATACTAGTATCCATCTCCATTGTTTACCTGAGGTGCCTTTTAGTTGTGCCTATTAAAATATGGAGAACAAAAATGTTGAGGTTCCAAAATTAGGGAAAGATCAAGATCCACTTCCACCTCGTGCTGAAGCTGCTGCCACTAGTCATGGCCGAGACGATGAAATGCCAGCAACGTCGTCTGCCAAGGCCGATGCCCAATGTCATAGTACAGAGCATGTCAAATCCAAAACACCAAATATCAGTAAAAAAAGGACTCCAAAACCTAAAATAAAATTGTCGGAGGAGAAGCGTAAACTTGCCAATATGCCATTTACCACACGGAGTGGCAAGGAACGGCTGAGGCCCTGGCCTATGTTCATGGCTAGTGGTTCAGCTTCACATGAGGATGGAAGCACTCAGCCTCTCGCTAGAAAACTGAAAAGACTCAAGCTGGCAAAAGCACCGCAAAGAACTGTGCGTTCTTCGAAATCCCAAATCCACAAGGAGAGTCCAATTGTGTCGGTTGCGATGCCTGACCTTCCCAACACTGGACGTGAAGAGCATGCGCCTTCCACCATTTGCACGCCCCCTGCAAGTGCTGGAAGGAGCACCCGCAGTCCAGTTCCTGATAGTCAGATTGAAGATGAAGATGTTGAAGTACACCAGGATGAGGAGGATATGGGTGTTGCTGGCGCTGGGGAGGAAATTGACCAGGAGGATTCTGATGGTGAGGTGGTTTGTTTAAGTCAGGCACCCGGGGAGACACCTGTTGTCCATGGGAGGAATATGGCCATTGACATGCCTGGTGAAAATACCAAAAAAATCAGCTCTTCAGTGTGGAGGTATTTCAACAGAAAAGCGGACAACAGGTGTCAAGCCGTGTGTTGCCTTTGTCAAGCTGTAATAAGTAGGGGTAAGGACGTTAACCACCTCGGAACATCCTCCCTTATACGTCACCTGCAGCGCATTCATAATAAGTCAGTGACAAGTTCAAAAACTTTGGGCGACAGCGGAAGCAGTCCACTGACCAGTAAATCCCTTCCTCTTGTAACCAAGCTCACGCAAACCACCCCACCAACTCCCTCAGTGTCAATTTCCTCCTTCCCCAGGAATGCCAATAGTCCTGCAGGCCATGTCACTGGCAATTCTGACGAGTCCTCTCCTGCCTGGGATTCCTCCAATGCATCCTTGCGTGTAACGCCTACTGCTGCTGGCGCTGCTGTTGTTGCTGCTGGGAGTCGATGGTCATCCCAGAGGGGAAGTCGTAAGCCCACTTGTACTACTTCCAGTAAGCAATTGACTGTCCAACAGTCCTTTGCGAGGAAGATGAAATATCACAGCAGTCATCCTGCTGCAAAGCGGATAACTGAGGCCTTGACAACTATGTTGGTGTTAGACGTGCGTCCGGTATCCGCCGTTAGTTCACAGGGAACTAGACAATTTATTGAGGCAGTGTGCCCCCGTTACCAAATACCATCTAGGTTCCACTTCTGTAGGCAGGCGATACCGAGAATGTACACGGACGTCAGAAAAAGACTCACCAGTGTCCTAAAAAATGCAGTTGTACCCAATGTCCACTTAACCACGGACATGTGGACAAGTGGAGCAGGGCAGGGTCAGGACTATATGACTGTGACAGCCCACTGGGTAGATGTATGGACTCCCGCCGCAAGAACTGCAGCGGCGGCACCAGTAGCAGCATCTCGCAAACGCCAACTCTTTCCTAGGCAGGCTACGCTTTGTATCACCGCTTTCCAGAATACGCACACAGCTGAAAACCTCTTACGGCAACTGAGGAAGATCATCGCGGAATGGCTTACCCCAATTGGACTCTCCTGTGGATTTGTGGCATCGGACAACGCCAGCAATATTGTGTG